>NC_088364.1:22273942-22416442 GCF_034508935.2 Berghia stephanieae | reverse complement strand
CGACTACTTCTTCTTCTTCTTCTTCTTCTCCTCCTCCTCCTCCTCCTCCTCCTCCTCCTCCTCCTCCTCCTCCTCCTTCTTCTTCTTCTTCTTCTTCTTCTTCTTCTTCTTCTTCTTCTTCTTCTTCTTCTTCTTCTTCTTCTTGTCTCTATAATTCCCAGGATTTTTAAATTATCTTAAGTCACGATCTAAACTATTCATAATGCTATTCATTCTTTTCGAATCGATTACTTGGTTGTTGTGATCATGTGACGTCATCCCGTCATTCATGTCAAGTCAGGCATGGCATAAAAGAAATAAATCTTATACAATGGCCTTCTATCAATATAGTGGAAACTGTACTTATAATTTTTACTGGTTAATCGGAATCATGAAATATCTATTTTTAAAAGACTTTTAAAAGCATGTTACGGTACATTAAATAATCTAAGTGAAGCTTATCAGTCAGCGTACAAAGCAGAACATAGCATAGAAACAGCTGTCCTCAAAGTCGATATGTACATTATTGAATTCTATTGACTAAAACATGTCTGCTTGTTAACTCTGTTAAATCTTTTCTCTGCTTTCGACACCATAGATCATGACATTTTACTTCATAGTTTAAATCTTACTTTTAGAATAAGAGGCACTGCACTAGAGTGGTTTCAATCGTAACTTAGATTTAGAACACAAACTGTTGAAATAAAGGACAAATTTTCAGTTGAATTTTTTTGATGCATGGGGTACCCCAGGGGTCTGTCCTAGGGCCTATTATTTTTTTACAATCCATGCACAGCATCTTTTTTAAAACATGTAATAATCATGATATGAATTACCGCTTTAATGCTGATGATACACAAATGTATAAAAGCGATACTCCTGATATTTTTCTCTTACAAAATTCAGCTGAAAATTGTGTTGTTAATGTAAAAAGCTGGACGGATTTAAATAAACTTAAACTTAAAAATGAAAAACCAAAAGTAATGTTATGTGAGGTAAAAAAAAAAATGGTCCTTTCCCGGTGATGAACTTAGATATGATTAATGGCAAATATATCAAATCAAGTAAAACAATTAGAAATTTGGGAGTATGTTTAGATAACGATTTGGGCATCACATGTTGAAATCTATGCAAAAGTTTAAATTCACATCTCAAGAAAATTGCAAATGTACTTGACAAAATATGTAACGAAAAAGCTAGTAACAACATTTATATTACCAAGATTAGATTATTGTAATTCTATTTTGGCTGGGATAACTAAAGATAAAATTTTAAGACTTCAAACAATTCAGAATAGTGCTTCAAACTTGATTACAAAACAAAAGAGATATCAACATTCGCTGCCCCGTCTGTTTGAATTGCATTGGTTGCCAATGAGAGAAAGGGCTGAATACAAGATCGCACTTATCTGCTTTGTGTATTAATGGTTTAGCACCTAGGTAGCTTAACGAATCATAAGTGTCTATTCTCCATCTAGAATGCTACGATCTTCATCTGACCACACTAAACTTCAAGTAAACAACAAAATTATTCATTTTATTTTTATGGTGGGAGATCGTTTTCAACTCTATGTCCTCAAATATGGAACGATCTTCCCAAGGTTATTCGTGAAGCATCAAGTGTCGATGTTTTTAAATCAAATCTTAAACATTACTTTTTTACAAAAACATATTTTTAAGTCTGTCATTTTTTCACATTTAGTTGATATACCTAGATCTTTTTTTTCTTCTTCTTTTGAGCAATAACAGAAAGTGTGCCTGTTTGTGCGTGTGTGTGTGTGTGTGTGTGTGTGTGTGTGTGTGTTTGTGTGTGTGTGTGCATAATAATGATTGTCATTCTTGTAACCATGAAGCGCGTAGAGCATGACCTGGTCATGGTTATACTCTATACAAGTGCTATATTATTATTATTATTATTATTATTATTATTATTATTATTATTATTATTATTATTATTATTATTATTATTATTATTATTATTATTATTATTATTATTATTATTATTATTATTATTATTATTATTATTATTATCATTATTATTATTATTATTATTATTATTATTATTATTATTATTATTATTATTATATTATTATTATTATTATTATCATCACCATCATCATCATCATCATCATCATCATCATGCTATTGATATGACTAACAAACAACACTATAATTTAATTTCACTATGTAATAATAAATGATATATTCTGAACCATTTAAAGTTTCGTCAACGATCAAATTCATATCGATATCCTTATCAGCCTTCAGATCTCCTCGTCGGCGAAAGGAAAAAAAGTGATTCACGATGGCTCCCGGGGCCAGAGACAAGATGGTCAGCATCATCAGTGTATTCCTGTTTCGTCTTGGTCAGATGATCCTATTAGTGGGTTACTTGTGCTTCATGATAGGAATCACGACCAACGTGTGGGTTGTCCGACCCGCAATTGACTACACCGAGACAAAAGTGGACCCTTCTAAGGTAAAAAATAATAGATACATGATTTTCTTGGATTGGTCATTGAAAAACATTTTAGGGTATTAATTTGTTAATACGTTTTTATGTTCGTCTATACAATAAAAAAAAAACACCAAAAAAATTGAGCTTTTATATAGAACAATATCCACTAAAGGTGCTCAAAGCGCTTTACAAAAGGTCCCTGACCAGCAGCAAGCAACATGTAACATATACATACACATGACGCCTGTTAGGCGATATTACAATTTTTTCGACAGACAACGCTTAAATACAATTTTGCAGTTTTAAAATGTGATAATCATTTTATTAATGCAATGTTTAAATTTAGCATTTTAAATGATTATCCACTATATGTATGTTCCCATTTATTAATTCATTCAATTGGTGTGCTTATTGATCCTATGGTCTACAGGTAGATGTGGTCAAACATTTTGGGATCTTTACGGCCTGCAAACAGGCCCCAACCAACAGAGAAGAAATAGGCGAATGTGCATCGGCGACCAGTCTTATCCACTTTGTAGGTATGTAGTACCCTAATTTGGATTAATTCAATGGAAATTACCTCTCAGTCATAACTTCTGTATGTAAGTTTTAAAACGGATGTATGTGCACACTTCTACTACTACTACTACTACTACTACTACTACTACTACTACTACTACTACTACTACTACTACTACTACTACTACTACTACTAAAACTACTACTACTACTACTACTACTACTACTACTACTACTACTACTATAACTACTATGGAAGCGCTGTTTATGGCACACAACCCAGTGACTTTCTGAATCTAGTCTACCTGTAACCCAATGGATGCTTGAACATCAGTTGATGTTGCTATTCAGATTTTTAAAATGAGCTTTAACAGAAAACCATATATCCAGTCGGGATCAACCTTCATTTTTTTTTTCTTGAAACCAAGCAATCATTTCCACTCGCACTAACTTACCTATCCCTCCGGAGAAGCTCGTGTTTTACAGGCTCTACGTGTACGGTTAATTTCAAATCCTTTCTCAGTATTCTATGGACTGTATAACAACTCAATACTAGCTCATGTGAATGTCATCTGATCGACCTTTTGGGGTTGTTTTCAATAGATTCACGGTCATTTAACCCGCTATCCCTTTTCCTGTTTGATTTCTGCTAGACCGGCCCTTGTTCGTTGATTGGTGATATCTCATTGTGCTTTTTGAATTCACTTACGATTCTTCGAATTAAACTCTCACAAGGAATGTGGACCTCAACCATTGGCAGCAGATAATTTTCTGATCATCTTCTGACTTGACAGAATTCTGACATGGCGGTTTTTTTGCAAAAAAAAAATCCCAAATTTTGCAAGCTAAAAACAGCAAAATTTGCAAAAAAAATTTGCAAAAATGTGCGATTAATTTTCCTAAAAACCCATAATTAGTTCATGAAAGAGAAAGGTATTTGTTGGTTTTTAGTGGTTTCCAAGCGCTTGCAACAAATGTAAGGTCATATCAGCGCCAGTAAAAAGGAAGAAAATGGGATCTAGTAAAAAGTTCTAGAATTACAATTAAAGTACCCAAGAAAAAGGAAGAACACACTATCAGTGTACTTATTTTGATATTATCTAAATGTTTCATCCTGACACAAGCACAGGTCCCCCAGTGATGATAATGACAATTTGTCAAAAAGGAGGAAAATCTACCGGCCCGTCGTCAGTCAAGCCCAAATCTAATGCAAATATAACATAGCTATTCATAGTTATTTAATATATTATTAATCCTAAAGCACTTCTGATGCAAATATAATTTAATGAATTGTCATTTCCAATTAAACATTTTAGAGGCCTATAATGTCGCCCACTATATCAAGAGATTATGATAAACTTTTGGCCAAAAGACCAGGAGGTATTTGTTTTTACATAACAAACCCGGCTAGTGTCTGTATTATTGCAACCTTGTGATGATGCAGCTTATAAATAAGAATCTTTAATCAATTGCAGAACATATTCCATCAACAAATCAAATTTAAATTAGCCTATAAACAATAATTTCTTAAATCGATCAGCCTAACTTATTATCTCTCTATTACCAAATGATATCTATAAACATAATATGAAGATAGAAGGGTGGCTGAGAGAGAGAGAGAGAGAGAGAGAGAGAGAGAGAGAGAGAGAGAGAGAGAGAGAGAGAGAATTGAAGTGATGAATTGATTTTTTTAATTTTTAAAAAAATTTTTATAATTAGACACAAGTTGTAATGAATTCTATTAACAAATTTAGAACAACCAAACAAAAACAAAACAAAAATTTAAAAAAAAAAGAAATAAAAAAGACACGCTTTTAAAACTTCGCTAAATGTACTATCACTATCATGCTACAGCTAAAAAGTACACAAATATTTAGACCCATTTGCTCCATCCCCTTCCCTTTCGATCATCTTCTCATCCATGGCCACCATGTGTCTTGTGCTAATTTTGACATTTGGCGCCAGTGTGTCTAGACTAACGTCATAAATAAAGGAGTGTCACCAAAATTCATGCAACTGAGCAGAGGTGTCAAAAATGATAGAAGGCATATTGTTTTTCCCCCTGAACTAGCCTACCACTTAGCGAAAAATGTTTGACATGACAAAAACAACGGAACATTTATGAAAAAATCCTAAAATCCCAGAATTCTGCGGAGGATTATTATCACTGGTCCCCACTATATTTTTAAAAATATTTCTTTTTTTTTAATAATTTTTTTTTTTTTTTTTTTTTTTTGCAAAATCTCGAAAATGACAGAGAATTGGTTTCAAACCAGTACTGCAAAATCTTTGCTTTAAGTTGGCAAGGCCATTTTCTCAATAGTAGCAGTCGACATACATTGCCCTTCAAAAGCGGTTACTTTAATTTCATTTTCGTTCAACGATGGCGCAGAATCATAGTCTACTTTACTTTAAATCGCTTGCTTTTTTATACAAAAACAGTCGAATGCAAGACGGTTTTTTTATGTTTGTTTTTGTTTTTTGATTTTTTGTGTTTTTTTGGGGGGTTTTTTGGGTTTTTTTTTTTTTGGGGGGGGGGGGGACATTTTTCAACCGTACTATTTTGAAACAATTTAATGCAATCAGAGTGAAAATTCGTGACCTTAACTGTTTGGGTCCTTTCATGAAAACAGGAACTGAAATAGACTGGGATGCTTAACTGAGCAAAACTTTAGATAATTTCCAATCATTTGATATATTATAGTTTGCTCAACTGTGTTAATTCATTGACTAGATATCTCAGTTTAAATACTACCCTTTTTTTATCAAATACCCTGTACTTTATAATTCTACCAGCACCACCACCACCATCACCACTGCTACTACTACTACTACTGCTGCTGCTGCTGCTACTCCTTCTACTACTACTACTACTACTACTACTACTACTACTACTACTACTACTACTACTACTACTACTACTACTAAATGCTTTTCATATTTTCATTTCTCAACTTCAGATAACAGTGCGATTGAGTTTGTACAAGCCCTGATGGTCTTTGCTGCCATCTTGTATTTCTCTGGTTTCATCCTTGACGTCATACAACTTATGCCAATCAAGCAATTCAGAAACTTCCTGGCGGAAAACAGACTGGTAGAAGTGGTCTCCGGCATTGCCAGTAAGATTTTTGTTTTATTGCTGCCTGCTTTTGGTAGTGTGTTTTTGTGTGAGAAAAAAGAGTAGGGTGGGGTGGAGGAGGAAGAAGAAGAAGAAGAAGAAGAAGAAGAAGAAGAAGAAGAAGAAGAAGAAGAAGAAGAAGAAGAAGAAGAAGGTGGTGGTGGTGGTGGTAGTGGTGGCAATGGTGGTGGTGGGGAATGAAAAGGGGATGTGGAAAAGAAGGGAGAATGGGAGGAGGAAGAAGAAAGGAGACAGGGGCAGAATAAGGAGAAGATAAATCATATCACTGTTCATCTACATTTATATATACATAATAAAATATTATCAATATAACAAACAGTACTTACCCTTCCTAAACTCTCCCAGTGGAAAGATATCAAAGTTTCATTGTATCCATTTCACGTCACCCTCATAACATGTTCGTCACTGCATCACAACTAACAAGTACATTAATTAACAGCTGAGTTGAGGGTGGTAACGGGAGCACAGTGCCTGATCCAAAGATATAAAACTGGAATCTGAGCTTTACCTTCTCAGTTGATCACCGGCTATGCTCAATATTGCTTGACTTTTTTACAATTCGAGACATCTGACGGCTATCGCCGATACCACGAAGAAAAAGAGGAGAGAAGTGACAAGGGGGGGGGGGGGTAAGAAGGAGGAGGAATTTGAAGGTGAAGTTGAGGAGGAGGAGAAGACGACGACGACGAGCTACATTAATAAATATGTGAGAAAGACACGAGGAAGTTGTGACAGTGAGAAAAAAAAAGAGGAAGTTGAGTGGTGGTGGTGGTGGAAAAGGAGGAGAAGGAAGAGAAGGGGAGGACAAGGAGGAGGACTGTGTCAATTAGAATTGAGAAGGGAGTATAAACATGAAGAGCTAGAAGGAGGAAGGCTAAGAGGAGAAGGAGCAGAAATTTTGCAACTTTAGCTATTACAGATAAGAACCATAGTAGCCATTTGACTGTGATTTTATTTGTAAAAATGTACTATGATTGAATTCCTCAATCAAGTTTTCCTTCTCTCTACAGCGGTGATAGGTTTGACGGCGATGGTAATTTTTGCAGGTGAAATCAAAAACAAGGCAGAGCTGGTGCCAGGCCAGGAAGACGAAACGGTGGGCTGGTCCTTCACCATTGCCATTGTGGGCCTGTCCTTTTGTATCATAGGCCTTCTCATGGTCACAATGTTCAGACATCTACCAGTTCCTGTTGACGACCACTCACAATTATCCAAGGGCGGGAGCTGGCTCAGGATAAAAAACAGCAATCATATGTCTGATGTAAGGACTAGCTAATGAGAGGGATCTTTCAATCCTATTATCTTTTCTGAGTGAATTATTATTTTGACGACAGTGACATGCCATTATTTTTATACATTCAAAATAATTTTTAAAATTAATAAATCAACAAAAATTCCATGAAATGAAGAGCATTGTGCACGTATAAAATTCATCTCGATGTTACTTTGTTGATTCTCTGCAAGTTGCGATTCTCGTGATTGACTTCAAGGTTATTATTACTATTAACTACTATCTGAATTTCAACAGTACATTCCATCTCAGTTTTTACGACCTAATCTTATGAAAGAAAATACATTTGCACAAAATGATGTTTTTAGCACGGTCTCTTGTTGGCCTGCATCAATGCAAGATTATTCGCTTGAAAATATCATAGCCTATTATAAAAAAAAAGGCTTCTGAAAATGAAACATCAATTGGATATGTAAGGAGTAAATTGCAATGGGCAGATACACACACACACACGCACACACACACACACACACACACACACATATATATATATATATATATATATATATATATATGTGTGTGTGTGTGTGTGTTTGTGTGCACACACACACACACACATATATATATATTATATGTGTGTGTGTGTGTGTGTGTGTTTGTGTGTGTGTGAGTGTGCGTGTGTGTGTGTGTGTGTGTATGTGTGTGTGGTGCACTCCGGATAAAACGGAAGTATGGAAACCGGTTATCGGATTTCTTTTTATCAAAACATGTGTTGGATGCATGGATTGTTCATGCTTTCGTTTGATCTGAGTTTTATCCCTATTGAACTCTACCGAAACTGCATACGTCAGCTTTAATCAAATGAATCAATTCACTCACTGCTCACGATATTCCATAATTAGAGATTAGGTGCGCGATGCTCTCGTTTCAATATGAAATAAAAAGAATTTGTTATTGTTATTGTTACTGTGGTTTCAGAATCCGTCCCGAGGTCATTTCTCAAGCCTTCTATTTTATACATGTATATTTAGGATGTGAATAATATTATTCTTGCAAAATGGTATTGTGCGATAGAAATATAAATATAATATATGCTGCTAAGCCCATGTTTGAGATTATTATAACGATGAAATACTATTCCTAATAATTTGAAAAATTGTTTAAGTTGATGAAATGGAGGTATATTTTTGAATGAACAGTTCCTTCTTCTGCTGCTTCTTCGTCTTTCTTCTTCTACTACTACTTCTTTTTCTTCTTCATTTTTTGTTGTTGTTGAGAATGTTTGAATCGAACTTTGATGCAGTGCAAAAGCATACGTAAAAGTTTATCACGTTATTTTAAATTGGAAGATAAACAACTTTTGAGAACTTTATATAGCTTTGTTAAATATTGTATGGTATGAGGCAAAAAATGAGAAATGACAATAAAATTCCACTATTGATTGTATTTGAAGCAATTTTAGGGTGATAAACAATCATTTTATGCAAAAAATAAGTTTACGAAAAATTGCACCCAATGACCTTTCAATGGCCATAACTCTCGTAAATGACACTTGAAAAATTAATAGTAACACCCGGATTAATATGTATTTCTGTCCCTGAAGTAGTGCCGCGCTGAGGACCGGTCCCAAGAAGAACTATAAGATGTGTGTTTGTGTGTGTGTTTCGAACCTAGCTGGTCCGATTTTTTTCTTTTGGCTATCTGTTGTCACCACTCCTTTCTATCGCATTGTTGTCATTTGATGATACAATAATATTTTTATTTCGTGTGGTGTTTTAACTAATCAAATGATACAAGTTTCACATACTATAGCTTTCTTCAAAAATAACAATTATAACGTCTGTATTTTTAAAAACCACCATTAGATTATTTGGGGGGCCCGAAGCTCAGTTGATAGAGCACTCTCTTTACACGCAAGGGGCCAGAGATTGATCCCGGGTGCAGTCGAGCTTTTTTTTCTTCTGATCTCTGCCTATTCAGCAGTGAATGGGTAGCTGGGTTTGTTAGATCTGGCGAAAAGTACTTTGGGATAGCGTCCTATCCAAAGATAGAATTCTTTATTTTTTAATTAAAAAAAGAAACAAAAAACGTTAGCTTTTATATAGCGCAATATTCACTAAATGTGCTCAAAGCGCTTTACAACGGGTCCTGACTAATAGCAACACGTAACATGTAGAACGAGACATGACGCCTGTTAGGCGATGTTACAATTTTTTTCCTACAGAGACAACAATGTTGACGACCAGGTACTCATTTTACACCTGAGTACGGTGATAGGATGTGAGTGAGTAAAGAGTCTTTCAAGGACTAAACTAGGCACCGAGTGAGGCTCGAACCCAGGACCTTCCGATCCAAAAGCGAGTGTCATACCACAAGACCACATAGCCGCACGAAAAGAGAAAAAAGGAATGGAGACAACAACAACAACCCCCCCCCCCCCCCCCCCCCCCCCCCCCCCCCCCCCCAAAAAAAAAAAATTTTTTTTTTTTTTTAAATCAAAACAAACTCTTCCCACTTCCCATACTTTTGGTCCAGCATGTCACAGACCACAGCCGTTTATTACACTAGAAATCTTTCACTTTAGTTTACTACCGCCTCACCCCCAATGGGAACGACCCACCGTCGATGACGGGGAGACCACCGTGTGGTTACGTCATAACAGATGTCCAGAACGTGAGAACTGGCCTATATTTATCCCTGCAGGTAGAATGCACCGCTTGGATTTCATTGTCAGTCAGGCTATAGGACAGATTTCGTAAAATCGTTCATTTTTACACTGCAATTTCTGACCATACACTTCTTCCATATTTTTCTATTTTATATGGATATAACGGCCACATTTTCATCTTCAAGACGCAATTATTTTCATTGATATCAAGAAATGGTGAGTATACTTTATTCTTTCTTGAAAAATGTATATTTTTCTATTTAAAATTAACCTGAAAAATATTTTTAATTGTTTAAAAAATTCAAATTGATGTTATCTGAGTTTTGTTACCCTAACACATGGTAGTAAATATAAGAGTAATAATCTACTTTTAATATAGCATTTATTTCACCGATTTGTAATGGCAGGTTTCTGCACAATGACTGTGTAAACACACCTTGTCTAATTCTTTGTTGGCTAACAAATAAATAGTCCGTATTCAGACAAACTCCAGAGACATAAGAACACTAGTCCAATGGTGATGATAACGTTGTTGTTGTTGTTGTTTTATGGTGATGATGATGATGATGATGATGATGATGATGATAGCGCAGTAATAGTAGTAATCGTAGTAGCAGTAGTAGTAGTAGTAGTAGTAGTAGTAGTATAGTAGTAGTAGTAGTAGTAGTAGTAGTAGTAGTAGTAGTAGTAGTAGAACACACACACACACACACACACACACACAACGAGAGAGAGAGAGAGAGAGAGAGAGAGAGAGAGAGAGAGGAGAGAGAGAGAGAGAGAGAGAGAGGAGAAGAGAGAGTGTGTATAAAACTCATGTACGCACATTTTTAGCACGGAACGATTTTTATTGCATTGAACTTTGAACCTATAGCTTTCACACCGATTTGCCATTCCGTCTTCACGATTCGCACCTTCCCTCGATATTCTTCTACATCGCCCGTTGATACAGTCAACGGGCGTGAGAAAAGAGGGTACATAGATATATTATGACATCATCAAAAAGCGATGTAATCAAAGGTGGCGGATGATTGTGTAACCTCAAAAGCCCGGTGGACTGCGCTACAAGGCCGAACATTCGAGGGGATATGTGATTTGAGTGGGAGGGGCTTATTTGACTTTGCCGATGACCGACTGGTGGACGATTGAAATTATAATTGTCCTTTTTCAGCAGCCAGTTGGAAATTGGTAATTGTAAACATCTGATTGGCACTCCATGGATAGAAAGCAGTTTGAATGTCATGGGCTGAAATTTCTGGAGAGGTGGAGTAAATTTGAAATGAATTGGAAAGTAATTTGGGGCGTTGTCTAGGTGTCAAATAAGACTCTCGCAGACCGGTGATAAATCAATTTTTTGGCCGCAAATGCTACAGTAAACTTCTTTCTCTATCTTATTTTTGCTAAAAATATTTCAGAGTGGGTATATAGGCGGATTCCATTTTGAATAATGGGCATTTAGAACTATATTTTAAAGGAAAATTATTACGTTATTATTATTAGCAGGCATCTAGGCGATCACTATCGTATTATTACTAACAATCAATAATATTATTATAACTCTTATTATTACAATTCTTCTTCTTCTTCTTCTTCTTATTTTTATTATTATCATCATCATCATCATCATCATCATCAATATCAATAATAACTAATGATTTTTTTTCTTTACTCAGATGAATGGTCATGCTGAAAACAAGCATTGTCTCAATGCAAATGGACTCTGCCAAATAAGTTGTGAAAGGGCTCAAATGAGATATGTGGTTAAAAAACATTTCATGCAAACTGCTCCAGAATTAGCAAGTAAAGTTCCACCGGTGAAAAAAAAGAAAACAGAACGTTGGTTGATTAATTAGATGCTGTTTCTGTGACATGTAACAATCAGCTGTTCCTTAAAATAATCGTGAGGTTTTACGTATGTTAATAAAAAGTATAAAAATATGTTAAGATCTATACAAAGTTCAGAGGAATACTTATAACTTATTTTTACCTATGATTGTCAATTTATTTTAAAATAACAGTTCATTTTGATTATCTGATCATTAATTCCCCCCCCCCCCCCCCCTTCCGTCCTTTTCAATGCGTTTATCGCGATTTTTTATTGTCAAAAAATGGATATTATTTATTTTTTACTATTATTATTATTATTATTATTATTATTATTATTATTATTATTATTATTATTATTATTATTATTATTATTATTAATATTATTATTTATTATATTAACAATAATAATAATATTGTTATTATTGCAGTGGTGATCAAGAGTAAGATAAATACACTGATATTTTATGATTATTACTAGTATTAGTATTACATCGATATCACGTGTTTCAACTGATTCACAATGATCATTTCTGATATCCACGATGCTTCGGTTCTTCAATAAGCAGACCATTTTCAACAAATTTCCATTTTAAATAGTATTAGCTATCTGGTCGGCGTCCTTTTTTTTTTTTTGTCGCAGCACTGGAGAGAGAGAGAGAGGAGAGAGAGAGAGAGAGAGAGAGAGAGAGAGAGAGAGAGAGAGAGAGAGAGAGAGAGAGAGAGAGAAAGTGTGTGTGTGTGTGTGTCGGTGTACATAAAACTAATTTATGCAACGTTTTACTACGAAACAGTTTTCATTTTACCATCTCAGTTTAATCTCTCATCAGTTCTCTCTGACAATTGAACTTTGAACCTACGTATAACTTTAACACAGCTACGTCATTCCATCTTCACGATTCGCACCTCACCGCGATATTCTTTTATGTTGACTCTTGGTACAGTCAACAGGTTTGAGAGAAGAAGATAGATATTGAGTGACATCATCAAAAGCGATGTGATCAAAGCTGGCGGATGGTTGTTACATCAAAGACCAGTGACTGGTCTACAAGGCCTATCATATTCGTGGGTATGTGTGATTTGAGTGGAGGAGCTGTCTTGACTTTGCTGATGACCGAGTGGTGGACAATTGAAATTAGAATTGTCCTTATTCTCAGCAGCCAATTGGAAATGGGCAATTGTAAAAAGCTGATTGGACGCTCCATGGAAAGAAAGCGGTTTGAGGGACATGGAAGGAAAGTGCCGGAGAGCGTGGAGTGGGGAGGAGTCAATTATATTGAATGAATGATAGCAATTTGGGGCGTTGGGAAGTTAAATAAAACTCTCGGAGGCGATGAGTCAATTCTTTGGCCGCAAATGATTCAGTAAAATTCTTTATTCTTTCTTTCTATTTTTAATTCCTTTCTGTCAGGGGGACATATTATAGGCGAATTCCATTTTTTTAAAACGGGCATTTCGAAAGCTATTTTAAATTTTTTCCAAAATTAGCAGGCGTTTAGGTGATAGCCACAATATTATTTTCATGAAAATGATCATTATCATCATCATCATCATCATCATCATCATCATCATCATCATCATACATCTTATCATCATCATTCATTTTCTTATTATTAACTATTCATTATTACATTATATATCTATTATTATTATTATTATTTTATTATTATTATTATTATTATTATTATTATTATTATTATTATTATTATTATTATTATTATTATTATTATTATTATTTATTATTATTATTATTATTATTATTATTATTATATTATTATTATTATTATTATTATTATTATTTATTATATTATTATTATTTATTATTATGTATTCATTATTATTATTATATTTTATTTTATTATTATTATTATTATTATTCATTATTATTATTATTATTATTATTATTATTATTATTATTATTATTATTTATTATTATTATTATTATTATTATTATTATTATATAGTTTACATCTATACAAACGTCAAAGGAATGCATATTACATATCTTTTCCTAAGAATTGTCAATTGCCATCACTAAAACCAGTTCGTTTTGATCATTTGATCAACAAACCCCTACAATTCGGTGATCACGCATTTTTTTTATTGCTGTCAAAAAAGGATATTGCTGTACATGTGAGCGGATATCTCAACAATGCTTCATTACAAAACGACTTTGATTATATATTTCTACTCTGTGAATATTGATGATTATTGCAGTATTTCTCGTTTATTTGTATAAACTCAGATAACTATGTAATTTTTGATTATATCGTTTGAAGTAATTAAAATTTCTGACCCATTTTTATGGTTATTTCCTATAAAATCTAATCCCAAATGATCTACTAAAATTATATCAAATAAAAGTATGTAAATCACTTGTTATGACTCTAAAATATCTTATTGCTTCATCTAATAGCATCTTTACTACGCTACTTTGAACTTGAGAAAAAAATCATCAAAATAGGAAAAATTGCTCAGTCTCCCTTTCGGCACAGGCCGTGACTCGCCATCTGTTATGAACTAGCGTCCGGCAAAATTTACCTGTCGAACTAAAGTGAAAGCAGTAAACGGCTGTGAGACACAAAATATTAACAATCCCTTTTCCTTTCACTCCCTAACATTGACCCAACCCGCTCCATCAATCTTCGAAGACACACACACACACACACACACACACACACACACACACACACACACACACACACAAACAATGCTTAATGGATAGTGTTATAGTACTATTTTCATGTTTTGAGGAAACACGCCTTCTCCGCTCTCACTTACACTTAGCGGTTCGACAGCCATCTACTGCAGGACCAGTTCCTATCGTATGGCGGTCCCAAGGACGCCTTGTGATTGGCCAATGTCGAAAAAAACCCGGTTCATTGACGGTCCCACGATCCTTGTGAATGGCCAATGTCGAAAAAGAACCGGTTCGAACCGGTCCTTGCGGTTCACATTTCCCAGGGACCGTAGAACCGGCGGTCCTAAACATGATTGGGACCGCTCCGCACTACCCTGAAAAGCATGCCTAAATTGTGGTAGTACAAAATTCCTCGTTTATTCCTTCTGAAGGGAAACAAGTAGCCTACACTATAATATATTGCTTTTTTTTTTTTCAAATTATAGAGAAAATGGCTATCAAAGATTTAAAAACGTTATATAGCTTTGTAAAATATTGTATGATATGAGGCAAAAGATGAGAAATTACAATAAAATTCCACAATTGACTGTATGTGAAGCAATTTTAAGGTGATAAACAATCATTTTATGCACAAAAACGAATTCACAAAAAATTGCACCCAATGACCTTTCAAGGGCCGTAACTCTCGTAAATGACACATGAAAAAACGGTAACACCCGGATTAATACTCAAGATATATTGCTGTTTCAGAAAAACATGTCTCGAAAACTCCCCCAGGTAGGGGGGGGGGGGGGGGGGGGGGGTTCGCCCTCTGGCCCATGCACTATTGTTTCATCATTTTAACAATATCAGCAACTGTGAATAATGTTTTGAGCCTTGTATGTATGTATGTATTTATGTATTTATGTATGTATGCATGTATGTATGTATGTATGTATGTATGTATGTATGTATGTATGTATGTATGTATGTATGTATGTATGTATGTATGTATGTATGTATGTATGTATGTTTTTTTGTTTGTTTTTAAGGGTTTTACGGCGCTTGCAACACATTTAGGTTATATCGGCGCCAGTAAAAAGGAAGAAAATGGGATAGTAAAAAAATTATAGAATTACAATTAAAGCACCCAAGAAAAAGTAAGACAAAGGGGAACTAGGAAGAAATAGGGATTAGATGTAGATTCCAAGAGCATACCACCAATGTACTTAGTTTGAGATCACCTATAAGTCTCATCCGGACACAAGCACAAAATCCAACGAAGAGGAATACACTCAAATGCTTATATTATACATTAAAAATAACAAATATAATAATACATAACAGAGAGATGATTTACAAGGAAAAAAATATCATCTCCCAAAAAATAACTATGCATTTGACTGTTTCCCTCCCAGCCAGGACTCCAACCAGGGCCAGGGCAAAACCAAGTAACCTCATTCCAAGACAAAGACAGAAAGCATGTTGGAAAACAGATATAATGGGATAGAAGACACAGTATGTACCTCCCTGCCCGCTATGGGAGGTCAGGATCCCCACCCAGTATGTATGTATGTATGTATGTATGTATGTATGTATGTATGTATGTATGTATGTAAGTTAGTATAAATATAAGAGTACGTCCGGCGAGTGAAGACCCTTCTCTGTGAGTTATCACAGTATTTTAAAGTAAAGTATTCTTTCTTTACGCTTGATAAATTTGGTACATTGTATCCCAGACACATGCTAGACATAGAGCAGGGAAGGGAGTGAGAGAGAGAGAGAGAGAGAGAGAGAGAGAGAGAGAGAGAGAGAGAGAGAGAGAGAGAGAGAGAGAGAGGTGCCTTCTGTTTGTTTTGTTTTTTAATATCTTACAACTACACAAGTCCTATAATGGACTGCAATTATAATGATTTAGATAAAAAGGGAGACCAGTAGACAATAGAACAAATTTTAATATACGTACCTCTGTATTTAGTCTGAGACAAAAATCATCGTTTTACCCGGAACTTTATATACATTTTTGAAAATAATTTGAAATTAGCACATAGACTAGGTGTAAGTCATCTAACAGGATTTTACAGGGGAAAAAATCACCTATCATTTTAAAAATATATTAATGCATGACAACAGTGGCCATTCCCAATGTCATTTTGTTATCCCTAGTCCTGGATTTTCTGCCGCTCTTTCGTTTGTTCAGTCCATTTAGATTCAAAATTACACTGAAAGTTTTGTACCTCGATTCACTACACAGGGGGTAGTCACGAAATTACTCTTCATGGCAGTTTTTTGCACCGCTTGCGGCCGCAAAAAATGGCAAAAAAAAACAAACAAACGCTGATTTGCATTGCGGCCGCAAAATTTGCAAATTTTCGAGATTTTGCAAAAAAAAAAAAAATTATAAAAAAATTAGTGGGGACCAGTGTGATAATCTTCCACGGAATTTTGGGATTTTTTCATAAATGTTCCGTTGTTTTTGTCATGTCAAACATTTTCCGTTAAGTGGTAGTTCAGGAGAAAATAATAAGCCTTCTATCATTTTTTGGACACCTCTGCTCAGTTGCATAAATTTTGGTGACACTCCTTTATTTATGACGTTAGTCTAGACACACTGGCGCCAAACGTCAAAAGTAGCACAAGATGCATGGTGGCCATGGATGAGAAGATGATCAAAAGGGACGGTGATGGAGCAAATGGGTATAAATATTTGTGTACTTTTTAGCTGTAGAATGATAGTACATTTGACGATTTTATAAGTGTTATAAGCGTGTCTTTTTTTTTCTTCCTTTTTAAATTTTTGTTTTGTTTTGTTTTTGTTTGATTGTTCTGAATTTGTTAATAGGATTCATTACAACGTGTGTCTAATTATAAAACAATTTTTTTAAAATCAATTCATCAATTCTCTCTCTCTCTCTCTCTCTCTCTCTCTCTCTCTCTCTCTCTCTCTCTCATATCCATATTTCTCTCTCAGCCACCCCTCTATCTTCATATTATGTTTATAGATATCATTTGGTAAAAGAGAGATAATAAGTTAGGCTGATCGATTTAAGAAATTATTGTTTATAGGCTAATTTAAATTTGATTTGTTGATGGAATATGTTTTGCAATTGATTAAAGATTCTTGTTATAAGCTGCATCATCACAAGGTTGCAATAATACAGACACTAGCCGGGGTTGTTATGTAAAAACAAATACCTCCTGAACTTGGCCAAAGTTTATCATAATCTCTTGATATAGTGGGTGACATTATAGGCCTCTAAAATGTTTAATTAGAAATGACAATTCATTAAATTATATTTGCAAAAAGTCAGGATGTGTCTAATGATCAGAAGTGCTTTAGGACTAATAATATATTAAATAACTATGAATCGCTATGTTATATTTGCATTAGATTTGGGCTTGACTGACGGGCCGGTAGATTTTCCTCCTTTTTGACAAATTGTCATTATCATCACTGGGACCTGTGCTTGTGTCAGGATGAAAACATTTAGATAATCTCAAAATAAGTACACTGATAGCGTGTTCTTCCTTTTTCTTGAGTACTTTAACTGTAATTCTAGAACTTATTACTAGATCTTCCTTTTTACTGGCGCTGATATGACCTTACATTTGTTGCACGCGCCGTGAAACACTTAAAAACAAATACCTTTCTCTTTCATGAACTAATTATGGGATTTTAGGAAAATTAAACGCAAATTGTTGCAAACTTTTTGCAAATTTTGCTGTTTTTAGCTTGCAAAATTTGGGATTTTTTTTGGGCATAAAACCGCCATGTCAGATTACTACAAAAATAAAAAAAAGAAACAAAAAAACAAGAAAAAGCCAGGCCAAACTATTTTATCTCGGTACAGAGTATGATTTGTGTTGCCTCCTCATTGAACTCTGTAGTTTTATGAAACAGCGCAGTTATGCGTTTTTTCGCCAGACGCGTAATGGACAATTTTATATTAATGATAATGCTATGAGCTTAGGTAAAATACTCACAGCATCCGCCAGTCCATATTACTTACCAACACAATACTATGTGTAACCTTAATCGTTTAGGGTCTGATTGATATAATTTAGCGAGAGTTAATAATTAAAATGGCTGTTTAAACAAAAATAATGACCTGAGTGACATCAATTTCATTCTCTCTATAGATGTATAGGGTCTCTTTTAGGTGTGCTTGAGAGACGAAATTCTTAAAATCCATATTATGTCAACATATGATAACATTATTATTACACCCTATCTGTTTTTTTTTTTTTTGTTTTGCTTTGGGTCTAATAATAATAATATGACAATTTCGGGAACAAGATGATTGTGATTGTGATGGTGGTTGTGGTTAAGATGATGGATGATAATGGGCAAAAAAATGTGGTGACGTAATAACACAACTAGAGACAGAGAGGGGGCGGGGGCGGGCGGGGGGTTAGATGCTCTGCCCAAAATAATGATCGGTAAAGAAAGACAATGTAAAGTGAAATACGTTATAGTTGACATTTTCTACTTCTACACATACAATTCAATTGTTTTGCCCTCATTGTTCTTGATTTTATCGAATTCCTTGTTTAAGAATGCTTTTGGATGGGAAAGGGTGTAATCACGTTTAAATTGTGTTTATAATTCAAATAACGTTATTTAATCCTATATCAATCATTATCATATCATTATCTTGTTATTACCATCTTAGTCATCATCAACATTATTTAATTATCTCTATGTTATCATACGGTAATTGCATGAACCTTCAGACATAACGTTGAAATAATATTTGTTGATACCAATGTGCTTAAATTACAAATTTCGCTCATTGTGCACAGATTGTAAAAATGGAAATGTACTAACGCAAAATATTTATTATTTATTGAAATTATATATTTTTGGTTTGCTTTTCCAACTTTCAAAAATAAATCAAAATCAAAAACTTCTCTAATGTTTTGGAATATTTTTTTTTAATTTGACTGATGATCATTAAAGTGATTTGAGTGTCTCGCCATGGTCAGTAATGATCCCGAATTCATTACCATTAAGCCTCGGAGCAAGGTATGGATTTCAAGTATAGATAGTATGCAGATGACGTCACTCAGGCCTTTGTTATTGTTTTTGCCATCCGCGTTTGTGAGTTGTTCTCACTAAACTGTATTAACCAGACTATAAAAGTTCATGGTTACACATGGTTTGTGTGCTGGTCCGTTATACTTCCGGATGGCAATGTTGTGAACTCCTTGGCCAAGCGCATTCTATCTATTGCATACTAAGAGGAAGAGTACTATTGAGAGTATGCCGATGACGTCACGCATTTACCATCCACGGTTACTTCCCTTGCACTAAGAGCGAGAGAGAGAGAGAGAGAGAGAGAGAGAGAGAGAGAGAGAGAGAGAGAGAGAGAGAGAGAGAGAGAGAGAGAGAGGTTTCTAATTTTGAAGCAAAATAACATGGAAACTTTGAATCTCCACATCATAAGTAAACTCTTTACATATACATATTGTCAAATAAGATCTAAATAATTCAGTTTTCATTTCCTTCTAAACGCATCTGAATTTTCAATGTTTGTTGGTATTGTAAGGAAATTCCACAACCTAGGCGGTGTTATTCTAAAGGATTTGTTGTGTCATAAGATGCATATCATTTGATCTTAACGATCTACCATGCCTACACTGAGACACTAGATCATTTAAGTAGGATGGTGTCAGACCATGAAAGGTCTACACATAAAAACTTGAAATCAATGCGCTGCTTCACCGGTAGCAAACGCAGAATTGCTAGAACAGGGGAGATAGGATCATCACGTTTTGATAACATCTCCAATCAACAAGCTGCCCTGTTCTGAACATTCTGCAGTCGTTAAATATTGTAAGTGGGAAAACCAATGAGCAGTGCATTACAATAGGCAAGTCTACTAAGAAGTGACAAGCGTTTTAGCAATTTCAGTGTCACTCAAAGACCCATCTAATTCTAATACTAATACTAATACTTAAGATGGTAGTGTCAGCTCTGGAAAATTTTGGTGATATGGTTATTCATGGACATATTATTATCCAAAAATACACCCAGATTGCGAACAAATGTATTAGAAATAGAAATTTTGCAATCTGCTACATCAATTTCATCCATTTTAATACTAATCCTGCAAGATTTGTTCTTTACACACAGCACCTCTGTATTCTCTTCCTTCAAGTTCAATTTGTTTCCATCCATCCAACCCTTAATTACAATGATACAAACTTCAACCTTCCGCAACACACTAACTTTAGGTTAAAAAAGCTGTGCGTCATCGGCATACATATAATGAAAGTCAACTGAAAAAGAATGAATAATTTTCCTGTTTGTCACAAACTACAGGAGGACTGAAAGCACCAGTGAGATGCGCAAGAGCCTAAACCGGTTGCCATGACATGAAAGACACACTAAAAAAGCCAAAGTCCTCTTTAAGGCTCGTCATGAACTGACAATGATCCCCTTATCCCAAACAAAAGAAAACAACACAAAATCCAGGTCCTGCAGTCACGATTTAATGTTCATCTTACCTCATTTTTTCCAAGCACCATTCTTATGGAATTCTCTGCCCGAAAATATTTTAAAAATTAATGGCCAAATTGAATTTGACCGAGAAATCGATAAAATCAAAATAAAAGCCTAAGCACGCCCATTTGTTCTCACCATACTCGCAATCACAATTATCTTTGATGCTCAGAGTTACAACTTAATGACAAGACAAGACAGCTAAGGCCAACAGAGCACCCAGTTTGTTGCATGAAATCTCCAACAATGCTCACAAAATATACAGGAGGAATGTCTTGTGAATCTTAAAATATTGGATTGGATACACACATACCTGATACATACATACATGATACAGTTCACTCCGCCTAATTGCACATTGGTTAATTGCACACTCTGCATAAATACATTCCAGAAAAACAGATTTTTTTCTATATAATCGCTCCGCTTAATCGCACACCTTCTTCGCTTAATCGCTACATCTTGATTCGAGAAAAATATCTAAAAAATAGAATTTAAAAAGTAATGAAAATGAGTTTCACATTGAGCCAGATACGTATTTATCGTATCACCCAGTTCGGCACGTTAATATTGTATCACACGTGAAAAAAGCTTTCCCATAAACGCAATTCCACTGTCCCTCTGATCCCGACTCTAAGTCGGACGCAATTCTTGTTAACTGACATCAAAGGATTACCTGACACGACAGGCTAATTGGCTCAGAACTCGCTGTCTGCATCACAAGGTGTGAAACGTGATTACAGTCGCAGTCCACCCAATGCTGTGTGTTTGTTTACATTGTCTGACCACTCGATTGCAATTCTCTACCTGTGCATTGTTTTCCTCTACTGGGTCGTGAACAATAAGAGAGGATTACACGGAGGACTTGCGTCTCATCTTTTGATTAACCTATACGGTCCGTGTCCACATTGATACTCAAAAGGCGACTGAACTGGCATAAACAAGGCAAGTCTTTAATCCCATAAGAAAGCATGCTCTCGAGATGGAAAGGTCAACAGAATGTCGTGCTTGAAAAAGAACATGATAAAAAACACTATGCTGATGTCTCTTATGACTCTTCTGCCAGCCAAGTGATGAAGTTTTGAAAAAAACATCTTCAGCAGTATGACCTAATGACATTTACAATGGAGACGAGATGAGGCTTTACTACAATCAATGCTTCACGATTACTATTCTTACAAACAATAATGTCACACGGTGTTGTCGATGAAACATGATTAAAAAGAGAAATTTTAATAGAAAAAGTCCCTCAAAACAGACCACCCCCCCCCCCCCCCCCTAAATAAATAAATAAAAAATAAAATAAAAATAAAGGAATAAAAAGAAACAAAAAAAAAAAACACATACACAAAAAAAAAACGCCTCTTCTGATTAGTCTAAAGTCTTGAATATGACGGTCCCAAGGTCGTAGAAACCTCAGAGAGGAAGGTCCTACATGAATAGTATGTGAAAGCTTAACTCACTCAATCCTAGACTTTTGCTACTTTTCAAAATTGGAAAAAAAAAAATGTATTAAAAATTAGCATGTGCATATATATTTTTATTAAACTAACATTAAAATGTAAACATTAAAAACATTGGCTTTAATACCACGCCGATAATTTTTCTCAGAAAAATGTATTGAATAGGCATGGTGTAAAAGTAACCCCGGGTATACTACGGATTTAGTCTGTGTTAGGGTTGAGTGAGTTCATCGACACACTAACCTGAACTCCCGAAGGTATGCAATTAAACGGAGTCGACTGTACATACATAAACACATAAAGATAAAAGGGCATATTGATGGATGAATGTGTAGTAGGCCACGGAATAGAAAGAAAATTACATATATAAAAATTCTACCAAGAGGGGAAATTTTTCAAATCTTTATTAGTTATAAGTATAAGTCAAACAATAAAAAATCAGGACATTGCATGACTCACCAAAATTAATCAATCTCTACTAATACGTCACTCATCCAAAACAAACTGGTATTTACAATTATTGTTTTTGAGCATTCATTTACCTTCATTCCTGTCAGTCAAAACGTTCCAATGATTTATTCAAAAGCCAGCCAACTTTTCTCTCTCAGTTGTTTTTAAAACCATGTTTCTCACTCGCTTATTCAAATATAAGTGTCGATCTCATCCTGACACAAACACAGGGTCCCACTGAGAGGCATGAATGCTATAATCAAATTCTTACAAATCATTATATATTCAAAACAACAAATATAACAGTACACAACAGAGAGATGATTTTCAAGAAAAAAAAAAAAAATTTCCCAAAACTAACACATAACAACAGCCAAAGATTATGGCCATGGTCATTTCATTCCAAGACAAAGACGGAAAGCAAGTTGGAAAACAGTTTAAGCTAGACAGAAGACACAATGAGTGACCTCACTGCCCACAATGGGAGGACAAAAAAAAGACCCCACCCAGTCCTTTGTTCAAGTGTAAAAAACCCAATGTAAAAAGACCAGTTCTTGACAAGTGTTTAATCTCAATATCATGCAAAATTCTTTTACATGTTACATTTTGCAGACCTGCCAACCTTAGAAGACATAGTAAGTGCCCCATATATTTGACACAGCCTTGTTTTGCTCATCAAAGCTACAATATCTATCCATAAATCAAATCAAACAGTATAGCTTCTGTGAGAATAGCAAAGTGATAAACTTCACATAATATGAGATCTGCATGATTGTTGGTAGGCCCTTACTATACCGGGGTTCCTTCTCATAGCAGTTGCATGCCATGGTCTTTCACATTTTTCTGTCTAGCGCCATCTCCGAGCAGTCCTTCGTCATACTCCAGTCTCTTACAATTAGTCTACTAGCAAATATTCCTTTATCAAGTAACTTCAGATTATTTGAAATGTGCTCTCACTTAAGAATATTTCTTCAACGATCAAAATCATAATCCTCAAAAACTTAAATGGGAGGCAGGATTGGATTATTTTGATCAGTACTGATCCGCAACCCATTCCAGCTCGTGTCAGGGTCCACGTAGGGGCATTCTTCCCCGCCCGCCTCCTGGGCAACGGTTGGAGTATTCCGAAAGGAACTTTCTAACCGGCTGATGACACGAGTTTCTATGTGTCTGAGGTGACGGATGAAGGGAGGAATCAACCGCCGTGGCCAGATTGCCCTAGTTCACGCAATAAGCTGTGCTAGCCCCATGACGCTGGTGGGGTGAAGGGAAACTGTCACTCTACAAAGATACCCTCCTGGACTCCCAGCCTAGACACCATTAATGGGTGGACAGAGCTCATAGCCTTGGAAAGCAGTCTGTCTAGGAGAAGGAAAACTCCAACTTCAAACCACCACTGCCTTGTGGATCTGGGAAGACGAAAGGCTATGGAATCACATCCAGAGAATAAAGAACCGCTGAAGTCGGAGTCGCAGAGCCGAAAGGCGCAAATAGTCTGGAGAGGGAAACCAACCCAAAAATTAATGTGACACGCATCCTCCTCACAATGATGGACAACAAAAAAAACTTAAATATATTTATTATAACAAGCTAACTTAAAGGGGTCAAGTGGTGCAAAACACCAGAACATATATTTTTGTTTGCAACAAATTTTAGAAATCTCAAAATAAACATTCTTGTCAAAAGCAGTTTTTAAAAAAGGTAAAACAATGTAAATTACAAATTATAATAAATCTTATCAGGGTACTCATATTATACTCCATCTGAAAATAACTACTTTAAATGATTGATTAAACACTCCTCAATCAATTAAACTCTGAATTTCTATCAATTGATGATAGAGGGTTAAATTGAAATGTCTTCAATAAACTTGCACACATTCTTGCCAATCCCATTTCTCTCATTCTCACAACTGCCTCGATTGTTATGAAGATGGCTAGTTAAATAAATCAAACATCATAATCTTAAAAAACAAGTTGAGTTTTTCTGTGATATAAAGTTGTATAAATCATTATCAGTCAAACAATTATGTCATTTATATGAATAGGATGGCATGAAACAATAATCATTTTATTTAGGTGGTGGTGGCACCATTCCCATGGCAGGTAAAAGATTTCCACTTCCTCCACCTGAACCAGACACGGCTGCATTTGGTCCCAATAAGATCTGGATAAGAAAAAAAAAATCTGTGATAAACGTGTGTCCTTACCTAATAGCCCCTTTTTGTTATTGAGTCTATTAGAATTATAACCCACCAACCTTGTGTAACAGAAAATTTTCTTTTGAAAAACATCTCACTAATATCCGCTTCTCCATTTATTTAAGTGTATAGTTATGAAATTGAAATAAAAGAAAAACAAACATCACATTGTCACCATTCTTTTTGCTTTTCACAGGAAAATTACTCTATGATTTATTGATATTGTTTTAAATATGATTTTAATCCAGCTCTTTATTTTGATATACAATTTGCACCATATCAGAACAGGGACTCTTGCCTTTTTTAAACACTAAATTAGGCCTAAATGAATCTTACATTATGTTCTTTTTTGAAAGACAGGAGTCGGGTGAAGAAAAAAGCCAATGCGTTTTATTGAACACCTTTAAATATCCTTCAAAGGTACAGAAAAATTTTAAAAGTCACTCCCATTCCCTTCTGTCAGTTCTATGTCCATACAAATGAGCTCAAAGGATAAAAGAAGCTATTGCAAAAAGATAATTTACTTCAGAGAAATGATGATGCTCACACAGAAAAATGAGTCTAGTCAAAATTTGTTTATTACAGTGAATGATATTGATTGAAACTGAGGCTGTGAATGTTATTGATCAAAACTGTTATTGTTGAAAACTGAATGTATTTTTGAAACACGACTAGAATACTTATTAAAAAACATACTTTTACAGTTTTATGTTTAAATGGTGATCTTTTGTCCAATCCTTATGTATAGCTAATCAAATAAATTCTGACAGAATTTCCCATCTCATAAAAATCAAAATGTTTCTAGCGGGCTCAAATAGTCCATTTGATATTTCAAATTCATAACGTTCACCTGAAAAATAAACACCCTGCATATCAAGGCAACATCTTTGCCAATTAATGAAGAACCTACCTGTCGTTGTTGCTGCAATTGTTCTTCATGCTGCTGTGCACGTTCCGTTTCAAAGATGACTGGCAAAACAAGAATGACAGCTGAAGCACTGGCAACCCACAAAGCATTCCTCAACAGCCAATAGGATCCTTTGGTCATACACACCATATAATCACAGGCACAGGAGCAACAGGTTTTTACGCTTTCAGGAAACATCTCACTCAACCCTGCTATACGTTCTGATAGACTTTCATCCTGATTGATAGAGAGAAAACAAGACATTGATAATAATGAAATAAGTTCATCTTGAGGTTATTATCGAATAGAAATGTAACATGACATTTTGGTCATTGATAAAAAGCTTGGGAATTTCGATGTTTGCTACTTTCTCTTATGATCACAAGAGTGCTTTGTACCAATAAAATGAGTGGGAGAATGAGTATGACAGATATAGAGTTATAGAGTGCAAATTCCATAGAGAGGAGATAGGTTATAGAAAGGAAGTAGGCTCTCCCAAACTCATCACATGATTAATAATTTCCTAAACTATTGGACAAGCAAAGAGTTAAATTTCAGAGAACAAATTTTATACACGAATAACTAAGTACTAAAACGTTTTGAAACTTACTGTTATTTAAAATGTCATTTGGTAGTGATAAAAAAAAAAAATAAAATAAAAAACATATTCTAAAACAAAAAATGTAATTGTTGCATCAATAAAAGTAGAAATAATAGCAGCCTTGAGTTCATATAACGTCCAATTTACTATTATAATGACAGTGGAAACTTAATAAAGCCAACACTGTCCTAACAAAATAATTGGTTCACTTCAAGCAAGGTTGACTTATCCATTATCAAAGAACACAAAAAGAGGTGTTGACTTTATGCAGGTTCTACTGCACTGAGGAGATGATGGGCAAGAAAAAATAGTATCTCTCAAAAATAGAAACATTCATTTAACTATCCCTCACATTAAAAGCATGGGTGCCAGCAGGAAGAAGTGCTGAAATCTGAAACTAAAATCTCGACACTTTGCCAAACCTGAAAATGTTCCTCCTGAAAATGCGGCCTAAACTTTACTCTTATTTCATCATCGTTTTTATACCATTATTAAATGATTACACAGAAAACATATTGACACAATGAGGAAATTAATTTGATTTTAAAATCAACTTATAATACATAGTGAAATACTCACAGAGCAGTTGAATCACGTTTTCGAATTTTTAACGATGCTATTAGGTTATTTTACTCAAAACACTGAAACCGGAGGTATTTGACTTCGAGATATCGCGAAACCGGAATTCTGGCATGAACCAGAAAACTGGCACCCATGATTAAAAGACAAAATGCAGGGCCTGAGCAAAATCAAATGACTTTGATCTTGAACAAGGACACCAAGTAACCACACATTGGGGATAAAAGACTATGAGTGACCTCCCAAATTAACAAGGAAAATCTAGCATCTGCACCCTGACAGGTTCATTGTAATTTTCTATAGGGAATGAAATTAGCGGAAGAGTAGCGTCCCTTGATTGGACGTCACCGGCGGAAAAGTTATTAGAGAGAGAACGTCATGTGTCTCTCGTCCTCGCTTCCGGTGAAAGCGGCATGAGACACTTCACCGAAAGCGAGGACGAGAGAGACGAATGCGCAAAACCAAATTGACGTTCTCTCTGTAACGTGATGTCCAATCAAGGGACGCTTCTCTTCCGCTAATCTCATTCCCTATTGAATTTATACAGTTTTGATATGAACGCTGCTTTACAACCTTTACTTAACTGTTGCAATTTTGGCTAAAATTTTACTTTTTATATCCTACAGACAAGGTTACAGAAAGACATTTTAATTTTCTAAGTTATGGAGTGACAATAACAAAAGCATTATAGAAAAATGAAAATAAACATGATTTTAACAATCATATTCTATTGAAATAAAACAAATAAAATTAATTTAACTCAGCAGAGCATAAATCCTCTGGCAAAAAAAATATTAATTAAGTACATTCTAAAATCATCTTCTTAGATCTAATCAACATCATTAAATTCATCATCTCCAAGGTTGGATTTTTTCTTTCTCTGAATACTCTGAAAGAGTCTGCTTGGTGACATCATTTAGGAATTTCTGTAAGGATTCAGAGAGTTCCCGAAAACTGTAATTGATCCTTGTTTTGTGAGCTTAACTTCAGTGTCAGAGTTGCAAAACGAACCTCAACCATTTTGAAAGATTTATATTTTCGCCAATATTTCTAATATTGTTCCCCCAAAAAATTATATTTTCAACACGTGCAACCATCCCAAATTTCAAATTTAGCATTCAATGAATTCATGGAGACTTATCAAGCTAGTTGAAGGAAGGAAAACCCTGCAATTCCTGTGAGAATCATCTGTCTGGCTCATTAGATTCTCATCTAGGTGGAGAAGATATTTAATGTCCTTCAACTATTCCACTTTTATCATCTTTTCCCTTTTTTGTTACAAACTTTGACTTTTTGCATTTATCATATTCTAGTCAGTATTACCATATTATCATATTTCGGACTTCAAAGCGAATTAAAATATGAGAAATCATACTGGTTGGCAAGCCTGCAGTGTCTTTGCTACACCAAGGCTCCCACTGCACTTTTCTTCACCAATATCCTTATCTGGTGAAAGGCGTTGAATGCCAGGGCACTGTTGCATTCCTCATTCTGCTGGCCACATGCAACTTTGTCAATAAAAGTCATGAAAGTTGTTGGTACATCAAGGCCTGATCAATTGAGAAGGTATCAAAATTTTCATGTGCGAATGGAGGATTTGCAATATTTGAACAGAATTAAAAGCTATTACAAATAGGCACTCGTCTATTTTAATTATTGTACTACTGTATTGTGGAAATTGATATAGATTGAGACAAATCTTTTGAGCCATCAACGATCAAAACTGGTCCGGTAATAAGGTCTGTTGGTGCAAGCAAACGAATCTGGCAGCATAACGCAAATGACAACATGGTGGCCAGATGGTGATTCCCAAAGCCAAGGTCAAATCAAGGACTGATTATTATGCCCTAGCAGATATTCTAAATAAACAACGGATGATAGAATTACCTTAATTTAAGAAATGTTTGCACACTACTCATATTATATAAATCTGTAAAAAATAGTTTTATAACTTTTTAGATTTGAGTGAAAATTGTAAAAACCAATCAGAGGTGATACATCTCTGCTATATAAACCACCATTTGCTTCCTTAGTAGGAAATGTTTCTGTACTCTTTCTTTCCCATCCAACTTTCTAAAAAAAATAAAGCCCTTCAATTATTTTATAAAACTTATGAGGGATTCTAAAAACGAATTTCTTGGTTTAACTCAGGGCTATCATTGGAAAAAGGAGCAAGTTCCTTGGAAGAAAGAGGAGGAGCAAGTTCATTGATAGAATGTTATTTTCAAATCGGAGTGCTTATTTGCAGTAGGAGAAGCGCTCTTGTGACCTGAAAACGAGTTCATTCCCCTCACTGAACACAACACTGTATGTTCTGTTCCATTCAAAATGTTGTTCAATGGCTTGAAGTTGAATGAGAGAGTGTTAGTTTGAGAAAGAAAGCGTAGGGATGATTGTAACAATTGGTGTGACTGAGAATTGAGATTTTAAATGTTGCAATTTTTCCATCAAGCCTGAAACTTGACTAGATCTTGAAATCTATAAGAGCTTATCTCTAAGATATTACTTTCATGAATAGTTCCTTTTCTTTTTATTTATTTTATTTATAGTTAGTTAAATATATTTTTAACAGACACACTCTCTCTCTTCTCTATCTCAATCTCTCTCTCTCGGGCAGTTGGCGAAATGATCACATGTGTTAGGTAATTAAATTGGGAAAGGGAAAGGGAGTGCAATTAATTTTCTTTCTTACCTCACTTTTGGCAATCATTGAAAGTATAATTTTTAAAAATTCCCTGGTTTCTTTTCATTATCATTATTTTTTTTTAAATCTGATTTTAAAGACAATAGCAGAAAAGAAAAGTGAAATACTTTTTGAAAACTGCACATCTTTTTATATGACTCTGAAACAAAAGATAAACAAAAAGAAATGTTTTGAAATTATTCATTCAAAACGAATTAAAATGTCAAAAAAGAAAGTGCAATCAAATGAAATCTATTTGGTACTATTTTTTTATATTTTTTTTGTATAAGAGCTGTGAACAAGTGGCAGAGCTATTCTTACCTTAGAAAGTACCTGGAAAAAGAAGAATATTATCTACCTAAAATTATCATTCAGACAAAATGGTAGGCAATTTTAAATAATTAATATTAATATTGCCGAAGTCAGAAATTTACAGAAAGTTAAGTAGGTGTGGCAATTGAGTTTAAAATAAGTTGTACATCTAGAATGTACATGTACGTCTAGAATGAATGACAAAAAGGACTTAATTTTATTCACTGACTCTTTGTTCAAGGTTGAAAAAAAAAACAAATAAAGAGAGAGAGAGAGAGAGAGAGAGAGAGAGAGAGAGAGAGAGAGAGAGAGAGAGAGAGAGAGAGAGAGAGAGAGAGACAGAGAGAGGGAAAGAGAGGGAGAGAGAGAGAAAGAGAGCATGAGACAGAGAGAGAGAGAGAGAGAGAGAGAGAGAAAGAGAGAGAGAGAGACAATTTGCTAGAAAGGAACCAAGAGAGAGAGGGAGAAAAATATATAAAAATAAAAATTTTAATAAATGGATGAGACACTTATCATTTACAACGCTCTGTAGAAAGAAGACGGAGAAATATAAAACAAAGTGGCTAAACCAGGATTCGAACACATAGCGTCAATTCCGACAAGCCTTCTAAGGCAGACGACTTAACCATTCGGCCTTGACACCAACATGAAAGTCAACGCATAGTGTATATATAGTATAGTAATAGGTACTTTGATCAAATTTAATTCAAATTGGATTGAGCTCAATGAGACCTATATCATTATAAATTGCTTTTCAACACAATTCTAATGATACCAAAAGTGTGAACATCGGACAGACAGAAAAGTTATGTTAGTTTAAAGGCTGAAAAATGGTCTTCTATTTATCTTTGTTATTTACTGACGGACTTTGTGACCTGAAACGGTTGCATTTCGGGTAGTAACCACCATTTGGATTTAAAAACTGGCCTAAAATGGCCATTAAGATTTGAGTAAGGATTTTGCTGGAACGAATTCATGGATGCGTTATACAGCTTTGGCCTGAATTTAATTTTATTAAAAAGTTAAGATGTTAAATCATGTGCTGTCACTGAAATTTTGATTTACAAATTTCGAATTTTTTAATTATCCAAAGCTAAATTATGGCTGCCTCTATTCTCATCCTGGGTGAGAATAGAAAAACATTCGATCTCTCATCCTGGTACCTTCTTGCTATTCCCACCCATGTATTAACCAACAGGTAGGGTAGCCTAGCCGACCCCCCCCCCCCCCCCCCCTTCTCGCTATTCTCACCACTGTATTAACCAACAGGAAGGGTCAGTTTAGCCCCCCACCCCTTTTCAATATTCTCACCTGATCATCATCTCTCACGTGACTGCTTTTAGCGGTATTGGACGTAAGGAGAGTGAACATACATGTCACGCATTTAAAATTTAGACTGGATGGCTTGAGATATGGGAATCATGTTAAAAATCTGTATACGGGAGTTAATCTCTCTCTCTCTCTCTCTCTCTCTCTCTCTCTCTCTCTCGTGACCGACAAGCTACGCCATCACAAGACATTTGGTTGGCATGACGAGCCCATTAATGCAAGGGGGTGATAGAATACCAAAGACATTGCCTGGATGTTGTAATTAAGTAAAAACATTTTTAAAATTTTGAATACACAATAAATAAATATGTGTTTGTCTTCCACTATTCATATTTCTAAATAACATTCAAATTATTTACAGAAAATAGGAATTCAGTCTATCGTTTAATAATATCCTATACCACCCTTTCACAGTTAGCGAAATTATGGACTCGCCCAATTTCTAAGAATTGGACCTTTCCTTTTATAGGCATATTATTATTTTGTGTTGACTTAGCGGTCTCAATTTCTCCCTACATTAGATATCTCTCTCTCTCTCTCTCTCTCTCTCTCTCTCTCTCTCTCTCTCTCTCTCTCTCTCTCTCTCTCTCTCTCTCTCTCTCTACTACTTCATTTTATATTGCTCGTATTTCCTTTTTTCTTTTGTCCATTCAATATTTCATATCTCTCTCGCTCTCTCTCCCCCATCCCCCCTCTCTTTAACTCTGTCTTTCTCTGTCGTTTTAATTTGTTGGTATGTTATATCCGGCTGAGGGCTGTTGTATTTTATCTACATAGCATCAATACCCACACCCATCATCCCGTACTTTGGCATCTGTCAGTCATATCCCATGTGCCAAGTAAATCCCTCCCTAACTCAGAATTTTAAAATAAATATAATCATTAATAAAAATGTATTTCTAATTTCAACAATTTTTGGAGTAGACACATAGGCCTTGGTATCAAACCTATTGTAAATTTGACGCTGAACAAGAATCTGAAGTCAAAACAGCAAAAATCCGAGAGAGAAAATATTGTCCACATTTTCATACTGCTGCACCCCCAACCCATCGCTGATTGCTCAGGAAAATAGGACCAGCCTGATTTTCGAGCGACCGTCCGTCACCAGGCTTGCCCCCCTTCCCCTTTACCACTAGATATTTTAATCACCCACAAATCGTATACCAGGTGCTTTTTTTTTAATGCCAAAACGCCAATTAAAAAAAAAAAAAGGCGAAATATGCGACAAAGACTTTTTTCGTTAAAAGATAAATCAGGCCTGTAAATGGTTGGTGAAATAATTGTCGGATCTTTTTGAACACGCGAAAATAGACACAACAGGACAAAAATATGGACACAACACAGATATGACACGTCAATTGACTAATCAAATCAGGTCATTTCCCCCTATTTATTTATAACGAGGTCCTTATTTTACGGTACCAAAAAAAATCCCAATTATTTGAGGGCACAGTCTGAGCTAGTTGTAAAATGAAGAGAACAATTCCTACCCTTTTGAAGGATGTGTATCTCAAGCTTAAAACAGGAAGCTGCGTATCTTCGCTCCTGTTTGTGTTAAATGTTTACGCTGATTCTTTCGTTTATTTGGATTAATTCTTATAGAAGAAGAAGAAGAAGAAGAAGAAGAAGAAGAAGAAGAAGAAAGAAGAAGAAGAAGAAGAAGAAGAAGAAGAAGAAGAAGAAGAAGAAGAAGAAGAAGAAGAAGAAGAAGAAGAAGAAGAGGAGGAGGTGGTGCGGTGGTGTGAGAGCTTTCGAAAGAATATATATTTCGAAGAAAAATAATTATTTCGCATTATTTTTTTTCCGTCTCACATCTGGACGGAACCAAAGAAATATAGAGACTGAGAAATAAGAACCGGAGATATGCATGTGTGTCGGTAGCAAAATAGAGAGAAACCTTCCGGTCCGGTTCGACACACTTCTGTGCGTGCGTTATATACTGACTAGGTGTGTGTGTGTGTGTGTGTGAAGACGACTCGCACGAACTTTGCGACCCACTCTCGCTGGCTGTGGCACAGCAGCCAGACAGTGAATACATACACGTCTAGCGGAGCGTGTAGGTGGCATGATAATATTATAGCTAACTGATAAACGGCAAATTTTGTTTGGTCTTTGATGCGACAAATGAAACGTTTGTTTTTGTTGTTGTTTTTTTTTCTTTTAAGTCGGCATTTGAAACGAAATAAAACTCTTTTATTTTCTTTTTTATTGGTTCTGTTCTTTGACGTTACGAATTTTATTTTTACTATTATTTTTTTTTTTATATTAGCACTTAAGAGCAAAATCGTACTGTCGGAAATCCAACAATAGACGGAAGATTTACAGGCCTGATAAATAAATAAATAAATAAAAAAGACGAAATATGAGGTAAAGTAAAGGCATGCAGAAGGCAAAAATATGCGGCCGCATATATTATGCGGATGTCATGCGGATGTCATGGCATTTTCCTGGATACATCTCTTGTCATCTATTACCTATACTATAAATAATGAAAATGTGAATGTGTTTATCCCATTCTGATTATCACCCCCTCCCCCCCCCCCCCCCCCCCCACACACACACACATCAAAAGAAAAAAAAAAAAGCATTTCCACCGGCTGCTTTTTCTCTTTGATCTCGTATCATGGTTTCCCCTATGCCCAACACCTTGGTTGTTTGCAAGGAGGGGCGGGAGCTAGGGGGGTGAGAATATCGAGTAAGCGCCACTACCTCTATTCTCATCCAGGATGAGAATAGTCTCCCCTAAATTATACGGAAGCCGCTAATTTCACCGTACGGTGAAAATAGTCTGTCATGCTATTTTCACCGTACGGTGATAATAGCCTGACCGTGTGTAGGAGGCTTTTTCACTGTACGGTAATAGCTTGGTGATTTTCACCGCATGATGATGATAGTGTGGGAGACTTTTTTCACATTTTTCACCGTCCCGTAATATTATGGTGGACGATTTTCAGTGTACGGTGATAATAGTGTGGGAGACTTTGTTCATCTTCTCCAGTGTCATCTCATGGGTTGAGGTCGACTTGAAATGACACGCCAATCTTCCCTGTTGACAGCTTGCTGACTGCATTCGGCTGCCGACAATCCTGTCCATGTCTTCACATCATCTATCCAAGTTCTTGCTGGCCTGCCTCTTCCTCTTTTCCCCTCCACTCTACCCTCAAGAATGTCCTTGTTGACAGTTTGATGGCGTCTTAGGTGTCCAAAATACTTACTTTGTTCATCGTACCGTAATATCTTGGTGGACGATTTTCAGCGTACGGTGATAATAGTATGTGAGACTTTTATCACTGTATGGTAATATTTTGGTGGACGAATTTCACCGTACGGTGATAATAGTGTAACAGACTTTTTTTCACCGTATGGTAATATCTTGGTGGACGATTTTCACCGTACGGTGATAATGGTGTGGAGGGCTATATTCAGGGTACGGTGATAATAGTGCAGGAGACTTTTTTCACCGTACGGTAATATCTTGGTGGACGATTTTCACCGTACGGTGATAATGGTGTGGAAGGCTATATTCAGTGCACGGTGATAATCGTGCGAGAGAGTACATCTATTCATTATAATTGTGTGGAAAGCTATATTCATCGTACGGTGAAAATAGTGTGGGAGACGATTTTCATCTTACGGTGAAAATAGCCTGACACACTATTCACCGTATGGTGATAACGGTGTGACAGGCTATATTCACTGTACGGTGTTAATAGTGTGGGAGACTATTTTCACCGTACGGTAATATCTTGGTGGACGATTTTCACCGTACGGTGGTAATGGTGTGGAAGGCTATATTCAGGCAGTGTACGGTGATAATAGTGCGGGAGACTACATATATTCATTATAATGGCGTGTAAAGCTATATTCATCGTACGGTGATAGTGTGGGAGACGATTTTTATCTTGCAGTGAAAATAGCCTGACACACTATTTTCACCGTACGGTAAGGCTATATTATTCACTGTACTGTGATAATAGTATTTTCACCGTACAGTAATATCTTGGTGATAATAGTGTGGGAGACTATTATCACCGTACGGTAATATCTTGGTGATAATAGTGTGGGAGACTGTGTATTTTCACCGTACGGTAATATCTTGGTGGACGATTTTCACCGTATGGTGATATATGTGGGAGACTTTTTTCACCATCCCGTAATATTTTGGTGGACGATTTTCACCGTACGGTGATAATAGTGAGGGAGACTATTTTCACCGTACAGTCATATCTTGGACGATTTTCACCGTACGGTGATATATGTGGGAGACTTTTTTCACCATCCCGTAATATTTTGGTGGACGATTTTCACCGTACGGACGGTGATAATAGTGTGGGAGACTTTTTTCACCATCCCGTAATATTATGGTGGACGATTTTCAGCGTACAGTGATAATAGCCTGACACACTATTTTCACCGTACGGTGATAATGGTATCTTAGTAGTTAACAAACTTCGCAGCATTTGTCTGTGTTGAACCCATGACCTTAAGAAGTCGGGGGTAGCGGCTCAAGATAGACATAGAGATTGAAATCACTATTTCTCGAGTTGTGAATAGCTCATACTCATACAGTAGAGCCACGCCCTCCCCGGCCAGGTGTTGTTGTACCAGAAAGGTCGCCGGTTCAAGACCCCATCGCCGCCACAAAATTGCAAAGCTTCATCGGTAACTGTAACCAATTCTGAATCCGCCATCCCGCCTGTATTATTATAGCTTTGGGAGGCCTTCCGAAAGCTCATCATGCCAAATATTCGCTCCTAAGAAAAAATACAACCTAGTACCTTTAACTACCCCTAATAGGAAAAACAAAACAAAACAAAAACAACCCTAGGACTGCTTTGAACTGCCTTTCAATACCTCACAAATCAAAATGGCGGCCGATAATCAAAACAATGGTCAAATTAGGAAATTTTTTACTTGATGACAAATTAAATAAACGTCTGACAAAAAGTCCAAAGTGAAAAGTACAAATTGAAAGAAATGCTATAACGAGGAGCTTTCGGGAGGCCTCCTTTGTTCTCAGCAAACTTTTTCTTTTTTTTAAAACTGGTCTGCACGCAGGAAGAAAATGATGTCGGGTCGAATTCTAATGGTCTGCTGGATGCATGGGCACATACGACACAGTTAGTATCCTGGCTTCTGATTGGCTAATACATACGGTGAAAATAGTCTGTCAGGCTATTATCACCGTACGGTGGAAATAGACTAAAATTCTAATAGTCAGTCCGAAATTATACCCTATTATATCCATAATCAAGAGATATACTAAATTGCCATTGATCTAAAATGAACAACCCCAAACGATAAGAGTAATTCCTCCTGAAGAAAATAATATATAAATCATTAAAATCCATCCACAAAAAATTATATGGAACTTTTTCTGAGACCCATCCAAAAAAAATCGGGTCATAGCCACAATGCCATTTATCAGCTCACTGCTGGAGTGCCACATTGACATTTACCAAAATACCTAAAATAGTAAATAGTAGCCTACTATTCATCGCCTGATTTAATTTATTGTTGGTTAATTTTATGTTTCAATTTCTATTGATATTTTATTAACTTTGCTTATTTATTCTACGTTGAATGTGCATTTCAAAACATTCCATATTCTGGAATGTGGATAATTGTTTAAAAGAGCGGAGTTTCAAAAATGTTTCTGTGAATAATCAATTTTCTTTTTCTAAGACATGTCTGAGAATAATCAAAGTCAGTCACAGCGATTGATAATATTGACATCGATCTAGCGTCTTGTTTCTATGAGTGAGCAAACCTCTTGACTCGTTAGATCCTTTAAAAATGGATATGAGAACGATATTACTTGGGCCCTACTTTTCTTATTCATTGAAATGTATTTATTACACTACAATATAGAATGAATGACTGACTTGGAAAGTGAAAGTTGGGTTGAACTTGGACTTGAGAAAAATTAGTTTGATTGATATCATTCATAATATGACAAAAATTAAAAAGGCTTTTTAACTCGCCTCATCCAGGTCTTCGTCCTCCTCTCCGTCTGAAGGTTTCTTTTCAATTTGTTTATTTTCATTTGTGTTCACTGACATTTTGCTAGCTTTCAAATCCTTGGCAAAAGATTACAATGACAAATTTCCAACGGCATCGGCTAAAAACGATAACAGCATGTGAAGGCTAGAGGTCAGTGAGGTCAGTTCCGGTTTCATCCCGATTTAACGAACCAACGATTTTGTAGGTAAAAGAAGGCAAGTTTTTCACTAAAAGGCTCCATACACGCTTAGTTCTCATCGAGAGTCGATCGCCGATCAGGCAAACCGGAGTGAAAACGCAATGTGTGTGGCCAAATACCTGGCCGACGAGCAGAGGGACGGTCGGTCGCTCGCAAAGCCCGCCGAGGCGATCGGCGATCGGGGGCGTGGCAGTATAAAAAAATTGGACAATTTTTTTCGGATTTTCGCTGATTTGACGTCAGATTCGTGATCAGCGTCAAATTTACAATAGGTTTGATACCAAGAACTGTGTTTTTACTCCAATAATTGATTAAATTAGAAATAAATTTTAATTAATAGTGAGGCTATGTGGCCGACAGAACAGTGACCTCCCTGTTCTGTGATGGGGTCTTGTGGTATGACTCTCGTTTTCGGATCGGAAGGTCCAGGTTTCGAGACCCGCTCTAAGTGGCGCAGAGTTGAGTCCTTGGAAAAGGCTCTTTACTCACATTTTCTCACCGTACCCAGGTGTAAAATGAGTACATGGCCGTTCGTTGTCTTTGTCGGGAAAAAAAAAATTGTAATATCGCCTGACAGGCGTCATGTCTCGTCCTTCATGTTTAGTATTACTGTTGGCTTGTGACCCTTTGATCACGTCTAGTGGATATTCCGCCAAATAAATGCTGTGTTATTATTTTTTTTTAATAATATTTTTTATAAATTTTGAGTAGGAAGATGGAGATGAACAAAAGGTTTCGTTCTTGATCACCGTAAAATTTATACAAAATACAACAAGTTTTAAGACTTTCGTAATTTCAAATGTAATGACATACTTTCGTAATTTCCAATGTAATGACATAATATGACAGTTATTATCATTATTAACCTTTTTAATTTTATTAACCTTTTTAATTTTAATGTGTTTTTTTTTTTTTTTTTTTTTTTTTTTTTTTTTTTTTTTTTTTTTTTTTTTTTTTTTTTTTGGTTTTACTTCTTTTCGTTTCTTCTTTTCTCCTCGTTGACGCGACATCACGGTCGATCTTGACACAAACATAATTTGGGATTGGCAGATGCCAAAAAGCCTTGACTACGTGATGACAGGGGTGGGCATCAGGGCATTGATACCAACACACAAAATTGGATGTAACACCTTGAATTTTAGTCTACAAACAACCCCCCCCCCCCCCCCCCTAATAAAAAAAGAAAGAAAAAGAGCTGTGTGCGCGCGTGTGTGTGTATGTGTGGGGGGTGGGGGGGGGGGGGGGTGCGATTACCTGCCACGGGAGCACTGTCGATTTGTTATATATAAATAATAATAATAATAATAATAATAATAATAATAATAATAATAATAATAATAATAATAATAATAATAATAATAATAACAAGGAATTTGCCGTTTAATTCTATGAAAAATATAATAATAATAATAATAATAATAATGAATAATAATATAATAATAATAATAATAAATAATAATAATAATAATAATAATAATAATAATAATAATAATATAATAATAATAATAATGCTTATGATGATAAATAACAAATCTTTATTGTCCACAAAATGGGAAAAATTATGTGGTCTACATTGCTTTTAAAATTAAATCTGATTGCAAATATATTGATGTTATGCGTATTGGAAAAATACTCACGAGATCTCCATCGGGGTATGACATACTAACACACAAAAATGTGTAACCTCGAACGTTTATAGTCTGATTGATATAGTTTAGCGATAAGTTAATTATAAAAATGGCTGTCTAAAAGCAATAACAACGGGTTGACTAACGTCAAACTCATTGATGCTCTGTGATAGATTAAAATACTCACAAAGTCCGCCAGCCGGAAATAACGCTCCAGCCCAAAAATCCAAATGGAACCTTGAACGTTTATAGTCTGATATATTTTAATGAGAACAAATCATAAAAATGGGTGTCTAAAAACAATAACAATGAGATGAGTGACGTCAGTTTGGTTCTTTCTATAAATATCCAAGAACTTTACTCACTCCATCCGCTCTCTCCTCCTTCAGTACATATGAATCTATTCTCTCATCACTTTCTTGTGTGGCTATGCATGTGGTCTTATGATATGACACTCGCCTTTGAATCGGACGGTACTTGGTTCGAGTCCCGTTCTGATTGGTGCATAAGTGAGTCCTTGGAAAAGGCTCTTTACTCGCATTCTCTCACTTTGTTCACGTTTAAAATGAGTACCTCGCTGTTTACAGCGTCGTCTCTGTCGGGAAACAGTTGTAATATCGCTTTACAGTCATGTATCGTCTAACATGCTTTGCTGTTGGCCAAGGACCATTATAAAGTGATTTGAGCACCTTTATTGAATATAGCGGTTTATATAGCATAAATAAATAATTTCTCTCTCTCTCTCTCTCTCTCTCTCTCTCTCTCTCTCTCTCTCTCTCTCTCTCTCTCTCTCTCTCTCTCTCTCTCTCTCTCTCGACATGTTACATTATTATAGCTATTGCTACATATGATACGACTATCTTGGACGGTTATTGATGCTATGATGAAATGCTCACAACATCCGCCAGTCGGAAAATAACGTACCGTCACACAAAACTACGAGTAACCTTGAATGTTAAAAGTCTGATTGATATAATTTAGTGAGAACTAATTACCAAATTGGCTGCCTTAATACAATAACAAAGAGTTGAATGATGTCAATTTCGTTCCTTCAACAGTCTAATTATTGATATAATTTAGTGAGAAGTAATCACTATTGTGCGCAAGACGAAAGATAGAATAGAGAGACAGTAACTGGGATCGGTTCTGTCGGCCACATAGCCTCACTATTAATTAAAATTTATTTCTAATTTCACCAATTTTTGGAGTAAACACACAGTTCTTAGTATCAAATCTATTGTAAATTTGACGCTGATCACGAATGCGACGTGAAAACAGCGAAAATCCGAAAACAATTGTCCACTTTTTTATTCTGCCACGCCCCCAATCGCCGATCGCCTCAAAAAATATCTCACCCTGTGTGGGCAAAAATCATCTGCGATTAACGCAGCGACCCAGCAGTGCCTGTTCGGCGATCATCCCCCGATGAGATATGTGCGTGTATGGGCCCTCTTAGAGCTCTCTCTCTCTCTCTCTCTCTCTCTCTCTCTCTCTCTCTCTCTCTCTCTCTCTCTCTCTCTCTTTCTCTCTCTTTCACCGACTACTTGAGATCGCGGGTCCAACCTACACAACCTCAGCGAAGTTAGTGGGCCAGCAATTAAGCTTAATAGCCAATATTCTCAACACAAACATATAACATAGAAACAATTGAGACATTGAGTATGCTCCGGTATATGGGGTGAATTTTTAACTCAGAAAAGTGAGTGGAGCAGGCACTTATGTTGGTAACAACAAGAGATGAAGTGAGTAGAAAGGTTCCAGAAGACAATAGAGAATAAAAATATACCGGAGCTTACTCAATGTCTCATTTGTTTCTATGTTATATGTTTGTGTTGAGAATATTGGCTATTAAGCTTAACTGCTGGCCAGGTAACGTCGCGATGGTTGTGTGTTGGACCCGCGGTCTCCAGAAGTCGGTGAGAGAGAGAGAGAGAGAGAGAGAGAGAGAGAGAGAGAGAGAGAGAGAGAGAGAGAGAGAGAGAGAGAGCTCTAGTAATGAATGACCTGAGTTTGATACGAATTTTTTTGGGTTCGTGGATAGCTCATACGGTAGAGTCACGCTCTCACCGGCCAGGCGGAGTTGTCGTACCAATTAGGTCGCAGGTTCAAACCCCATCACCGCCGCGACAAAATTTTATACTCTATTGTTTTCTGGCACTTTTCTACTCACTTCATCTCTAATTGTTTCTATGAGGACGCGTCCTTATTTTAGGTCCTTGCCAGTGCTGAGGAAAGGGTCAATAAAATTATTATTGGCCTTCAGAGACGGACCAAAATACTAGTATTAGTCAAGAACAACTCTAGAGACATCCTTGGTATTAGTCTGTTAAAGTCATATGAAGTGAACGTCATAAATTTCAAAATCGGCCCTTTTAAAGGCCATTAAACCATCAAGATTGACTTCCCTTGTTATTTTCTGGCATTTTCTCAATTGTTTCCCTTTCATTTTTTTGGAATGACTGATATATCGACATCACGTTTATATCAACATTTTACCGCGTTCACGACGATGTCGATATATCCGTTCTCGACTGTATTATCCGAAAGAAAGAAAATATCAGCTTCACTGTTAATACCTCCACGAAACGCGTCCCGTGAACTACGTCATCGGGTGACCCGTCCCTTTCACCTTCCCCCATGCTCCCTCGCCCTCCCCTCATTCCTCTACTCTAATCTCGGAATTTCCTGCTGGAATGTGAATTGACTATCTTTCGTTCAATCAAAACCAAGACATCGGGTAGCTTGTTTACAAAATTGGATGTGAATTGGTTTGAAAGTGAAAGAGATTCAGTTAAGAGTCCGAGTTCCGATTCAATGTTCGATGAAACGATTTACCACAAGGGTCTTGCGGACAGCGAGTTGTTCCGGTGTCCCGCCTCAGCTCTTGTGGACACTAGTGGGAAGTGAACCCTGGGCTATGGGAGATGGACACCAGTGGGGAGTGAACCCAGGCAAAGGAATATGGAAACAATGGGGAGTGAACCTGGAGCTATGAGAGATGGACACCAGTGGGGAGTGAACCTAGGGCTGTATGATATGGATTATTATGGATACCAGCGAGGAGTGAACCTGGGGCTATGGGATATGGACACCGGCAGAGACTGAACTCTATAGAAGGTGGACACTAAGGCTATGTGATTAATATGGATAATAGGGAGTGAACCTGTGGCAAGGAGAGGTCGACATCACTAATGAGTTTAGACATTAATGGTGCAGCTTTCGAGAAATTCCGGTCAGGGTCCAACTTCTCTATCTGTCGCCAAGCGCGGTGGTTAAATGGAGATAAAGATAAGGCAGATAAAGGGAGTAAATCTGACTCATGAATGAACAACTCAAAAGAAACCACCTTGATCAAGTAAACACAGAATACATATAGAATTTATATTAGATTGTCATAATGATATAGGCGAAAATTTGTAAATGTGTGTGTGCGTGCGTGTGTGCGTGCAATGGAAGAGAGAGAGAGAGAGAGAGAGAGAGAGAGAGAGAGAGAGAGAGAGAGAGAGAGAGAGAGAGAGAGAGAGAGAGAGAGAGAGAGAGAGAGAGAGAATGAAAGTGGGAGAATGGGAGTGGAAGGATGCGTTTCAAGGTTATATTTAAAATAGAGGAGAGTGATAAATTAATTTTAAAAAGTATATATATATAATGATAATTAGAAAACACAAAGCAAACTATATTAATCTAAAACAATTTTTTTTTTCAATATCTTAACAGCGGAGGTAGGGGACCACTAATAACACTATTGCTGTCAAGTATTCTTCAATTACCCCCTCCCTCTACCTTATTCTTGAAATATATATATATATATATATAGTTTTTCATATCTCTTTCTCTCTCTCTTCCATTGCACACACACACACACACACACACACACACACACACGTTACACATTTTCGCCTATATTATTATGACAATCTAATATAAATATATATTGTATTCTGTGTTTACTTGATAAAGGCCAAGGACCGAAACGTCGTTTGTTCATTCATGAGTCAGATTTACTCCCTTTATCTTTATCTCTATTTTATTGACTCATTTGGGCTCCTCTATTTATTAGCGGTGGTTAAAATGTGTAAAATCGACACTTTCCAAAGTCTCCTGCCACAGTTGCTTCCTTCCTTCTTCCAGAGACTGGGACTGGGCCTGCTGGTACTCCTTGTACAGCTTTTAACGACTCCTCCGTCCAGCAATTCTTCTAGTGTATATCTATTCTTAATAGTAGTTAGAGATATAATGTACTTTATGTAAATTTTTTTAATGAATTACCATTTCCTTCAATTAAAAAAAACCAACAAAAATACCTTCTATTCCTGAAATTTAAAATTAGGACAAAAGACCCGAAAGCATTTGTTTTTATTTGTTTTATCTTTGTTACTGTAGTCCAGTGGTCACGGATCTTTAAAAAAAATAAAATGGTTAACCATTGTAAAAACTAAGATACAAAGAAAGAGTGAAAGAGAGAGATAGATAGAGAGAGAGAGAGAGAGAGAGAGAGAGGTAGAGAGAGAGATAGGTAGAGAGAGAGATAGAGATAGGTAGAGAGAGAGAGAGAGAGAGAGAGAGAGAGAGAGAGAGAGAGAGAGAGAGAGAGAGAGAGAGAGAGATTTTTTAAAAAGGGTTTTAAAACACTTGCAACACATTAAGGTCATATCAGCGCCAGTAAAAAGGAAGAAAATGGGATAGTTTTGGTTTTTTTTTGTCTGTTTGTTGCTTTAGGTCTCTTCCAACACAATTGAGGTTATATGAGAGACCGCTGAAACAAAAAAAAACAAGCAATCTAACAAAAATAGTACAAATGTAAATCAAAATCATAACCTAAAGATATCATAAGCTAAATTATAAATAACCAAGAACAAACAGGCAGAAGATTTACAGAAAAAAAATATCCCCTGTCAAAAATACAATCACAAACCAAAGAAGCAGGATAGGCTAGTAAAGAGAAGAAGAAACGACATCACTATCGGATCGTACACCCATGCGAACATCATAGGTATATGATTCAAGGGTGATGCTCCCATCCAACCACCCGCGGATAGTTTTTGTTTTTAAGGGTTTTACGGCACTTGCAACACATTAAGGTCATATCAGCGCCAGTGAAATGGAAGAAATTGGGCTTGTAAAAAGTTCTAGAATTACAATTAAAGCACCCAAGAAAAGGTAAGACAAAGGGGAATTGGTTCAAATAAGAAACAGGTGTAGATTCCAAGAGCACACTATCAAAGTACTTAGTTTGAGATCACTAAAAGCCTCATCCAGACACAAAAGCACAGGTCCCAACTAAGAGGGATACACTCAAATGTTTACAAATCATATAATATATGTAAACAAAACAATACAATTACAATGCATAACAGAGAGATATGATTTAAAAGACAACAAATATCATCTCCCAAAACTCTTACAATACATTTGCAGAGACGCCAACTGTAAATTTGGCTCACAGGAATTTCAGACACCACTCGTAGGAATTTCAATGCCGAAAGAGGAATTTCCGCACATAAGAAAAATGAATTGGAATGGTATTTAGCATTGTATTTACATATTGTATAGTTCTAAATAGATAACGGATTAGAATTATATTATGCTATATAAACATATTGCAAAATACAATCCCAAAGTTTCCTTATTTTAAATGAAGTAAAGCTCCAAAATCTAATGGTAGTGATTGTAGTACTGGTGATAGTGAGGATGATGTGGTGTTGGTGGTTGTAGTAGTAGTGGTAGTGGTGATGATGATGATGATGTGATAGTGGTTGTTGTAGTGGTAGTGATGACGATGTGGTGGTGGTGGTTGCAGTAGTAGTGGTAGTGATGATGGTTGTAGCAATAGTAATGATGTGGTGGTTGGAAAGGGGGGTATCCTTGGAACAAATTGACCTCACCGGAATTTGACGGAAGTTGCCCGGAACCCGAAATCAGGGATGCCACCAGGCATATTAAAAAAAGCCTGAAAATTTGCGCGGACGAGATACAAATCAACGTCAAGGGCTTTGTAAAATATCAAATTTGGAATATTGTTTCAGTACTTATTATTGCAATTGAGAGCAAATAACACACAAAAGAAAGGAGAGTTAACAGTTTTCAAATTGATAAAATAAGGTGCTGAAAACAAAATATAGACAAATCAATATCAATAGCTATCAGGGGTGAGAATGACTGGTCACATAAAAGGAGAAAATTTTTCATTGTGAAGTTCATGACCCACCCATGCAACCATAACCTATAAATTTAAACTTCACTCAAATTCACTGAGATGTAATCCAAAATTTGTCTCGCAGCAATTTCTGACACGACTCGGAGAATTTCAAAAGTTGAAAGTATAATTACATTGATGGTTGTAGTAGGGATGATGATTGGTGGTGGTTGTAGTAGTAGGGTGTTAGGGATAATGTGGTAGTGATTATAGTAGTACTGGTCGTATGGATGATTGTGTGGTGGTGGTTTGTAGTAGCTGTGGTAGGAATGATGATGTAGTGGTAGTTGTAGTAGTAGTGGTGTAGGGATCGTGTGTATTTGTAGTAGTAGTAGTGGTGTAGGGATGATGGTGTGTGGTGGTTGTAGTAGTGGTAGAGAGAGAGAGAGAGAGGAGAGAGTGGAGGAGAGAGAGAGAGAGAGAGAGGGGAGGAGAGAGAGAGAGAGGGGAGAGAGAGGAGGAGAGAGAGAGAGAGAGAGAGAGAGAGAGAGAGAGAGAGAGAGAGAGAGGAGAGAGAGAACTTCTCTACCAGAATAATTTATGAATTGATCTTAGGAATTCTATATCAAAAAAAAAAAAAAAAGAAGAAAAGAGAAATGGAAAGAAAGGCAAAGGGAAAGAGGAAAAGTGTGTGAGAGAGAGATTTGTCCCTCCCCTTCCCCTTCAACCATCAACGAACACCACTGTCGTTGTGACATCTGGTGCCATATAGTCTGGCCCGACGTCATAAAAACGGGACCGTCACTAAATTTCACGAGACTAATGCACAGGTGTCAAAATATGACATAAGACATAATGGTGATTTTGTGGTTTTGAGGGAAATGTTTGACACGGCAAATTCAGCGGAAAATTTCTGAGAAATTCTCAAAATCACTGTTTATTTATAATTTTTTTTTTTTTTTTAAAAGGAGGAATTGTGATGGGGATTGGCGTAGATAAACTACCATTTAGGTGCCCAAATATTCGACCGGCGGTGACAGCCCAAATTATTCACCCGGCGAAAAAGTTCCGGCTCAAATCTCGATCGCGATTTTTTTCTTCTTCTTTAAAAAAAATCTGTTTTTTTTTTTTTTGAATAGTGACGACGGACAAAATCGGAGGTTCCGGATTAAAACAGGCTGGTGGTAAAAAAAACCCGGATTTCCGGCTAAAACCGGAAAAGTGGCATCCCTGCGAAAATTTTTGCTTCTGTACGGAGTTTTGGCATCACTGCATTTGACTGTTTCCCTCCCAGTTAGGATATACGGCCAGGGCCTGGACAAAACCAAGTAAATCTCATTCCAAGTCAAAGACAGAAAGCATGTTGGAAAACAGGTATAGAGGGATAGAAGAAGAAGACACAGTAAGTGCCTCCCTGCCCACTATGGGAGGTAAGGAACCTCACAGAGAGAGAGAGAGAGAGGTTTTTTTTTTTTTTAAGGGTTTTACCGCGCTTGCAACACATTAAGGTCATATCAGCGCCAGTAAAAAGGAAGAAATTGGGATAGTAAAAAGTTCTAGAATTACAATTAAAGCACCCAAGAAAAGGTAAGACAAAGGGGAATTGATTCAAATAAGAAAATGGTGTAGATTCCAAGAGCACACTACTTAATTTGATCACTAAAAGCCTCATCCAGACACAAGCACAGGAACCCACTAAGAGGAATACACTCAAATGTTTTACAAATCACACACATATATATATATATATATATATATATATATATATATATATATATATATATATATATATATATATATAAATGATATATATAAATTATAGTAATTCTTTAATTTTATATATATATATATATATATATATATATATATATATATATATATATAAATGATATATATAAATTATAGTAATTCTTGTAATTCTTATATATATATATATATATATATATATATATATATAATATATATATATATATATATATATATACATACATAGTTTTGGGAGATGAAATTTGTTTTCTTGGAAATCATCTATCTGTTATGCACTGTGTATAAAGAATTACAATACACAGTGCATAACAGATAGATGATTTCCAAGAAAACAAATTTCATCTCCCAAAACTATGTACACATTTGATTGTTTCCCTCTCAGTCTCAGCCAGGACCAAGACAAAACCAAGTAATCTCATTCCAAGGCAAAGGCAGAAAGCATGTTGGAAAACAGAGGGGGAAAGAAGACGCAGTAAGTATCTCCCTGCCCACTATGGGAGGTCAGGAACCCCATCCAGGAAAATGGGATAGTAAAAAAGTTCTAGAATTTCAATTAAAACATCCAAGAATAAGGCAGACAAAGGGGAATTAGTTCAAATAGGGAACAGATGTAGAGTCCAAGAGCACACTATCAGTGTACTTAGTTTGAGATCACCTAAAAGTCTCACCCAGACACAAGCACAGGTCCATATTAAGAGGAATACACTCAAATGTTTACAAATCATATAAATATAATACATAAACAAAACATAATACAGTGCGTAACAGATGGAAAAAATGTCATCTCCCAAAATTAACTATACACTTGACTGTTTCCCTCCCACTCCCAGCCAGGACAAAACCAACTAATCTCATTCCAAGACAAAGACAGAAAGCATGTTGAAAACAGACACAGGGGGATAGAAGACACAGTATGTACATCCCTGCCCACTATGGGAGGTCAGGAACCCCACCCAGACACCTGAAGAGAGAAAGAGAGAGAAAGAGAAAGCATGGGAGTGTCACCAAATATGCAGCTGAGCAGAGGTGTCAAAAAATGACACGACATAACGGTGATTTTTCATCTGAACTACCATTAAGCGGAAAATGTTTGACACAGCAAAAGCAGCGGAAAATTTCTGAAAAAGTCCTAAAATCACGGAATTCCGCTCAATAACAAGCCATGTCAACAGTTCCAAACACATTCCTTATGATCTCATTGTACGGATTCATGTTTTGGGAAAGCGAAAGTGAAAATGAAAACATTCAATAAATTGATCTCTTGTAGCAGTCCTGGAATCACGCCACCTAGTGAAAAAGATATAAATTTCACAAGGCGAGACACCTTTACTTCCGAAAAGCCCCCTTCACTACTAGCAACCGGTTATAAGTAAAAGAAGCATGAGTGGAGAGAGAGAGAAAAAAAAAAGAAACTTATGGACTGTTGAAACAGTTTGATTGCAAAAAGCAAGTATGTCACAATATTTCCCCCACCCCGATTTTTTAAATTTTTACTCTCCCAACCCCATTTTTTCTCCATTCTTGGTGGGGACCCTGTAACACTTTGCAGACACTCCAACCTGAACATGTCCAATCAAATGAGCACATCCTCAACACCTAGTCTAGGCGTGATATTTACTAGAAACTAGAAAAGAAAAATAGCTAATAGGTGGAACGCCATGTAAAAACTTTATCAAAAGTGATTTGCCTGATATAGCTCAGATGGTAGAGCACTTGTTTCGATCCCGGGTGCAGTAGAGATTATTTTTCGGACCCTCCAGTAGTGATTGGGTAGCTGGGTCTACTAGATCTGATGGAAAGTACTTTGCGATAGACTAGTGTTTATCCACAGGATAGCAAGCAATTGCTATCGTCCGATTCACGCTCTAGAAACCGTGATAAACTCCGGCTCAACTGGGCAAATGGCTCTGAAGGTATGACTACTTTTCCTTGCGTGCTGTATTGCTTTCCCTAAGATTTTTACACGGATATATTGATGAAGAGTAAAAATTCCGGTGTTTCAAACTCTAATCATTTTACCCTTTGAATAAATGACGCATATATGGTAAACTCAAACCAGTTGTAAATATTGTTCATAGTCCACCACAGACTTGAGCAATTTGATTGAAACAAAAACCATATGGCAGCCTTATATAGGTTTGTCAACCAAAAGCAGCTATGACTATGATGCAAGCCGACATTTTATGCAGATTGGATTAACTGTCACTCTTGTGTTCTCAACATTTGCAAGAGTCAAAGAAATTAGCCGCGATGAATGATAGACAATAAGCTCTCACCAAACTCGGTCACAATGCACAGTTGTCAATTCCAAAATAAAGGATATCGCTCAGTCTCTTAACAACTGTCATTGTCAACCTGTTGTCAAGACTATGCTAAGCCCCCTCACTCCTATTTAATGGCCACAGATTACATCACAAACCCAAACTCCAAACCCCCGCCCTCTTTTGATTCTAATATAGTGGTGACACAATATTGTAACATTAAATCCCCCTCACGATTTCATCCATGATGAAATTTAATCAAGATAATTTGTTCAACTGATTTCTGGAATTTCAGACCTGCCAACCTTCCCAGGATGAAAAGTGTATTCCATGACCCTAAAAAGTGTATTTTGTTCGCACATGTGGAAAAAAAAGTGCGCACTATACAAAAATTTATATAAAAGCTAACATCAATTCCAAATCAAAATAAAATCTGATCTTCGTCATTCAAGCAATCTCTAGTGATTACAAAATGATCGATTTATCGAGAAACTAAAACATGGCCATTTAAAATTAGCATAAGGCTCAGAAATTGCAATATCAAAGGAAATTGCTTTCGAAACACTCAAAGAAATGACCAAAGACCCTTAACATGTTGGTAGTATTGATGCTAGTGTCAGTGGAAGAAGTGTTGGTTGTTGTACCGATGGTGCTCTAGTGGTGGTGATGATGAAGCTGTGGTGGTGGTTGTGGCAGTGACAATGCTGTGATGGTAGTTGTAGAAGTGATGATGTCATGATGTTGATGGTAAGAGATGCTGATGAAGTTGTGATGGTGATATCTGCTAGCCCAGTACATCAGTTATGAGAAAGTTTTGAGATAAAATATCCGGGAGAGTGGTCTTCAATTCAATAGATGACAATTTGCAACAGTAGCAAGATATTTTCCATGTTATCTAATGATCCATATCTCTCTCTAAAATTTTTTTTTTTGAGCATTCACTACTACCACTCCTCCTACTACTACTATTATTACTTCTATATACTGCTAATACTATTACTTTGGTCAAATGATGGGAAATTCGCAAAGTATGTAATATGCAGAGACAAGTTAAATACTTCTAAAAAATTAATTTTGAACCAAATACTGTTCTTAAAGCTGCCCACTTTGTAATTCAAGACTCGTACAAAACAAAGAAAAAAAAGATCATTATAAATTTTATAAATCAAAATAGAGTAATTTTAGGTAATATAAAGGGAAATAACCCATTTATGTTTAAGTTAATTAGCAATACAGTTTTTAATTGAAGGCTTCATAGTCAAAGATGTTGGGTCAATTAAATCTTCACTTAGAATTTTCTATTTAATAAGTGGCAAAAGTTTGTTTGTTTTTAAGGGTTTTACGGCGCTTGCAACACATTAAGGTCATCCAAGAATAAGGCAGACAAAGGGGAATTGGTTCAAAAGAGAACAGATGTATATTCCAAGAGCACACTATCAGTGTACTTAAATTGAGATCACCTAAAAGTCTCATCCAGACACAAGCACAGGTCCCCACTAAGAGAAATACACTCAAATGTTCACAAATAATATATAATACATAAATAAAACAATAATAGAGTGCATAACAGAGAGATGATTTACAAGGAAAAAAATATCATCTCCCAAGACTATAACTATACATTCGACTGTTTCCCTCCCAGCCAAGGAACTCCGGCAAGGGTCAGGACAAAACTAAGTAATCTCATTCCAAGACAATGACAGGAAACAATTGGAAAACGGGTATGGGGGATAGAAGACACAGCATGTACCTCCCTGCCCACTATGGGAGGTCAGGATCCCCACCCAGTGGCAAAAGTTTAAATGTGGTCTGAGACTATTTAAAGTATAAAACAAGCTTATATGCATAATTCTATGCAAATCCTCAAGAATGTATGAGAAAAATATTGGTGAAAACCGGCATCATATAAGCAACTGAAATGATAACTATAGTATTAAATGTGATGCATCATTCATTCAGAAACACGGTCGACAGTTGGTGTACGACATGTGTGTATCAATGCATCAAATGTATCATCAAGATCATTCACATCACACATCTTTTAAAAAATCGTATTAAATCCACTAAAATCGTATCCGCGTATTCAAAAATCGTACTAAAACACGATTAATCGTACTGGTTGGCAGGCCTGGAATTTACCACTTTTTGAGGACGAAAATTTGTCTCAATGAACCAGTGACTGTTATACAGAATTAATTCCTGTTTCTTGGGAAATGCGAATAACTGAAAGTTGCGACTATCCGGAGTGGACTGCACTTTGACCAACACAGGACATGGACAAAAAAAAAGCCCACACACATAAAGGGGGATAAAAAGATCCTTCCAGTAGTACGCATTAGCAACTAGCAATTGTAGTAGCAACAACAATAACCTTAGGTAGGAGTAATGTGGACAGCACTGAAACAAGTAAAACAATAACAAAGCAAGAAAAATGTCTGGAGGTGTCATACATATTTATTATGTAAAGGGCATAACCATGAAGTACAATACACAATAGTTCCACTTGCAGTTCATTACTGAAAAAGAAAAAAAAAGGAAAAAAGGTTAGACAAGAAATAAAATGAAAGCGAAAACAAAACTGGTCTCATTCAATCAATAAATTCTTTAAAATCACGGGCAATATCAAATATTTTCATATTTACAGTAAAGAAACAGAAACATAGACAGAAGAAGAAGAAGAAGAAGAAGAAACAAAAGTTCGATATTACAGTAAACTAAACGAAGAAGCACTGATACTATTGCTTTAAAATGTAGACGAATTAAAAAAATACAATCGTAAGCCCAGTACATTTTGACTGGTAGCGACTGGAACAAAGTTTAAAAAGCTGAGAAACCAGATTACACACACTCCGGCATGGTTTCCTCAAACTAATTTCACCCAGCCAATATAAAAAAATAATTAACTAAAGTGAAAGGGTTAAAAAAAAAAAAATTACACCCTGTGATATCGTCCACTAATGACTTGCTGTGACATTGACAGTTACTAATGTGCTTATCTACACTACATGTATGTGTGTACAGTTTAATACACACATAAAGACACCCCTCTGATTATTCTGATCACTTTGCCATTAATTCCAATTTCATTGCCACACACCATGATCTGCTAATGGTGGGCCACCCTCCTCTGACACACACTTGTAACATATCAATAAAGTAATTAATAGATTCCTTTATTCACCCTCATGTGGAAAATCAGGGACTTATTCAGGGATAACTGGAATAACCCAGGTGCCAGTGCCGCAAATTGACCTAGAGAAAGATAGCTTGCTGATGGCCACATAACACAGTGGACATTCAAACCAGGTAATTTGCGGCTACAAATCAAAGACCACACCACTGAGCCACACTGCCCCTCCCCATCAAATATGGCAATTCACGGCCTCCTCAAATGCTTTTGCAGCCTGAGGAAACCGTGCTGGAGCGTAGCACACAAAATCATTTATGACTCATGCACCAGAAAATGATGGGATCAATTAAAAATTATAAAACACAGCACACATTTCTAACGTGACAATTAAAACCATGTGGGGATACATTCAATCAACTCAAGGTTAAGTGAAATATCGAAGAACAAAAAATAAAGCAGGCGTATAGTTTACATATCATGCCAAATAGAACTCAACATAAGCAAAATATACTATTTTCTATGTCTGTCCTCATTTATCCAACTATATCCAGGGTTGCCAATGAGGCAAAAATTTAATGAGCTTTACGCAAACGTATAGACAGACCCTTTCTGAGTGCTGAACTACAATAAAAAGACATGTATATTGATTAAATTAACCAAAGAATGAAAGCTGCATCTTAGACACATACCAATACACTGCCGTAAGAGCGATTGATTGGCATAAATAACACTACAAAATTTGGGATATAGCAACAATCAGGGTTACCACAATTAGAGAGAGAAAAAAAAAATCAAGACCCATATATCGATAGGAAGGAAAGACTATCAATCCTAAAAAGGATTTAAGATGGTGGTAATGATGATGTGGCTGAAGACGTTGCAGTAGTGGTAGGATTCTTAATTCGCTTTACTCACCACATCCGCGATAACTCTGCGCAAAAGAGAGAGGGCCAGGGTGTGACATGGTGATTATGACACAACAAACAGTTTGCTTTGCTCACAAACAGAAGCACGTGTATGGTGTAGTTGTAAAGCCAGCGAGCTTTCATTAACAAGAAAGTCAATGTACACTTATTAACAAGAACATCAGCGGATTAGAGAGAAAAAAAAAGTTAGAACAAATCCCTAACTAGATCCAGACTCATCCATATATCCAAATAAGTAAATTACTGACCCGTTTCCGGATCCCGGAAGAAAACGACCATATCCCCGACCTGCCTATTAACTCAACAAAACATCATCATTACAAAATGATCAAAGAGAAGAAAACTTGAGATCAGAGACCCCATTATAGAATTTTGGAGAATGAGATGAAAATAGCTGAAAAGGAGGAAATAGCGCATGACACGCATAATTTCAAATAAATCGACCTTCACCGATGGCCCTAACTTTGAAATACCAATTATTTCAGAGTATATATAATCACTGGTCATTTCAGGGCCATATTCATGATAACAGGATACATATCCTTCAGTCCACAACAACCCTGAAACACAGGCAAAGCTGAAGTCGACGAATTTCCACACCATACACATAGCCGCCAACCCGATAATTCAATTCAATTCCCTAGCCCGCGAGGGAGATTTGGAACAAAAATCAGGGAGATTACATTTTTACTGACCTGAAGTGAAGACGCGCTGCTAGTTCTTCAAAAGTCACATGATTACTCCTCGTGATGCACAACAATGAAATTTGTCGTTTTGACATTTTAAAAATCAACAAAGTCTTTAGGCAGTATAAAAGGCAAATACAAATTACTCCCAATGAGAAAGAAACCGTCCTCAGCAATTGAAACACGTTGTGGTTAGGAAATTTTGAAAATTGATGAAGACTTAAGGCAGGGCATAAGCAAAAGCAAATTATTCTCAATTGAAAATATCGATACCACAATATATTCTTTTACAATCCTATATAATCTATTGCCACATTACTGGTATCGATTCTGTTGCTACATAGCATCGACCAGCCAAAAAAAAAAAGTTGACAATTGATTGTCTAGAGAACCAGCAACTCATCACACTCAATATTCAAATTGATAAATTTCCGGGAGATTTCTGGAGATACTAAAAAACTGCGGGAGAGCGGGAGATCGGTGATAAATACAGGAGACTCCCGCAATTTGCGGGAGGGTTGGCAGCTATGCATACATCCCTCTCAACAGGACCAAGGAAACTGTCAAACTTATCAAAGTGGTGCTTAGGAAGCAGCTGAAAAGTCAATCAAACACTCCCACGTGCTGACACACAAACACAAAAATATATGGGGATAGCAAATGACAGTATACCATAATGCCACCGATTGGAGTTAGAGGATGAAAATGAAACAGACCATAACTTATAATTCTTAAACATTTTTTTCCGTCTAGCATATATTTATCTGATATCTCCCTAATTGTAATCAGAATCCTCACTTGTAAAACAAAACAAAATAATTTTCCTCCTCACTGGTTTTCAGCAGTAATGGACAGCGTTGAACAGAAATGAAATTAGCGGACAACCTAAACGATGATATCTGAGGACTTTGTCGCGAGGATAGAGGAAGAACGGGACCTCTGGTCTTATGCTTGACAGAACAGCAACTGAAATTGGTAATGAAACTAGCAGGCTGTACAAGTCGAGTGACGCTGCCTTCTTCTGGACAACTACTAATAAACTGACATGAAACCAATAACCACATAACTTCAGGAGGAACATAAAATTGAATTTTTAAGAAAGACCTTACACCTGCCAAAAGAAATACCCTGTTGTACTAGGGCGTCTCTCCTATCAATTCAGGTCTTGTCCTAATTTGGCATGAGAGTTTAATCAACAGCTGCATGAAATCTGTCTAGCCCTTTGAAGTATTGCACTAATGAGGTGTTCTGGGACATAAGTGAATATTGTATAACCTAGATGGCTGAAAAGTTCAACACATTCCATACTGCAAGACTTGGACATCATTATGATGTCATTCATTTCAGGAGAATGAACTCTCAACCGGAGGGGGTTATGAAATATGGACGACAAGCTCTAGCTAACTACTGATGAGTGCGGGACTACACCTGTTTGGTCCACCAAACATCAATTCTCTTAATGCCAACAGATTGATAGGAAATGTAATATTTAAAAGGAGGAAATTCTCCTCTGATTCAAAGACCTCGGCTCTCCATGGATCTGAGGAAAACCATCAACACCAGAAAATAAAACCAATACAAAAAGTTCTTAGAAAATAATTTGGAGGCCCAGAGGGAGATTAGCTAAGCTGAGAAAAAAGTGCAATTGAATTCCTCAAAAAAACAAACACACAACAATTAACATAGCAACGTAAAATTTAGAATTTGACATGGTAATTAAACCCACAGCACACATTACAATTAAAGACATTTAAGTTGACAATAGGGCAGGACCTAACGCTAAATGCAACTAAACCGAGGCCTAAATTCCTTAAACATTACTAGAAATAGATATGGTAAACAAACAGAACCAATCAAATCAAAGGCTTGGTAAAATAATTAGAAAAAACAAGGGTTAGAGAAATCACACACGCTCTTACGTGAACTGTTGACCATCAAGCTCATCGCTAAAAAAGATAAGTTTAATTAATTTCAATGACATTTACTAAGATTCACTACGTATATAGAACAAAGACCTTTGTAACAACGTAATAGCACCATGGCAAAAAGTGCTTGGTCGCCGTTGAGTGCTATTAAGCAATCATGTAACAAAGCATAGTAAGGGGCACCGTGGCTCAGCAGTACAGTCTTTGTCTCGTACCCAAAAGATACAGAGTTCGACTACCTGCTTTTTTGTGAGTCACCTAGCCCAGCTCACTTTGCCGAGCTGCACTGCAGCTGATTCCTGGGTTATACCGGTCTTCCAGTAGAACTCAGTACCTTTTGGGTATGAAGCAAAGATTGCCACTGAGCCATGCTGCCCCATATCCCATATCTTGAGGAGTTATACTTCAAACTCGTCATATTAAAGTAAAAATCTAGAAAATCCCTATATTATCATTAAGGATACCAAAGAACTCCAAATAAAAAAGAAGCCAATCTCAAGCCAATATGAATGTTTCACACAAAAATCATTCCGTTCGTCTTTGGTCACCGTATGCATTATGCATAAACTTCATAGAAAGTTTAACAACACAATCAGACCCCCGCTCTCCCTTTCCTAATGCTTGCCCCCCCCCCCCCCTCCTTATTTTATTCATGCCACTAAATCAACATGGGGCCAACAGATGTACGCAAAAATTTCTAAAGTAGGTAATTCACTTATTTTATTAGCCTATAGGAAATATTCAGTTTTTTTTAATACTGAAATGAAACAATCTCTCCAAAGAAAGCTGAGTGATCTGATGTGAAATTAATTACTCAATACACTGAAAGATGCATTGAAGAAATGCTAGTATTGTACATCTCGACACCCTCTCACTGGAGTATTTCTAATTAAATTCCAATTACTGCTTGAACTTGCATCCTCTGTAAATTTTAATATAAAGTTTCAGACCATGCCAAATTCCCTTATGACACAGTGATTAAACCAACACTAGGGTCAGATACTGAAGGCGTGTTTCAGAACAACTCTCAATGAACTACAAAATGTGCTCATACACAACGGCCTAACATGGTAACTGGTTAGGAGTAAAAACAAGTGAAGACCATTTGTCATAAAGTCAACTTTCAAAATCAGGATAAAAATCATTACAAGAGATCGTTTAAGGAAAAAAAAAAAAAAAAAAAAAGGCGTTGAAAAAAAATAAAAATAAATAAACCTAGAATACCCTGGAGATCTGGAGCTCATGCTTGTACAACCACAAATAAAACAAACTCACCTTCTTATCTTTCCCCATGGTGACTTTACTCTTGGCTGTACCCCTGACCTTCTTAAGCCTGTTCTTCCTCTCCTTCCTTTGTTTACGGCCAGTCTTTTTAAGCTCTATCAAACCATGCTGCAATACACAATATATATGTTAGCAATTTAAGATCATCGACTGAAAACATGTTAAAATCTATGCCAAAAACAGCCTGATGGTGTATTCCCATCTTGGCAAAATATGCCTAAAGAGTAATTCGGAGGGGAAAGGCAGTTTACAAAACAACTGATGTAACACAAATGTATCATTCTCCAAATCACCCATGTTGGAGAATGAAATGAAAACATTACAAAAATAAAAAATTTAAAAAATTGAACAAAATATTTTGTAAATGTTGTGCGTATCTCGGTTAAAAAACCAGACTAAAATATGTGAAATTGTGAAAGTTGGCAGGTCTGAACCACATCCACCTATCCATCCACTAATCTGTCTCATCAATCATCATATCTATCCACCCATCTATACACTCTATCCCTCAATCCATCCACCTCATTCATTACTATGTTAAATTGAGCACTCAAATTTTACTTCCTCCAAAACATTTGTTCAAGAAAACAACTGTCTTTTTAAGAACAGCTCTTAAACCAATAATGGTGTTAAATACAGCATTTCAGAAGCCTCATTTTTAATGTTGGACGTTTTGTCTAGAAAAATGTTGAGGTATTGAAAGGCTGTGTACGCTTGTAGTAGTGGTGGTAGTGATATAAGAGCTATAAATTTTCTTTTTAAAAACCTCTGGAAAATATAGCAAAAACAAGTTTCTGATTAACACAAGGTCCAAATACAAATCACATTTAGTTTTCATCAGTTTCTCTGGAACTGAGGGAAGTTGGAATGGCTTTGTAAAAATATGAAAGAGAGGATAAAAATGATACTCCACGAAGGTGCATTACTTACTCTTGCCAATCTGTATTTGGGTTCATACTTCATTGCTTTGTCCATTGTATCATAGATCAAAGCAAATCCAGAACTTTTGCCACCACCAAATTTCGTCTTGAACCCAAATGCAAATATAAGATCAGGGGTTGATTTATACATTTTAGCCAATTTCTCTCTAATTTCTGTTTTAGGGATGATTGGTTTGTGAGGATGGATGACATCGACAATCTGTAAAATAAAAATTAAATCACAAAAATTAATTCAATAGAACCAGCAACACTCACATGTCGATACTAAAACATCTATACAAATATTTCCCCCATATGAAACTCTAGTATTTGCTGTTAAAGAGATAGTATGCGAGAGGAACATTAAAATCTGTAAGAGCTATTATTCACTTTCTGTAACCAACAAACTGAAACAACCCCCCTTTGTTTTTTTTTATTTGAGATAGTAGGCACTTAAATTTAAATTCATTTAGAAGTTATTGTAATGGAAAGGTAGCTTAATTTCAGTGGGTAAGAAAATCAAGCCGTTTATCATCATTCATGAAGAAATTCCCTTAAAACATAAATAATCATAAAATTCAATCATTATCCTCTCCAATGATACCATTTTCAACTGTCAAAACTGCTTCCAGGATACCCTTTGAGCATTCCATAAAATCACACTCATTTCAAAATCTACCAAAGTAACGCCGCTTGGACTGCCGTGGTTAACATCGGTCATTGGCTCCTAGGCTCGTGACGTCACAGTGTTTCAGGGGAATCCCCTTTCGTTTTTTCATTCCGCTGGTGCCCAATTTCAGGCTGATTCCTATAGTAATTTTTTGGGTGTTTTTAAGGCATAAAAAATTGAATAACTCTGCTTCTATATAACCTAGAGACAAAATTCAAACGGTTTTATCATTGGGATGGTATTCTGCATCATAGTAAACCAGATTTTATACGGTCATTTAAAAACTGAATTTTCATTCAAGTGCCTAGAGATAGAGGTTTTAATCAGAACAAAAAAGTTTCTACTCATTGCACCCGTCACACACAACAGAAAACCATTGACTTTTATTTAGCCATTTAGCACTTTGATAAAATTTTCAAACTCAAAACCAGTCAGGTGGATGGGACTTGAAACAACGTAAATTTTTTATACCTCATTTGTTTCTCTACGACCCAAGGTTCCAGGGCTATTTAAATTTTTCTGTTGAAGAATTTAAGTCAATTTTACAGAGAGAATCTGTGATATTAGGCACATTGATAACTTCACTCCAGTAGCCGCCGATAGGCTGACTTCACTGTAAGGTGAAACTCGATTTTTGGACCTTAACTGTTTTAGTCACTGTGGCGTTATATGTGAGCCCATGTGGCTAACTTTGGTATCATTTTAAAGGGCACAAAACAATCTTTCTAACAGTCAGGCCTGTAAATGGTTGGTGAAAACATTTTCGGAACTATTTGAACACGCGAAAATAGACACAACAGGACACAAATATGGAAACAACACAGATATGACACGTCGATTGACTAGTCAAATCACGTCACTTTCCCCTACTTATTTATAACAAGGTCCTTATTTTATGGTACAAAAAATAAAATTCCAATTATTTGAGGGCCCAGGTCTGAGTTAGTAAAATGAAAGGAAGAGAACATTCCTACCGTTTTGAATGATGTGTAACTCGTGCTTGATGACACAGGAAGCTGCGTATCTTCGCTACTGTTTGTGTTAAATGTTTACGCTGATTCTTACGTTTATTTGGATTAATTCTTATATAAGAAGAAGAAGAAGAAGAAGAAGACGACGAAGAAGAAGAGGAGGAGGAGGTGCGGTCGTGTGAGAGCTTTCGAAGAAGAATAATTATTTCACAATATTTTTTTCCGTCTTACATCCGAACGGAACCAAAGAAATATAGAGACTGAGAGATAAGAACTGGAGATATGCATGTGTGTCGGTAGCAAAATAGAGAGAAACCTTCCGGTCCGGTTCGACAAACTTCTGTGCGTGCGTTATTTACTGACTAGGTGTGTGTGTGTGGGAAGAAGACTCGCGTGAACCCACTCTCGCTGGCTGTGGCACAGTAGCCAGGCAGTGAGTATATCCACGGCAAGTGGAGCGTGTAGGTGGCATGATAATATTATAGCTAACAGATAGACGGCAATTTTTGTCTTTGATGCAACAAATGAAATTTTTTTTTTTAAGTCGGCATTTGAAACGGAATAAAATCTATTTATTTTCGAGGGACGAAATAAAACTCTTTTATTTTCTTTTTTATTGGTTCTGTATTTTTTTAAAAATATTAGCACTGAAGGGCAAAATCGTGCTGTCGGAAATCCGAAAATAGACGGAAGATATACAGGCCTGAACAGTGTATTTCATTCTTAATTCCTGATTGTACTTCTCAGAAAGCTAATGAAGTAAAAATGTATCAATTTTTTAATTATATGATCTGTTTAAATTATAGATACATTTTAATTATCCTACTTGCCAAATTTCATCATAATTGACACACTCGCTCACTTTTTTTATTTTACTCGCCATCAAGCCCACTTTTTAGGACAAAACTTCCATTTTGTTTTTCCCATTTAACATTAATTTGTTTCCATACTTACCATACATGAAAATGATGTATATGAAAACAAAGCTTATTTTCTGACCTTTAAAATGATACCCAACACTTACCATTTATTTTTTAATTGAAACAAAATTACTGAAAACAATAAGTGGGCCATATTGACTGCAAAACTCAAACTTTCCCCGATCGCTGCGAAACGTTGGTTTTGAGGCAGCAGTGAGATCACAGATTCTCTCTGTAAAATTGACTAAACATTTCAAAAGAAAAATATAAATAACCCTGAAACCGTTAGTCGTAGAGAAACAAATAAGGTATCAATTTTTATGATTTTTCAAGTGCCATCCACCTGACTAGGTCAAATTAAGATATTGAGTTTGAAAATGTTATCAAAGTGCCTAGTGTGATCTCACTGCTGCCTAAAAACCAGCATCTCGTGGTGTCCTGGAAAGTTTGGGTTTTGCAGTGAACATGACCAACTTATTGTTTTCAGTAATTTTGTCTCATTTAAAAAATAAATGGCAAATGTTGGGTATCATTTCAAAGGTCAAAAAATAAGATTTATATAAATCATTTTCATATATGGTAAGTATGGAAAAAATCTGGGTTAAATGAAAATGGAAAAAAAAAGAAGAGGATTTAGATCTAAAAAGTGAGTTGATGGCGAGTAAATAAAATAGTGAGCGAGTGTATCAATTTTTATTAAATTTTGCAAAGATATTCTTCAATCCATTATCTATTGATGTACCCAGAACAATTAAAATACATCAATAATTTTAAGATTTTATAATTCATTTTTTTTTCTTTGCCTCATTAGCTGTCTGAGAAATATGATCAGGAATTAAGAATGAAATACATTAAAAAGCTTTTGTGCCCTTTAAAATGGTACCAAAATTTGCCACATAGGTTCACAAATAACGCCATGGTGACGAAAACAGTAAGGGCCAAAATTAAAGGTTTTTTTTAAAATGAGTCACATTCGAGTGAGCCTATCAGCAGTCACCGGACTGGAGTTATCAAAGTGCCTAGCCAGGTTTCAGTTTTATGGAAACACTTTTAGGTCATTATAATTATAGTGCCAGTTCAAATTGGGAACAAAGGATCCATCATTGTTAGGGAATCTTGTTAAAATGTTCAAATTCAGCAACCTTAATTTGACCCAATCAGATAGATGGGACGTGGAATAACATTTAATTTGACACCGGATACGTCTCACAACTTTTTTTATTTTAATACAAAGATCAATTTTTGTGACCACTGATACCAAAACTGTTCAATTTTTCTGGCAAGTCGCCTTTACTGAACATGTTATGGTAATTTAATATTGTCCTATGTAAGACATTTGAGTTGAGCACAAACATCTGTCAACCAAAGGGAATCTGAATTCTATTATTTATGACAGTTCAAAAAACTAATCTGTGTGACCATATCTTATCTTAATCATTTAACTTACCATCTGCTTTCTGCAGAGAAGTCGGTTTGTCATGAACTTTCGCGTTCTAATCGTTGCAGTGAACCCACCAGGCTGAAATATATAATAAAGATGTAAGTAAGTAGTAACTGAATGGTTATATTTATAAAAGGAAAAGGATTATTAAATCAACATCAAAAGGCACGGACCATGGACGGCTTGATAATTGAATCTGCTAATTATGATAACTGAATTGTGACCATTCAAAACTCATTGGAAGTAGCATTAACCTTAACCAGTCCTCCGGTGTGAATAATGAACAATGAATATTACATCATTACATTGGGAGACCTTCCATAAGCTACTGCATCCCAAGTATTCTTGTTCTCGTAGGGGGTTTGGGAGGGGGGAAACTTTTTTTAAAAAGTCTCCCCCCTGCAAAACCCCCTACACTAGAACAAGAATACTTGGGATGTAGTAGCTTATGGAAGGTCTCCCAAGAACAATACAAATTACAAACCCATTCCCATTCTCAAAGTGAGAGAAGAAATGAATGGATGTAAATTAGTTTAGTAAACACAGGATTCCAGTCACCTGGTCCTGGTTCTGATGTCAAAAAATCATAGGAAAAAAACAATTGAAACCGTGAACGAACTGACTGAGCCAATGGGCAAGACTTTCCAATATGATGAGTGAAAATACATGAATGAAAATGAAAATGAAAAGAATAGAATTAGAATCATCTCATTATCGACAATCACTATCACATACATTCACATCGTCACAACTTTTTGACTTTTACTTTAAATAATGATAATAAATATATATCAGTTCGTTCTCCACAACTGCAACATTGCAAATCACCCTTCAATCTTGGTTCTGGTGGTCGAAATAAGACATTTCAAATTTAAAACAATCAACTACATAAAATTATATGTTCTAAAATTGCACAACTGTTGAGCAAACTACTCCATTTTCACAAGAACCGAAACTAGAATACGTCATCTTCCAAGATTGAAATTGGTAGAAATGCTACGCATTTGAGATCTCAATACTGGTTGCACAGTTAATTTAAGGATTTATGATCGCATATTACTATTTAAAATTGTACCATATCGTTAAATAAAAGGAAGATGAACGGATATATTTTAGTGTTTATTTACATACCATGATTATAGTTTGATCAAGCAACCGGAAAAGGAAATTTAGATGATCTATTTTCCCGGAAACACTCTCTCGGCTCTTTGTGGTCTTGTCCCTCTCTCTCTCTCTCTCAGGGTTGCCAGATTATTTTTCAACAAAATGCCAGGGGAACACTCAAAAAATGCCAAAACACTCAAAAAAATGCCAAAGTCTGTTGACTCCTACCCCCACTAAGAAAACTACTCACTTTTGATAGACAATTTACTATCATATCCTGGTGGCTTGCGTGTTTTCTTTTCTTTTTTTTTCTTTTTTTTTTTGAATTATACTAAATTTCCTGTTGGGGTAATTTTTTTATTAAGAAAAGGTGTCATTTGAAGTATAATATACAAGAAAAGAAAATGCCAAATGAAAATGCCAAATGCCAAATGATTTTTCTAATGCCAAACGGTTTTCAAAAATGCCAGATTTTTGGAATCTGGCATTTAAAATGCCAAACTGGCAACCCTGCACATCTCTCTCTCTCTCTCTCTCTCTCTCTCTCTCTCTCTCTCTCTCTCTCTCTCTCTCTCTCTCTCCAGTTGAGAAGAGTTGAATTGGGAAGGGAATTCACCCGAATCGGTAGCGTGTATGTCCTCTAATGTGAGAGGATATAAACAAAAATAGAAAATGAATTGGAAGCTTCAATTAAGCCAACGAAGATAGATAATGTGGACTTTCGGGTTTCCCCTTTATCAACAAGACACGACGATTGAGGCACTAAAGACGAATGAGAGTTTTGAGAATGGTGTTAAGGTGAATAACAAAAAATGATAAAGGGGAAACCCGAAACGTCCACATTTGTCTTCGTTGATTACATTGAAGCTTCCGATCCATTTTCTATTGATATTTTACCCTTCAAGTTTCAAGCAGCGAAATTTGTCATTCCCGGGGATATAAACAGCAAGGTGAGGGAACCCTAAAATGAGTTTCAAAACTCATGATCACACTCTTTGGCCCGTCTGAAATAGTTCGTTTTAATTTGACATGGTGGCTTAAATTGATCTAGACATTATCAATTTATTTAATCTATTTTTTTTTTTTATCATTGGAATAACAAACGATTCAAAAGTTAGCTTATGAACGATCTATCAAAATCAAGGACGATGCCTTTCTCCATAAAAGTAGTTTGCCGTATTTTTCTAAACAAAGTGTTTATATCGTATAGATAGAATGCGCTTGGCCAAGGAGTTCACAACATTGCCATCCGGAAGTATAACGGACCAACACACAAACTCTGTGTAACCATGAACTTTTATAGTCTGGTTAATACAGTTTAGTGAGAACAACTCACAAACGCGGATGGCAAAAACAATAACAAAGTCCTGAGTGACGTCATCTGCATACTATCTATAGCGACACATCAACACAATACACGCATGTTAATCAGGGAATTTACGAGCGGCGGTGAGAGATATTCATCATAAGAAAAAGGGTAATGTAAATATTGCTGTACGAAGCTCGAAGAAATAAATAACAATGTGAAATTGAATGTAAGCTTCAATTTAATTACGAAAACAGATAGAATGGACGTTTCGGGTTACCCTTTATCAACAAACAGGATGAATGAAACACTACAAATGAATGAGATGATGTGATAGTGGCGTTGTTAAGATGAATAAACAAAACATTGATGGGCAGGAAATAACAAAAAGGTGAAACGCAGCACGTCAGACAGATTAATTTGTAGTCCATCCTCCATGTTTACTATAGTCCGTTCCACGCGTTGACGTTGATATCTTCACAACCTTCTGGTGGATTTTAATGATAATTGGCGCGAGCACTAGAATTGTTAGTGACATTAAGCCGATATTTTTTTAATTGGTTGCATTACCATACTTTGGGATTTTTCTTCTTTACGGTATATAAAAAACGAAGGGTCTGGGATGAGTGATCTTTTGAAGGGCTTAGGCTACAATCTTATACGCAGTGAATTCTGTTGTGATTACGATCACTGAACTCCACCAAGGCTTGACTAGAGGTTTGCTTTTCACGAGATTCATGTGCACTACTCACTAACATTGCTACTCTGAATTCAAAATGACACAGCAAATTGTTACACGTTGTACACACTTAACATAAACAATTGTTTCATTTTAATAGTTGAAAGCCAGAGGCGTAGCTTCCTATTGTGATTTCTACATTCATTTTTAAAAAAAAAAGGATAAAGCACTATGGATTAAACATGCAAATTTGTCACAATGAGGAAAATTTACAAGTATTTCTTCAGAGAGGCGAAGCGCAGAATTCTTTTTCGTAGCATGCGGCGATTAGCAATGCTATTAATAGATTGCCAAGACAAGGAACTCAGAGTGGAGAGGTCAAATTAATAATTATATCATTTTAATAATGCACCTCTTGTGTTTGAACACTGCGGTTCCTTTAAATGGTTATACTATACAAAACTTACATGGAATCTGGTATTAGAGAAGTTTTGCTTCAATGATATTTCACATTATTACATTCAAAGGACTCCCCCCCCCCCCCCCCCCCCAAAAAAAAAAAAAAAAAAAAAAAACCGCCACCATCCCCAGTGAACATTTTCAAGAATGGCAAACAACGTTACACCGTGCTCGATGGATGACAGTGGGTTTTCGTGACATGTCTTGTGCAACCTCTATAAGTATAAGTTGTCTTGCTCAACAGTTGGGTCGGTGAGTATGTCTTTGAGAAAGGCATTTCTCCTCGCCCTATCCAAGACGAGCGTAAAAATTCGGAGGATCACCCCCCCCCCCCCCTTCTGGATTTACATCAATGTTTTTGTCCAATATACGTATAGATAGAATGAAGATGACGTCACTCAAGCCTTTGTTATTGTATTTTGCCATCCGCGTTTGTGAGTGATTCTCACTAAACTGTATTAACCAGACTATAAAAGTTCATGGTTACACATAGTTTTGTGTGTTGATCCGTTATACTTCCGGATGGCAATGTTATGAGCTTCTTTGCCAAGCGCATACTATCTATAAGCACCTAACGGGCTGCTTGTGTATTCCAATATATACAGCCCCCCGTAGACGCACAGATCTCATCGCGTGACGGATCGCCGCACAGGCACTGCTGGGTCGCTGTGACCCGATCCTGCGTAAATCGCAGATGATTTTTGCCCACACACGGAGAGATATTTTTTGAGGTGATCGGCGATTGGGGGCTTGGCAGTATAAAAAAAAGTGGACGATTTTTGTTTCGGATTTTCGCTGTTTTCACGTCGGATTCGTGATCAGCGTCAAATTTACAATAGGTTTGATACTAAGAACTGTGTGTTTACTCCAAAAATTGGTGAAATTAGAAATAAATTTTAATTAATAGTGAGGCTATGTGGCCGACAGAACCGATCCCAGTTATTGTCTGTTATTCTATCTTTCGTCTTGCGCACAATAGTGATTACTTCTCACTAAATCATATCAATTAGACTGTTGAAGGAACGAAATTGACATCATTCCACTCTTTGTTATTGTATTAAGGCAGTCATTTTGGTAATTAGTTCTCACTAAATTATATCAATCAGACTTTTAACGTTCAAGGTTACTCGTAGTTTTGTGGTGACGGTAATTTCCGACTGGTAGATGTTGTGAGCATTTTACTAAACTCATAGCATCAATAACGCTAAGATATGCATCAAATGTAGCAATAGCTATAATAATCTAACATGTCGAGAGAGAGAGAGAGAGAGAGAAGAGAGAGAGGAGAGAGGGAGGGAGAGAGAGAGAGAGAGAGAGAGAGAGAGAAGAAAGAGAGAGAGAGAGAGAGAGAGAGAGAAGAGAGAGAAGAGAGAAAAATTACTTGCGCTATATATATATATATATATATATATATATATATATATATATATATATATATATATATATATATATATATATACCGCTATATTCAATAAAGGTGCTCAAATCACTTTATAAGGGTCCTTCACCAACATAAAAACATGTTAGACGAGACATGACTGTTAAGCGATATTGCAATTGTTTCCCGACACAGACGACGCTGTAAACAGCGAGGTACTCATTTTAACAGTGAACAAGGTGAGAGAATGCGAGTAAAGAGCCTTTTCCAAGGACTCAATTATGTGCCACTCAGAGCGGGACTCGAATCCAGTACCGTCCGATCCAAAGGCGAGTGTCATTTCACAAGACCACATGCATAGCCGCACAAAAAAGTGATGAGAGAATAGATTCATATGTATAGAAGAAGGAGAGAGCGGATGGAGTGAGTGAAGTTCTTGGATATTTATAGAAGGAACCAAATTGACGTCACTCATCTCATTGTTATTGTTTTTAGACACCCATTTTTATGATTAGTTCTCATTAAAATATATCAGACTATAACGTTCAAGGTTCCATGTAGATTTTTGGGTTGGAGTGATATTTCTGGCTGGCGGACTTTGTGAGTATTTTAATTGCATCAATAGAAGGAATTAATTTGACGTTAGTCAACCCGTTATTATTGCTTTTAGACAGCCATTTTTATAATTAAGTTATATCAATCTCGAGAGTTTGGTTTGGCTGGGCACAGAGGAAGATTCGTCAGGTTTTCTTTGTTTTGGGTTGTTGTTGTTTTTTTTTTTTTTTTTTTTTTTTTTTGGGGGGGGGGGGGGGGGGGTGTTTTTGTATAATAGTGGGTAAGCACTCAGTAACTATTTGTTTTAAATGACTAGTATTAAATTTGTCAAAAATATTATATTAGTCATAATAGTATCATCATCATCATCATGTAGTTCCATATCTGAAGCAGACGTCGGAGGTCATCTTCCGCCAAGCTGATCTATCTCTTGCCAATTCTATTAAAGCAGCGCCACCTTTCTCAGCTTCATCTGTCCAAGTTCTTATCCCTTTCAAATAAGTTATTCTTTGTCTTCCTCTTATTCTTTTTCCATTCATCTTTCCAGTCAAGGCGAGTACTTCCACTTCCAAACCAGGGTGGCGGATAATGTGTCCTAAAAATTCCATTTGGCGTTTGATGATTTTTGTTATCAGTGATCTTTTTCTGTTTGCCATTTCTAAAATTTCTTCATTTCTTTTCCTTTCCACCCATGACACCCTCATCATTCTTCTGTAAAACCACATTTCCGCCGCCTCCAGTCTTTTAACCATGGTCTTGTTTATGGTCCAGCTCTCACAACCATATAGCAGCACAGACAGTACATAGCAATCCAGGACCTTGATTTTTGCTTTCATGCTAATATTCCTGTTTTTCATAATTGTATGCAGCTGGTTGAATGCATTCTTCGCCATACCTATTCTTTTCTTTATTTCACAATCTGATTTTCCATTGGATGTTACATTGAAGCCTAAATATTTGAAACATTCAACTTGTTGTATTGTTTGTCCTCTGCTTGTTATTACACAGGCTGGTGGGTTATTATTTTTAGATAGCGTCATACATTCTGTTTTAGATATATTCAGTTCCAGTCCCATATTTTCACTACTCCTGACTACAACATCCAGTAATTCTTGTAGTTCATGTTCAGATTCTGCCAGTAGAACCGTATCATCTGCATACCTCAGATTTGTTACATTCTTTCCTCCAATACACACCCCCTTCTTATGTTCGATATCTCTTAATATCATTTCGCTATAGAGGTTGAATAAATCTGGAGACAAAACACACCCCTGCCTAACTCCTCTTCTAATAGGTGTAAAACTGCTTAGCTCGTTGTCAACACGCACTGCTGCTTCTTGTTCCCAGTACAAATTCCGTAATATTCTTAAATCTTCACCATGAATGTCCAAGGATGATAGAATTTTGAATAGTTTTTAGTGTTGTACTTTATCAAAGGCTTTTGAATAGTCGATGAAACACATATACAGATCTTTATTTACTTCAATACATCTTTCCATCAGCATTGATAATGTGAATATTCCATTTCTGGTACCCTTGTCCTCAACAAAACCAAATTGCATCTCCCCAATTTCAGGTCGTAGTTTATTTCTTATTCTTAGTAAAATTATCTTCAAAAGAATTTTTGTGAGGTGGCTCATTAGGCTGATAGTTCTGTGTTGTTCACAATCAACTGCCCCTGGCTTTTTTTGGTAATGCTATAAAAATGGATCGTTTCATATCAGTTGGCATTTTTTCTGTGTCATACACTTGATTTAAAAGGTTTGTGATGAATTCAATCCCCATTCACCCAGGCCAGTCAAGGCTTCAATTGTTATGGCATCAGGTCCTGCAGCTTTTCCATTTTTCATGCTTTTCATGACGTTCCTAACTTAATCTTTCATTATAGAAGGCCCTTCCAGTTCTTTTATCATAGGCATTTCTCCTCGATTATCAAGAAAAAGTTCTTCAATATATTCTGACCATCTGTTTAAAATGCAGTCTTTGTCCATGATGGTGTTTCCACGCTTGTCTTTGATACATCCACTTTTAGCACCTGATTTAGTTTTGTTTGTCACTTCTTTGATTTTCTGATGGAAGAATTTGCCGTTTTTCTCTTTGCAGGACATTAAATGGTGACAATGTTCATTTATCCAGTCTTCTTTAGCTTCTTTGCATTTTCTTTTTATCTGCCTGTTCAGAGTCTTGTATTTTTCTTCCTGATTTTTGGCCTTTCTTCTCTCATTCATTAGTTCTAATATCTCTGGAGTAATCCATTTCTTCTTCTGCAACTTAAGTGTGGTTGGAACATTTTCTTCTAATGATGCAGCAACACTGTCTTTAAACTGCTCATATTTCTCTTCTATATCTGTTAGTTCTCCAAGTACTTCAAACTTGTTTCTTACTGATAGTTCAAATTTTTCTTGTATCTTCTGTTCTTCCCGGAGAATGTCTAGTTGGTATTTAGGTTTAGCCTTTGCTTTTTTGCAGATTTTCAATTTAACTCGTATGGGGCATAGCACAGGTATATGATCGCTGTTACAGTCAGCCCCCGGCATAGATTTGGCATACAAAACTGAGTTTCGGAAACGTTTGCTGATGAGTATGTAATCTATTTGATTTCTCACTCCATCTCCAGGACTTTTCCATGTCCACTTCCTTCTATTGTGGTTTGTTGACCAAGTATTTGTGATTGTCAGATCATGTTGACGGCACCATTGAATAAGACGGTCACCTCTGTCATTTTTGTCTCCCAGACCATGTGGGCCCACAATATCTTCTATTCTTTCTCGGCCCACCTTGGCATTAAAATCGCCCATGATGAGTTTTATGTCTGAAGACTTAAACTGATGCATTGCTTTATCTATTTGTTCATAGAAATTTTCCACTTCTTCATCATCGTGACTGGTGGTTGGGGCGTATATTTGTAAAATATCAAAATCAAAAGGTTTTGCTTGTAGTTTGATTGCCATTACTCTGTCTGATATGGGCCAGAATCCTTTGACTGCTCGCGCCGTTTTATTATCCAGTATAATTCCAACTCCCCTTTGGTGTTCTCCTCCTCCTGAGTATATAATTTTACAGTCATCATAATTAAGTTCTCCTGCTCCTTTCCATCTAACTTCTGATAGTCCTAAAACATTGATATTCAATCTCTTCATTTCCATAACTACATTTGCTAATTTTCCTTTCTGACTTCTTACATTCCATGTTGCTGTTCGTAATGTTTGGTGGTGCACAGTAGCTGGATGACGGTCGAGAGTCACCTGTTCACCTGCATGACTATCTCTACCGGACGAGGCTGTAATCGAGTTGCTCGAAAAACATCCATTGACGTCGTTGACTAGATTCGCTTGGACGGACATCATGACGATCTTGGGATGATACGTCAGTGGTTTCCCGTTGCCTTCTGACGGATTTTTATCTGATTTACTCCATAGCCTTTTGACCTCCTGGTCATAACCCACAAGGCAGTGGGAGCATTTGGCAGGTTTTAAGGCGCCTCCCATTCGCCTTGATAGTCCCTTCATAGAGTATATGAGGCATTTTGTATGTGTATCTATGCTGCCAGACTACCCAACCTCACTCTCCACGACTATCGCCAGTTGGTCCGCGGCTTTACAGCTAACTTATAGATCAAGATCTGTAGGCCGTTCCACGATCCGCCACCTGTGGACCCTCTGGGTTGGGGATGGTCGACCCAGCTGTACCCAGCATAATAGTATAAGCAGCGCAAAAAACCCATCAAAGTTCTGTCTATCTTAAGAAGCAGTTTTATAAAAAAAAAAAAATGTTATAATCTTGATAATTCAGTGAGTGCCATCAATAATGGCTTGAATTTAGCCAAAATTTTTGAACGATGTCGATACCTGTCCTCTAACTTCAGAAAATTTTGTTAGAAGTTGTACTGTCTTGACTAGACTAGCTATATGACATAATGATAGATTTAATTCATGGAGAATTCAATGCGTTATCAAATTGGCAGTAAACGAGGTAATTGTATAGACGGGATGGAATTTGGCGGCTTTACAACACGCAAATTAATTCCAAAGCCGAAAGCACAACTTTGCATTTAAACGTATCTCCATAGACCATGTCAACATATAGAGCAGTAAAGTTAGGTGCCCCAAACGTAAACAAAGGTCGAGAAGCACGTGGCAAACCACATGTTCCTGTCTTGACAGCTCACGTTCCAATGTAAATAATAGAAAAAAATAACCTTTAAAATTTGGCTGTTAGGTGGCAAAAGAAACACATATTCATAAATACTCGATCATGCATCAAATAATGTCTAGATATGGATATTTTATGGAGCAAAAGGTAAAATTTTCTAAAATTTATCAAAAGTTACAGTCTACCTATTTTTAGACCAGAGCAAATTATTGCGTTGGTGTGAACAAAACGAGAATTATTCGGAGCCTGATTTTCATAATAATTTAGCCTTATATTATTATTTCTGCAACTGTTAGATTTTATGTAAACATATTTTCAATACTGAAAGTGTATTGCCTACAACTCAAACTACAAAATTGGGAGACCTATATTGTGCGTAAATTATTCCGGTCCCTAACGGAAATCACTAGCAACTTGTTATTGTTTACGTTTGGGGCACCTAACTTTACTGCTCTATACTATTAAATATTTGGTATCCACTTTTGCCCTGTCAACGGGCTGGATTTGAAATGTCTACGGGTTGAAACTGGGTGAAATAGAATGATACAGAATAGAACAGTAAAGTTGGTGCAATAAAATAAACAATATCACGTGACCATTTTAGAAGCACGTGGCAAAACACATGTTCCTGGCTTTGACAGCTCACCTTCCAATGTAAATTATAGAAAAAAATAACCATTAAAAAATGTCTGTTAGGTGGCAAAAGAAACACATATTCATAAATACTCGATCACGCGTCAAATAATATCTAAATATTGATTTTTTATTAAACAAATGGTAAAATTTATCAAAAATTACTGTCGGTCTATTTTTAGACCACGGTCAAGATTATTCTCCAAAATCAATGCGCTTTTGTGAACAAAACAAGAACTATTTGAAATCTGGTTTTCGGAATAATTTAGCCATATACAAAGAATTTAACTAAATAACAATTTTATTTGTACGTGTTTGTTTTTAACTGAATGTGTATTACCTACAATTTGAACGACAAAAACGGGAGACCTGTTTTGTGCGCAACGTTGTCCGGCTGCTAAAGTTCCTAATCACCAGCAAAGAATGGCAGTCCAACTCATGCGAAGGTAAGATTCCAATTTCAGTGTTTGAGTTTGTAATTTGTATCGATTGGTTTTGAGAGCAGGAAACGATTTAGTTCAATGTTAATCCATAATAGCGTTCGGGTATTTAACTTTGTCTCACCGGCATAATTTTAGAATGCGTTGTTTATTTGTTTTCATTTCACTTCGCAATTTGTGTCACTGTCAGTGTCAGTCATTACAGTACAGCTTCACTCGCCGATTCTCACTTACAGAGTTTACGTTTCCTTCACGTATGTCTGCTTCATGCTCATTCAGTGAGTGATTCGAATACTGTGTGAGAGAAAACACTTTTCGTAATTTATGATATTTTATGGGTAACGTTTACAGTCTAGAACGTGTGTCAGTCATAACTTGACCGAAGAAGAAAACAGAAAGGAACAAAAAAAAAAAAAAAAAGCAAAGCAGACACCCCCCTCCTCAGCAGGTGGAATCTCAACAAAAGTTGTATTTTTTTAAATCCTCATCTTTCGTGGTGCGAAGCTTTCATCGCTTGTCATGTTTTATTGACTCTCGCTCTTTCCTAACCTGATAATAGATTTCGAAACAATCTTTAGGTCTTCATTCTCTCATTATCTGTTCATGACTGGAACTGGAAAAGGAACAAGACAAAGGCAAAGGGTCTCTGCCACCGATTTTCAATATCTTATGTTGTTTGAGGGATTTAAGTTGGTAGCCGTTTTGGCCACATAAGACTTTTTGTTATTGTTTTTGCTGAGAATCGATGGGAGAAGGAATGGCAGAGAGGGAGGAAGGGGTGGTGAAAAAATGAGAATGTCTGGGAAAAGAAAATGTCCCACTCAACCCTTATCGCATCTTTGATATTTGGCAGGTGTCAAACTGCATGTATGACGTTTTGGATCTTCCAAGCCTATTCGCCTTATTTGGTCGGTAGCTGTGTGAAAGAAAACATATTTTATTGTAAAATGCAGGGAGTGCGGTCTGATATTTTTGTCATCGCTATGATTATTCCCAGACAGGGTCTGCCAATAACGAAAATTGGTTATTCCCAGACAGATAGAGGGAAAAAAAACCCAATATTTTTGTATTAAAAAAAAAAAAAAAAACAATTTTAAGAAATTCATGCTCAGAAACGGAACAAGGCCAAACAAAAAAGGAGAAAAGAATAGACTCGCTCAAAAAAAAAAAAAAAAAAGAAAAAAAAGGGGGGGGGGGGGGGGGGGTGAGGAGGAAAGCGATTGAATTCGAATCTGTGCAGCTAAAATGAGCAACGAGTTTCCCTTGGCTCAAGAGAAGTGAAAATGAAAAAACTGTGCTTAAGTTTTTGTATGAGTGTTGGGGGGGGGGGGGGGGGGGGGGGGGTCGTTGGGAGTTTTGTTACAGTTTTATACACATCCCTGTTAGTTCAATCAATTTTGTGGGTAATGATCAGGAGGGGCCTGGGTCCTACAACTCTTTACGGATTTACCTTGGATTGAAATGAAAACTAAACCTCTCTGATTACTTTAGATTACCTAATTTTATTTCATACGTTTTTTTATGAAGAAGAAGCTTTTTAGGATTTTGTAATTCATAGGAAACACCATGATATGTGAAATGATGTCTTATCTAAATTTTGCCTCAGGAATAATAAGCGAACAATTTTGAAAAGCTCTCTCTGTTGATCGAATTATCAAAAATTTTATTTGTGATCAGATATTTTATTTGACTTTAAAGTGAAATCTAGAGGCATTAAAATATGTTCAATGTTTATTAGACTTTTCTTATGTGATCAGAAAGTTAAATACAGGAAATATTGATCAAATGAGTTCACCGGAAGGTAAATAAAAGCCCATTTTTTAAAAAGCTAATCGACATTGGTTATGTAATCTTGCCTTCATGATCATAAACCTCTGATAAAATTAGACCTGACCCAACGGTTTTAACAACCTTGTGGTATCTGAGTTCCAGGTCCATTATGTTTTCTAATGTTTTTATTGAATATAAGCAAACCATTAAGAAATAGGTCATGTCTATATATTCAACATTGAATGATATTTCTTCTTACATTGAAATAAGTGGTTCTTTAGAGTAATAAGGCTCATGGAACTGGAGTTTTTCCTGTTTCTGTAACATGAAGCAACAGACCTTAAATAGTGCTTGATAACTTTCTTAAAAAATAAATGGTATTTCATTTTACTTTGAAATAATTGGTCCTTTAGAGTCATAAGGCTCATGGAACTGGAGTTTTTCCTGTAACATGAAGCGACAGACTGTAACAAGTGCTTGCTGAAATCTAAATAAGTTGCACATTTACATTTTACTTGTAGAGTTAGATCCAATTATTCATTCAAACATTGGTATCTTAATTTCGAATTGTCATTTAATTAATACATATAAAGTTAAATAAATCCAATGATAATAATTGATAAAATAAGGTAATTATAACTTTTATTCATTGTTTGGTCCATATGAATTTTACTTTATGATTTTGTGTGAGATGATATTGCTTTTTATGGGACCATGGGAAAATGGTTTAGAATGCCATGCTTATCATTTTTTTTTCAGATCTAAATAACATTACAACAAGAATGAGTCTCTGCATTCCTTTAATTGTTCTGGAAGCATTGGCCTGCCTATACCATGGGAATTAATCAATTTATATTCAGGAAGAAGTATCATAATTATTATTATTATTATCATCATCATCATCATCATTGAGTCTTATCCTTCAAGATTATCAAAATGGCTTTCATGTTACTGTATCTTATAGAATTCCTCATATATCATTATGGACCCTTCTTTGTTTTTATTTTATTGGAATTAATGTTTTTCTTCTATATTCTATATTCTTCATAAAACCTCTCAGCTTTATTGACCTAATCTAGAGACTAGAGAGCGGTGATTAAGAGAACAGGACCATATTTTGCTTTCGAGCGTTTCTTAATTTTAAAAGCAGCTTACTGTAGTTTGTAAAGATTTTTTAAAACTTTTTTCTAATGACAGTGTCTAATACACGTTGGAATCAATGCATATCTATCCCTATGTAATTTTTGGCAGTGATCTCTCCATTTTAATGGTATTGGCTCCTGTTTCTTTATAAAAATGCCCTGTGAGCTTGTTATACACTTGAAAGAAACATTTACATAGGGAAGTCAAGAAGAATATAGCAAAAGAAACCTGCTTCCTTGGTTATGAATAAGAAATTTAAAAAGAAATATCTTGTCTACCATTTAACTTTATAATTATTTTTTAAAGTTTATTATATCCTTTTCTATATTTATAATTTAATTTATCAGCAAGATAAGAGTACTGATGAAACCATCTATGTAGCTGATTTGTAATGGTAGTAGAATTTGATAGATGTGATGTTGCAGAACATATTTTTAAAAATTGTACAGTAGAACTCGGAAATAGCGAGTTCGACGGGTCCACTCTATTTCCGAGTTCTCGCTATTCCCGAGTTGCCAGGAAAGGTCACTCGGCCGTACAAAAATATGGAAAGACAATATGTGTGTGTGTGTGTGTGTGTGTTTGTGCGTGTGTTTGTGCGTGCGTGCAAATGACTGTGTGTGGATAAAGTGGGGTGAGGGCGGGGTTGAACACGGCCTTCGTTAACTACGTAATGATGGCCACAGGTTGAAGTTGATCCACCCCTTCCATTTCCATCAAGATTTCGTGTATGTGTGTGTGCGAGTGTTTGTATGCACTTGGCACAGTGACATCTATTATTATGAAGTCCTAGACTAGCATGTTTGATGAGGTAAGCAAGCGCATCACTCAATCACTGACCCACTGAAATGATGGTTCCACGCTCCCCTCTCTCGCTGATCGTGTCGTTTGTTAACGAATGCGACTCGCTGACCGATGCTGCGAAGTGAGGCATGTTGACATGTTGACTGCCAGTGCTTACCTCGCGCGTCGCGTGGCACCACATTGGGCTGGGTGAATAATTGACCCCCACACGCACACAAACACACACACCCAACCCCCACCCAAATTTGTTTCGCCCACTTATTACTCGTAACGAAAAATAAGAAAAGAAAAGAAGCTAGGCTAAAAATATTTAAATCGCCCTTGTCTGGTGTTTTGCTTTATTTCGTTCGAAGTCCTAGGCTGGGGCAGGAAATGCTCGTTATTTCCGAGTTGACCTCTTTTTCATACTCGCTATTTGCATGCTAATTTTATTGACTTAATTAAGAGAAAAAAACGGGGATTTAGATTTTACTCGCTATTTCCGAGTACGTTACTTTCATGTTCTACTGTATTGCATTGTTTCATTTATCAGCAACATCATATTAAATAATGCAGTGGCTTAATCACAAACTTTCAGCACTTCATATGCAAGACAGTGATGCTTTTGTGCTACATTTCTCGAAATATTCACAAAGTTTCTGTATTTTGTAAATAAGACCATGGCGCTTTTGTCTTAACTGGTTAGTCGCAAATTCTGCCGTTGTATTCCATTTCTCGAATAAAATTCTTTTCTATTTATTCTATTTATTTGCAAAGTTTCTGCACTTTATAAACAAGAACATGATGCTTATGACTGGACAGGTTAATCGCAAATTCTTCCTTTGTGTTCCATTTCTCGAATCAAATTATATTAAATTCTATTAAATAATCATTTTAATGGCAAACTTTCTGCACTTGATAATTATATGCAAGACCATAATACTAAAGTCTACACAGGTCAATCGCATGTTCTGCCTAAGAAGTGCATTTCTTGAATCAGAACTTTTCTTAACCAAAGCTTTTGCTGAGGCTCTTACATCACAGATTTTTAAAAATGGAACTACACAGTTTCAGTAATAATTATCAATTTTTTTCTTTTTTTTTCTTTTCTTTCTCTTTCACAGGATGAGAATACAAGCATACCTTTAATGGAGAAACATCATATCTATATTTTTTTTTAATGATTTCAGTGTGAATAACATGAATATGAATGAAATGACAATAAATATGATATAAATTTATAATCTGTTTTTAATTTATTTGGATTTCACAAGTTGTGTTATGGCACTCAGATACAGCAGGACGGGTGAGACTGAGAACCAATCCTCACAATAGCACTAGAGGTCTTGTATATGCAAGATGTGATTTCCAATGATACAGTTTAAAGACTGTCCTGTTTTTATTCATTCTGGTGAACGCTGTAGGGGTTTTTTTTTTGTTTGTTTCTTGTTTTAAAAAAGATTCTTTGGGCTTTTTTCTTTCAATCTAAGTCTAAGACTTGATTGAATTCTGACTCAATGCTAATCAACTTTGTTCCAACTCCTCAACTTCAAATTACAATGAACTTGTGCGCCCTTCCTTCTCTGTTAACCTACAGGTTATTGGATATGTAACTTTAATACATATATCTACGTCTACCACAATGATAAACTAGCAATTTATCTAAATATCTTGCAATCGTCTTTTGTAATAGCTTTTCATTCTGGGTTACACATAAAAGTTAGCACTGCCGGGTTACAAAAGTACTTTGATGTTAAAAAGATCAGCATCCTGTCATCTTACTTATATATTGGCAGGTGTAAGACTTATTCATTTTGCAAGTCATCATCGTCACAGTTTCGCACCAACACCGAACCCACTCCACAGCATCTGGGGAGCAGACTCTTGGGTCATGGTCAGTGCAGCTGAGCGCATCCTGGCATTCTCTAAGGATGTCTGCTCTTGGCACCCACATGTACACAAGCTACTCTCAGCCAGCCCCCACTTTTTCATGCTTCCAGTTGTTCTCACAAGTTTTGCCTGTGCTCTGTTCAGTGTTACCAATTCATTCCTGGGGAGCTCAGTTCCGTAGGACAGTTCTTCTCTCAGATCTCCAACAGCTTCATTTGCATGATTGTTCCACTCTCTCCACGTGGAACGCCTGTATACAGCTGCATGGTCAGGGTTGATGCTTTCTTCCATCGTGAAGCTCTTTCTCGACTTCAGTCTACTTGTCATTGGGCTGTGCCTTGGGTCCATTTTCTATTTATATTTCTGGGCTTTGGAATCAGTGGCTCTTTGAATGTAGGGAGGTGCAATGCCAGCCAGCCGATGGAGGACTGGAACTGCAGTCGGTTTCAAGTTACTCTAATGATCCGGCAGGTATTATTTTGACGTGGCAGGATCTTACTCAGACTGGTGAGACCTATTCGGCTGATGAATAGCAGAGGGCTACTATGGTTGTCCTGACTGTTTTCGGATCTGCTCCCATGGCGTGTAAGTTTTTGCCTCTTTTCTTAGGAAGTTGTTTCTTGTGGCCACCTTTGCTTTTGTTTTCTTTGTGTTCTGAGAAAAGGACATTGTGCGGTCTACGGTAACACCGAAGTACATGGGAAATGTGTTTTTATCCAATATGTTCCCATTCCAGATGTTCAGTTTCCTGTTTTCTTTAGGCTTGGCGGTTCTTTAAATGGAAAACACACACGAGTTTTTCCTGAGTTGGCAAGTGAGTTCTTTAAATGTGGCCTCAGAGAGTGGCTCCATGACATCCGTTAGTCTCTCCTCAATGGTCTTGAAATCAGAGGCCTGGGACACAAGACACAGATCATATAGAAACCCCCTGATGTTCTCAAAATGAGGTTGGTCGTTGGTATAAACGTTGAAAAGGATATGTGCAAGTACCGATCCTTGAGGGAGTCCGTTCTTTTGTGATCTGATTTTCTTCCCATCCATTTCCACAAAAAAGTGACGGTTTGACATAAGGAATTTTATTATTGCAACTATTTTTGTGTTACGAGTTACCCTTGCAACCTTTAGGAGCAGTTTCCTATGATTTACTGTGTCATAGGCAGCTGCCAGGTCCACGACCACAGTTCATATAATTTGTTTGTTCTCGTAGAGATGACTGATCCTACCTCAATGGCGATAGGTCTGTATACTGATTTTGGAATGGGGTTGCCGACAGTTTTTGACATATCTGGAAGACACAAATGCAAGGTCTGGGTTGTAGCCTGTTCTCCAGCAAGCGCTTGGAAAGGATGCTTCATGCGTCATAGAAGAGTGTCAGATTATATTGGTCAGCCCATTCCTCAACAGTATCTCCATCTTTGTTGTTCTCATTGTATCCCCATTTGGTGCTGTGGCAGTTAAAGTCACCTATCACAATCATTGGTTTCTCACTAGTGGTGGATGTAACTGGGCACTTGAATGGCGCTGGTGGAGGTTTGTTGACAGTAATATCACATTGAAGTGTCTGCTTTCAATTCTGAGAATTTCCACCTCACTTACTGTCATGTCCTGGTTGTATGTCACTATTGTTTTGTCTTTGACTTTGACGTAGTTAACGCTACCGTGAATGTTGCTTTCATGTTGTTTGACTAAATGCATGCCAGGGATGTTTAGTGCCACGGTTTTGTGCGTCTCTTGTAGTTGTAGACAGTACAGAGTTGCGTCGCTGGATTACTACAACACACACAACACCAACATTTTGCAAGTATCTTTAACACTTTTTTAAATCCTTGATAATAAACGGTGATACTGACAACAACAATATTAATCGTTATTGTTATTATTATATTATTATTATTATTATTATTATTATTATTATTATTATTATTATTATTATTATTATTATTATTATTATTATTATTATTATTATTATTATTATTATTATTATTATTAGTATAGTATAGTAGTAGTAGTAGTAGTAGTAGTAGTAGTAGTAGAGGTCTTGTAGTAGAAATAGTAATAGTAACAGTTGGACCAAGTACATAAATATGAATATTTATACAGCGCATTTCTACAGATAGCTGTGAGCAATGCGCTTCACAATGTTTCATATTTATCCCCCCACTTCAACAAGCCGTATGGAACCATATTTCTTTGTCATACAGCCTGTTAGGCGACCCTTGTTTAAACTGTCACTACACTAACCGCCATTTCTGTAGCCAGATACTCATTCAATCGAGTGGGGTAATGTGTGTATAATTTTTTACGATTAGTCACCCATCCTATTACTGATCACACTTAGCATTGGCATTGCTCGACTTTTGTGACAAGACGAAAACCGTACCGCTAAGCCATACGGTCCATTAGTTCTAGATAGTATAAAAGTCTATAGTTTTGTGGTATCAGTATCAGTGGTTATAATACAGTAGTGGTAGTGCAGTTATAGTTATAGTGTAGAAGTAGTAGTTGTCTTCTGTCAAAAGGGTCCTCTGAGCGAAGAGATAGGAGATAGATTCGAATTTACTCTCTTCATTACATTGACCGTATGCTTTGACTTTGATCATTTGATGCGCTGTAAAAAAAAAAAAAAAAAAAGTATGGTCCGCCTTAACCAAAAACAAGCAACCATCTTCGTTTCCCTGGACATAGATATGGTTTTGTTTACGGGAGGAGGGGGAACCATGATTATGGTTTTCCTATAAAATAAAAGAAGGGGCATTTTGCGATAAAAAAATATGATCGTGGCCTCCCTAGCTATCTCAGACTCGGAGTAAACAGCTTGAATTTATTCGCGCCAACTTCAGTTTGCTGCCTTAGCAACATGTAAACAAAAAGTTGGTTGGATGCGCATGACATTACTAAAGGTCAATTGCAGCATAGTTCGGGTCATTTATAAAAAAAATCTGGGTCACGTTTGATGTCAAATGTCCGGTCACGTGATGTTGTTTATTTTATTGCACCAACTTTACTGTTCTATAGAGCAGTAAAGTTAGGTGCCCCAAACGTAAACAAAGGTCGAGAAGCACGTGGCAAACCACATGTTCCTGTCTTGACAGCTCACGTTCCAATGTAAATAATAGAAAAAAATAACCTTTAAAATTTGGCTGTTAGGTGGTAAAAGAAACACATATTCATAAATACTCGATCATGCATCAAATAATGTCTAGATATGGATATTTTATGGAACAAAAGGTAATATTTTCTAAAATTTATCAAAAGTTACAGTCAAGTTTTTAGACCAGAGCAAATTATTGCGCTGGTGTGAACAAAACGAGAATTATTCGGAGCCTGATTTTCATAATAATTTAGCCTTATATTATTATTTCTGCAACTGTTAGATTTTATGTAAACATATTTTCAATACTGAAAGTGTATTGCCTACAACGCAAACTACAAAATTGGGAGACCTATATTGTGCGTAAATTATTCCGGTCCCTAACGGAAATCACTAGCAACTTGTTATTGTTTACGTTTGGGGCACCTAACTTTACTGCTCTATAGTGCGGGGCGGTCCTTGGCAAGCTTAAGGACCACGATCCTACGGTCCTTGGGAAATGAAGACCGCAAGGACCGGTCCTTTTCGACATTGAACATTCCTGAGAGACTGTTGGAAATTCGAACCGGTTTGACCTTTGAGACCGTGGGATCGTTCATTCTTGAACCGTTAAAGACCGCTACACGATGAAAACCGTGGTCTACAGGAGTAAAACACACGGAGTAGTCACACTCATTTCAAATTGTAACCTAATTAGAGAAGAGGGGTGATGCCTTCTTTATTTGCTCACCGTACTTCATTGTTACTTCGATAATTTAATAAAATTTGAAATTTATCCCCATTAACGGAGATAATGGCATCGCCCAAGGCGTTGATCGAGTTGTTCGTGGCGTTGATACACACACGCAACTCCTACCCCCCTCCCCCCCCCCCCACACACACACATTAGAGGGCAGCTAGCATTGAAGAGTAAGAGAGAGACGTGAAGTTATAATAAGAGGGGGTGGATGAGGTAATAAGAGGGGTCGATGGTGACTTTTCGCCAGATCTAACAAACTCAGCTACCCATTCATTGCTGAGTAGACAGGGATTCAGAAAAAACTCGACTGCACCGGGATCGATCTCTGGCCCTTTGCGTATAAAGAGAGTGCTCTATCAACTGAGCTATCGGGGTCCCCAAATATTCTATTGGACTTTTTTAAAATTCAGACGTTATAACTGGGTTTTTTGGAAGGAAGAAACTAATGAAACTCATATTATTTGATTAGTAAAAACACCAAACGAAATTTTAATATTATTGTATTATTTTTAATGACAACACTGCGATAGAAAGGAGTGGTGACAAGAGATGGACAAAAGAAAACAAAAATCGGATTTGCTACTTGCTAGGTTCGACACACACACACACACACACACACACAAACACACACATCTTTAGTAGTCACATACATTTCAAACAATAACCCATTAGAGAAGAGGGGTCATGCCTTCACCATAGATCATTGTCATTGCTAATTTAAATATCCTAAGGGAACCCCCAAAATCGTTAGTTTTTCATGAGAAATCCTTTGACCACCATGCCCCCCGACTGTGGAACTCCATCAATATTGAAACTAAAAATAGTGAAAATCCACTTATCTTTAGAAAACGGTTAAAAACTGAGCTTTTCTGTAGGGCATATAATTTGGACTCTTAGTATGTATTTTGTTATAATATATTATGTTATCATCGAATTTGTGTGGTTTTAACATGCCAGTTCTATATTTGTATATCATACATGATGTGTTGATGTAAAGCGCCAGTGAGCAATTCCAAATTGGAACTAGGCGCTATATAAGTTCATTATATTATATTGCGATCATTGTGGTGTAGTAAATTTTGAAATTTACCCCGTATAATGGAATCGTCCAAGGCGTGCGCCTCCTGTTCCCCCCATCTCACACACGAAAGGGCGGTTTGCGGAGTGGAGGTTGGTGGTCGTCTGCCTGTATGGTCGTCTGTGTCGTTTAGTGTATGGCAAAGGGGGGTGGGTGCGATTAATTAAGTGGGATGGGTGGTGATTGGTGGAAGATAGGCAACCGAAGCAACGAATCGCTGGGGAAGTAGTAGGCTATGGCGCGAGACCGTAGGACCGTGGTCCTTGCAAGGACCGCCCCGCACTAGTTGAAAGGTGATAAGAAGTGAGGACCGCCGCCGGTCTTCCCCTATGGGACCGGTCTTCGGTTCACAGCTAAAAGACCGTGGGACTGCCGGTCCAGACCGGTCTTCAGCGCGGCACTAATACAGAACAGAAAAGCCCAGTTCGGCCTAAGAACAATAACTTGCCTATGTTCTTAAACTCAGAACAAGGGTTAATGTTGTCAGGGGTGTTGGGGTTGTTATTTTGATCTGGGCAGGGGTCTAATAAGTCTGATAAAGTTACGATTACTGGCCAAAAACAAAGTCCTAACTTTAGTTTAAAATAAAAAAAAAAAATAATAAAAAGACGGAAATATATACATAATAATCTTGATACATTGTAAACAATGGTTACAAGAAAAATAAATCCACGCTTTTTCTCAATAATTCTGTACTCAAACAACTTTGTATGCAAATGTTGTATTCCAGATGTGTAATTTGGCTTATCGCCATTCAAGGTGGTTTTCAATAGATATTACTACAACTAAAGTGTGTATATATTCTCAGTGATACAGACCTGCCAAACATTCGACTTATTGTTTTATAGTGGAAAAAAGAATACCATTTCGAAAGGGATTTGTGCTGCATTGTAGGTTAACAAAGCATCCACAAACACGCAGGTCTGACATCCGAACCCACTGATGGGCCAAGTTTAACATTGTTGTATAATGGACAATATTTTGCGTCATTTTTTTTTAGATTTCCATTACAACAATTAGCCCATAAGGAAATGGTTATCAGACCTGAAAATAAGTGCACGTCGATCCACATCAATTTCAAAGCCATCATCATCATTATCACAAGCACTTTTACAACATAATCATTACCATCAGAATCGCTACCACCATCATTTGCACAATATCATAAGTACCAGCACCACAATCAATATCACTACAATAGCATTATACCTACCATTACCATGGTCATATCAATCATTGCCATCACTAGCAAAATCATAACTATCATCTCAGCAACCACCACTCTAGAAAACAATCATTTTAAATACCAATACCATAAGCGCACACTATAGCGTCACCATTGCCATCAACTTTATCACTCTAGCTTCTTGATCAGTGACACCAACACTACCATCATTTCATCATCGTCGAAACACACACACACACACACACACACATACATATATATATATATATATATATATATATATATATATATATATATATAATATATATATTATATATATATATATATATATTGAATCGTGTTTGATACAAATATGGTACGAAAAGTAGTAATGGAGCCTCGAACCCAGGACCTTCCGATCCGAAAGCGAGTGTCATACCACTAGGCTATATAGCCGACTTTACACACTCTCGCCGCCACGCTTTGCGACTGATAAAGAAATTGGATCCGGACCGGAATTACGCGAAGGCTGCACCAGAGTGTGAGGTAGATACAATTGCCAGGAATAAAAGAGTCGTAGCAAACGGGTCCCTAATCAGGCTTACCGTACGATTTTGGACTCGCTACCAGCGTAGGAGTCGGACTGGACATCCCCGTTCAGTCCCCGAGAAGTGGATGCAGCCATTAGTGATATAAAGAACGGCAAGGCAGCATAGATAGACGGTGTATATGAGTACGCATCTGGGCCCCAGGGTACGGGCCTGGTTGGCAGCGGCAATGTCTGGTGTCCTTGAAAAAGGAAAGCCCCCACAAGTGTGGAAGCATCAAATATAGTTGCCATCCTGAAGCCAGGGAAACCGACGGAAGCAGCCAGTTAGAGACCCATATCACTATTGAGTTGCTTGTACAAATTGATGGAGCGAGTTTTATTAAACCGATGGGGGCTAGAAGCTTTAGGGAAGGGAGGTGCACCACGGAACAGGTCATTGCCCTTACAGAACATTTTGAGACAGGGTTCGAGCGAAAACATCAAACTGGTGCTGTATTCGTAGACCTATCGGCGGCGTACGATACGGTCTATGCGAAGGATTAATGCTGAAACTTGCAAGGATCATAAGGTGCAAAAAGACCTTGAAGTTGTTCTCTTCAATCTTAGGGGAAAGGCAATTCCACGTCGCGCTGGGAGACGCTACGAGTAAAGTTAGGATATTGAAGAATGGGTCCCCCAGGGTTCGGTTCTAGCGCCAATGTTGTTTAATGTCTACATTAGCGGCATGCCGAACATTTCCTCCTTGAGGCTGGGATACGCGAACGACTGGGCACTCGTTACTCAAAGTAAAGTGTGGACCAGTCTCGAGAGCGTACTCAGAGAGGACGTCACTAGACTCAAATCCTACTTTGACAAGTGGTACCCGAAGATGAACACTTCTAAAACCGTTGCCACTGCATCTATGCGAGGACCAGCTTCTCCCATATGAACCGAATCCGAAAGACCTGGGGGTTACGCTAGACCAGCATTACCTATCGGGTGCATCTCGGAGTTGGCCTTAAGATAGACAAACGCAATAGTCTTCTGAGGAAGCTGGCGGGATCAACTTGGGATTCCTGAGGATGTCCGCACTACCACTATGCTATTCCACCGCGGAGTGTTAAGCTCCAGTGTGGGACAGAAGCAAGATAGTTGAGAAGGTAGACGTAAAACTTCGCAAGTCCATGCACAAAGTGTCCGGAACGTTGGCAACAACGCCTAGAGAATGGGGCCCGATTATGGCAGCCATCCAGCCCCCGATGTCCAGCGGGAGACTATTACTATTACAAACAACTGGCTTGATAAGATCAAAGAGAAAGGGAATGAGGATACCCCTCTCAAGCGCATACTGGACGATGTCTCTGTTTCGAGCCAAAATAAGTCCCAGCAACCCTTGTACGTAATTACTTACGACAGAGTTGCATATGCACGAGATGATAGTCGGTTTGGACGAATGCAATGACTCAAGGGGGCAGGGACATCGACTCCTCGAAACTGGAGGAGAAGTTGCCATACTTTTCCATCAGCAAGAGGAGACATTGGGTGGCTTAGCGGCTTCGGTTGAGAACCTGCTTAACGGCACGCTCACTTCATCAGTGGGGCTTGCACGTGTCCAACAATTTTTTACATGTACCCGTTGTGGTCAAGAGCCCGAACCCGAATAGTAAAATCGCATGTTCCCGATAATTTATGATGTGTGAAAGTGTGTGTTCCATTGTCAATGATTTACACTGATCGTAAAACAAAAATGCTGGGAAAAGTAGAAGATTGTCGACAAGGAGTATGCAGTTATGAAGAATTAATACATAAGGACACACCATGGATGAGTGGTGTAAACTCTCAGTAACGACTATGACGCCTCACATGGCCGGGCGATTGACGAGAACGGGGCCCGATAATGGCAGCGATCCAGCCCCCCCGATGTCCGGAGGGAGACGATTACGGGAAACTGGCTGAGTAAGATCAAAGAGAGAGGGAATGGGGATACCCCTCTGATGCGCAGTGGCGTGGGGCCATTGGATCGAATGGTGCCAGGCACCGCACCAATCTTTTAAAAATCATTAACGGCATAATTTAATTAAAAATACAACTGAGAAATTTTAACTCCACTGTCTTTCGCCAACTCGCCAACAACATACTGCCTTTTTAGTCTCCACTCTATTCAAGATTCCGAATCACGCACTGCGCCGACTCGTGTGTTGGTGACATCACTGCGCGAATTCGCGACTGAATAAACACCGTGGTGCAAAGCAATCCGAGTTCCAGTTAATGATCTATCCATTAGTATCGCGACAGCTGATTGAGCGAGAAACTGGGACGAATTATACTATCTTCAAATAGCGGAAAAACCCTCGACTTGTGCCAGGATCTGAGAGCTCCACCGTTGGACGTCATAATTAGGGTAACTTCGGCCATCCAAAATATTACATTAACTGTCAAAAACACTGAAGTTTATTTCTGAGCAGCAAAGAAAAACCACGTTGATGGTTACGTGTGTATGAGTGTTTATTTGTGTCTGTGTGTGTGTGCTTGTGTATTTGTGTCAGTCAGAGAAAGAAAGCGAAGATTGTCAACAGTTATACTTTGGTGTGATTTCTTAAGTACTTAAGTGGAGTGATTTTTTCTTTGTGATGCTTTAAGATCTGAATCTACCTTTTATTTGTGCAATCATTAATCGTATTCCACTGATTTCCATTATTTGAGATATACTTTGAAGTTTTGTTTTGTTAAACAATGAATTGCAATGAATCAAGTTGACTCTTTACTTCACCGACCGTTTGGGAGATCGACACTAGATGACAAATTAGAAATAAAAAGACTAGTTCCTCACCAACCAACTGATTTTGAATTAACACAGGAGTGGAAATCTCGAAAACGCTCTTTTTCAGTGACATGGTATGACAGGCATGAATGGCGCCCTAGTTTAGAAAAAAAAAAAACACGTTTCTTTTGTTTTTATTGTCTACTTTTTACAGATACAACAAACACTGACAAATCATGGACATCTATAGGCTATAGTGACCTTAACCACTTCCATCGTATTTCTTGACCTCCTGAACGTTGTTTTAGCACCCTTAAAAGAGTGGAAAATTTCTTGCGAAATTCAATGAAACAGGAGCGGTTAAAGTCGTTAATGATTCTGTCAATTCACAAAGCTGAAATAGATGCCAAATGCTATTCCAGATTTCAATAAACAAATTATAAAAAGATTTGCAGAGATGAAACATCGCCGTGCAGATTTTCTTAACTAGTACTAAAAGTAAGTAATTTCTGTCATAGATTTTTTTTTCTCTTTTGATTTACATTTATCACATATTGATTGCATTATCTACCAAATCCAATCCTTTAAATGGTTGACAAAGAATAATTACAAAGACCTTTTCACACGGGACTTGTATCTCAGTGTTGTGGCTTGTTGTTTTCATGAATTATTTGTTTTTGTGAGTTTTGTACACTCGTAGAAATCATCGACCCTCCCCCCACCCTTCCAAAAAAGAGAGTTTTTAACATGTGCTCTCTCCTCTTAATCTTGTTCACTGTTTAAGAATTTTTCTTCTTCTTCTAATCATGGCACCACCATATGCCGTCAATACGCCACGCCGCTGCTGATGCGCATAATGGACGGCGCCCCTGTTTCGAGCCGAAATAAGTCCCGGCAACCCTAGTACGCAGAATCCCTGACTGACTACGTCTAAAGCTGCACATACGAGATGGAAGTCGGTTTGGACGAATTCAATCCCTCGTGGGGGCGGGGACTAACCTCCTCTAAGCTTGGTGAGATGTTGCCAGGCTTTGATACCAGTAAGAGGAGACACTGGGTGACTGCGAATCGGCTTCGGTCGAGGAGCTGCCTCACGGCCAGTGCGCTTCATCGGTGGGGTCTTTCTGACTGTCCAACATGTACCCGCTGTGGGCAAGAACCTGAGACGGCAGAGCATCTAGTCGAATGGTGTGTTGTGACAATGCTACCCGGCGGGTTTGCGACGGTGCACGAATGCGGACCAGACTTTGCTGATTGGGTCGATCGTCATAACATAGTAGTGTGAAAACCATAAGAGGTTGCTGCCGTATGTAAACTCTAACACTAACTGTATGATGATGACACCTCGCATGGCCTGGCGAACGACGAATATTTATCGTGGAGTAAAACGTAATTAAGTAATTAGCTATCGTAACCACATCATGGTACTGTCGCATGTCCCCGATAAATTATGATATGTAAAAGTGCGGTTCCATTGCCATTGAGTTACATGGTTGTAAAAATATCGGATGGGAAATGTAGAAGATGGTCGAAGCAGAGCGTGCAGTTATCGGAACCTTGCGTGTAGTTATGGAGACATATTAGACTATATAGAGAGAGCAGGGTGATGCTAGCAATGGTCTAATGTTGTGTTGAGTTTACATGGGTTTAGTATTAGTAGAGTTCCCCTGAGAATTGATCAGGTGAGTTTCGCGACGCTGCAGTGGGGGAAGAAAACTGACCATCATGTCTGACTGGTGCTTATGATTTTCAAAATGGTTGCCGTTAGTCTGGTAATTTTTTTTCTTGCATTCGCAAATTTGACTTCCGAGATTTGTTTGTTTTAAGGGTTTTACGGCGCTTGCAACACATTAAGGTCATATAAGCGCCAGTAAAAAGGAAGAAAATGGGATAGTAAAAAGTTCTAGAATTACAATTAAAGCACAAAAGAAAAGGTGAGACAAAGGGGAATTGGTTCAAATAGGAAACAGATGTAGATTCCAAGAGCACACTATCAAAGTACTTAGTTTGAGATCACCTAAAAGTCTCATCCAGACACAAGCACAGGCCCGAACTAAGAGGAACACACTCAAATGCTTACAAATTATATAATATAATTTGTAAACTAAGCATAATACAATGCATAACAGAGATGATTTACAAGGAAAAAAATATCATCTCCCAAAACAATAACTATGCACTTGACTGTTTCCCTCCCAGCCAGGCCCCTGACCAGGGCCAGGAAAGAAACCAAGTAATCTCATTCCAAGACAAAGACAGAAAGCATGTTGGAAAATAGATATATGGGGAAAGAAGACACAGTATGTACCTCCCTGCCCGCACTTCCGAGATTTAATTCCCAATGAACTTTAAATTTTTTTTTTTAAAATCTTCAACTATTTTACTACCTTTTTACGACCAAAGATGAAAATTTACGACCAAGACATAAAACTATACGACTTTTCGACCTTGCTGGATAGTTCAAGTAAGGGAACAGATGATTCCACGATCTTCCACATTCCAATGTGCTTATTTTGACAGTATCCAAAAGTCCAATCCAGGCATAAGCAAAGGATCCCGCTATAATTAGAGCTTAATTATAAAATAAAAGTACATGACAGTAACAGAGGGATGATTTAGAGGTAAAACTATAGAAACTGTAAATTTGACTCCCGCTAGAATCAGGGAAAACAATGATCAAAATCTCAATCCAGATCAAAGACAGAGTGCAACATGAAAAAGCACAAGTGATAGATGGGATAGACGACACAGCAAGTGACCTCTCTGTCAACTGTGGGAAGTCCGAAAGACCCAAACCAGACAGTGGATTTCAAAACCCAAAAATTGAGGACCCAAGCCATCCATGGATAAGGATCCTGCCAGTACACATAGATAATCGTAACACTAAAATTAAAAAAAAAAATGAATTAGATCTGCAAACGGATATAGTGCAATGTTTTAAAAAGGGGTTTAAGGCACTTGCGACACATTTGGATCATTATCAGCGCCAGTAAAAAGTCTAGAGATAAACAATTAAAAGCAACCAAGAAAAAGTATGACAAATGGAATTGGTTCAAATACGAGTCTTAGTTTGAATTCACCTAAAAGTAAAAGTCTCAATCAGACACAATTACGGGGTAAACTCATGTTTTGTTTTTTAGGGTTTTACGGCGCTTGCAACACATTAAGGTCATATCAGCGTCAGTAAAAAGGAAGAAAATGGGAAAGTAAAAAGTTATAGAATTACAATTAATACCCCCAAGAAAAGGTAAGACAAAGAGGAATTGGTTCAAATAGGAAACAGATGTAGATTCCAAGTGCACACCATCAAAGTACTAAGTTTGAGATGACTTAAAAGTCATCCAGACACAAGCACCAGTCCCAACCAAGAGGGATACACTCAAGTGTTTACAAATCATATATAATACATAAACCAAACAATACAGTGCATAACAGGGAGATGATTTACAAGGAAAAAAATACCATCTCCCAAAACGATACATTTGACTGTTTCCCTCTCAGTCAGGGCCAGGACAAACCAAGTAATCTCATTCCAAGACAAAGACAGAAAGCATGTTGGAAAACAGATATAGGGGGATACAGCAAGTACCTCCCTGTCCACTATGGGAAGTCAGGAACCCCACCCAGATGTTCAACTAAGACTCTTAGGAACACACTCAACTATTTACAAAATACAAACACTCAAAACAAAAAGTTCAAATGTACACAACAGGGAGATGATTCACAAGGAAAAAAAATACCATATCCAAAATAACCGATACAACTGACTGTTTCACACTCAGCTAAATATTCCAGACATGGCCAGGACAAAACCATGTAATCTCATTTCAAGACAAAAACATAAAGCAACCTAGAAAGAAAATATATGGGGATAGAAGTCACAACAACAGTGATCCTTTCTGCTGACCATGGATGGTCGAGACCCCACCCAGTAGTACAAATGGTACCAAGAAAAAGGGCCAACCACGACACAACGAGGAAAACAATTGTTTACTTATCATTTTTATTTTTGTCTCATAAACATAATAAAAAATTGACATTCATCTCAAATCTGACAACAAAGCTCCCCGAAAAAGCACAATTTTGTGACAAATTTATATAATCAATATGATCAATAATTATTGTTAGACGTACACACGAATTTGTACAACAATACGAGATATAACATACGATAAAATGACATTAATAATATATGTACATTAATTATAAAATCAGTTTATTATTACATCTGAAAACTAATTATATTCATACCTTTATAAGGTGGGAAGAATTATTTAATGATCACAATATTTTAAATGAGAATGAGAAATGATTGCTCCAACTTCAATGCACCTTCAACAAAAAGAGAAGATTTCCAAACTAATGCTGACACCACCAGTCCCATATAATATATTTTGCATTAGAAGTGTGTGTGAACATTACTTTAGACCAAACCCTTATGCAGCGGAAAAAGCAAATGCGATGTGGCCAGATCAAAACAATATAATAGGATGAAAAAAAAAATGAGAGAAGAAAAGACACAAAATTGTTAGCTAACTAATATGGCAGGACTATTTTACTAAACATACGAAGCGTGGCTGACAGATTTGATTTAATGATTCGTAAATGTCTAAACTGTATGATAAAAACCTACAATGACAGGCATATTTTGGATCTATGAAAACCATACCGCGAGGAGGCTTGGTACAACGCAACTACTGTCTTGATGACCATTTTAGTAGATCATTTTGTCATGGGCAGCATGCTTAATGGTAACAATCATATTTTTTATTTTAACAATTATAGTATCTGTATTCAGATCCCAAGCAGGTTAATTCAGTGCCAACAAAAGAAAAAAGATTGAGCCAAAAGGTTGCAGCTGCACTTACACCCCCCCCCCCCCCCCCCCCAAAAAAAAAAAAAACTACAAAAAAACAAAAACAAAACAAAGCACACACACAAAAAACAAACAAAACATAAGTTAAAATGAATTACTTCATACAGGAAGGCTAACTGGGATAACGGATCAGTGCCGGAACACTCTTGGATCATAGACTCGTGAGCAAAAAGAAGTCAAAGGGGAATAATTAGAATAATGGCAGAAATCTATCCATATGCAGTGCCTAAAGTCACCCATTGTCCAACAAAGACGACATGGGAGATGCTAATATTCAAGAATCACTCAGAGAAATGATTCACAGGCAAGACCAATAAAAATGCCACACACTGAGACATAAATTCATTTTGGGCAAAACTAAGCCACTTTGTTCCAGGTTTGACCAAAGAAAATTTAAACGATTCAGGTGAAACCGGCCGGTTTGATTAAGTTGTTTATTATTATTCTAGACGTCTATAATATTATTTGTTGCAATGCTTTCCTTGTATTTCTGCTGACCGGTCTATGATTATCATGATTATTATAAAATTAGGGAGGCCTTTTTTTTTTTGTTTGTTGCTTTAGGTCTCTTCCAACACAAATGAGGTTATATGAGAGACCGCTGAAACAAAAAAACAAGCAATCTAACAAAAATGGTACAAATGTAAATCAAAATCATAACCTAAAGATATCATAAGCTAAATTATAAATAACCAAGAACAAACAGGCAGAAGATTTACAGAAAAAAATATCCCCTGTCAAAAATACAATCACAAACCAAAGAAGCAGGATAGGCTAGTAAAGAGAAGAAGAAACGACATCACTATCGGATCGTACACCCATGCGAACATCATAGGTATATGATTCAAGGGTGATGCTCCCATCCAACCACCCGCTAGGGAGGCCTTCGGAAAGCGTCTACACCTACATCCCCAGTATTATTATGTTTTGGGAGGTTTTTTTTGTTTTTTTGTTTGTTGCTTTAGGTCTCTTCCAACACAATTGAGGTTATATGAGAGACCGCTGAAACAAAAAAAACAAGCAATCTAACAAAAATAGTACAAATGTAAATCAAAATCATAACCTAAAGATATCATAAGCTAAATTATAAATAACCAAGAACAAACAGGCAGAAGATTTACAGAAAAAAAAAATATCCCCTGTCAAAAATACAATCACAAACCAAAGAAGCAGGATAGGCTAGTAAAGAGAAGAAGAAACGACATCACTATCGGATCGTACACCCATGCGAACATCATAGGTATATGATTCAAGGTTGATGCTCCCATCCAACCACCCGCTTTTGGGAGGGGGGATACTTTTTTTATAATGTTCTGATAGGGGGTTTGGGAGGGGGGAGACTTTAAAAATAAAACTTTTCCCCCTCCCAAACCCCCTACTAGAACATTATAAAAAAATACTGGGGATGTAGGAGCTTTCGGAAGGCCTCCCTAAAATTATATTATGTTCACCATTGTAAAGGATGTTTTTTGAGGGTTTTACGGCGCTTGCAACACATTAAGGTCATATCAGCGCCAGTAAAAAGGAAGAAATGAGATAGTAAAAAGTTATAGAATTCAATTAAAGCACCCAAGAAAAAGTAAGACAAAGGGGAATTTGTTCAAATAGGAAACAGATGTAGATTCCAAGAGCACACCATCAAAGTACTTAGGTTGAGATCACCTAAAAGTCTCATCCAGACACAAGCACAGGTCCCCACTAAGAGGAATACACTCAAATGTTAACAAATCAAATATAATATGTAAATAAAACATAATACAGTACATAACATAGAGATGATTTACAAGGAAAAAAATATCATCTCCCAAAGCAATAACTATACATTCGACTGTTTCCCTCTCAACCAAGGACTCTGACCAAGGTTAGGACAAAACCAAGCAATCTCACTCCAAGACAAAGACAGAAAGCAAGTTGGAAAACAGATATAAGGGGATAGAAGACACAGTATGTACCTCCCTGCCCGCTATGGGAGGTCAGGATCCCCACCCAGTATTGTAAAGGAAAATTTACATTATTAGACTAGCCAGTCTATGAAAATGAAGTTCAAATATCTAAATAAAGTTAAATTTTTCACATTGTTACAGGCACCAAGATGCCGCGATCAAAGTATACTGAAAAGAGTGTGGATGCTGCACTTGATGCCATCCGCACCAAAAATCTTTCATTCCACCAGGCCGCTGCGACCTACTCTGTCCCGAAATCAACCCTGATGGACAAGATGGCCGGAAAATACCCCGTCCATAGGGTATCTCATACAGTGTTGGCCGCAGAGGAGGAGACGAAACTAGTCAAGTGGATGGTGGCCTGTGCCAGGGCAGGTGAAGGGAAGGACAGGGAGCAGCTGTGCCTGGAGGTGCAAAGAATAATGAATGCTGAAGGCAGAGAGACCCCCTTCAAAAACAACAAGCCAGGATATTACTGGTACAAAACATTCATGGAGAGACACAAGGGGGATGTGCGGGAGAGAAAAGTGATGTCCCTTGGGGAACAACGCGCCCAGGTATCAGAAGGAAAGATTCGTGGGTGGTTCCACACCATGCGGACATCGCTAATGTCAAATGGCATTGACATTACCAAGGTCCCCCCCAGCAACGTCTTCAATTGCGACGAGACTGGCTTCTCTTTCTACCTGGGAGGTTCAGTCATCATTGCCGACATTTCTTCCAAGCAACCCTATCAAGTCGGCTCCGATAACAAAACATTGTGCAAGTGACATGTTGCGTTATGATTATGTACCCTATTAATTGTTTTGAATAAATTATTTATGTCTTTCTCTGTTGAAAATGAACATAAACAGGTTTATTTATCTATCTAGACGTCTAGATCTAGTCTAGCTACTTATGAAAATATATGGCAGCCGTCTTGGGGGAAGGAAACATTCTGCCAATTTAAGGAAAGAGTCCTTCAAAGTCCTTGGAATGCTGGAATCGAACCCTAAATTGACCAATGACCCGGCAGATATTTTACCAACTGAGCCTATGGATCTGCTGTAACCGTTTATGAACTGAAAACTATTAAAAAAACAAAAGGAAACAGTGTTTTTCAACATCCGTGAAGGGTGTCCGGTTTGCCCAAGTTGGGTGGCCGGTTGGACCTTAAAGTTCCATAAGTGTCCGGTAGTACCAAAATGTCACGAATAACATTTTGCGCTGAGAACATGGATAAGACTGCTTAGGGTGCATAGCATAATCGGCTGGTTCACCTGAAACCGGCCACTTGAGCGTTACATTTTACGACATCACTATATAGCATTGGTCTCATTTCTGGCCAGCAGTCTTCCATTCTCTGAGTCTGAGACGACCACAGATAAGGCTTGTGTGGCCGGTAAGCCTGAATCTACTCTATATTATTCAACTGCATCTTCCTCAGTCAAAGACTCAGACCAGACATCCCAAAACAAAGACAGAAAGCAACCTGGAAAACGAAATATAGTGGGTTAAAGATACAACAAGAGTAACCTTCTATTCAGGGCTGCTGTTTTTGTTTCAATCTAAGAATAACGTTTACAACTATGTAGTTTGAGTTTACCATATATGAGTAAAATGTTGCAATAGTGGACAGGAAACTCAACTTCGGTTAATCGCGATATTTTTGCTGATCCCAAGGTGTTGCGATTATCCAGAGTGGACTGTAGTAATTGTGATTAAAAAAAAAAAAGGCCCCGGCACTAACTCCAATTTAACGTGTACCATAAAATAGCTACCTTCATAACATAGACCTGCTTCCAACTCACATCATACCAGATGGCGTTTAAGGCCTCTCTAAATCACAGGTTGCTACGCAAAAATAATGAAATAATATTTTTAAAACCCAAGGGGGGACCAAATCATAATAATAATGATAAAAAAAATAAAATAAAAATAACAATTTCGACAACCAAAACCTAAGCCAGAAAGTAATAAATACACATTATACAATTATGAAGACAACACTAGTCATAAACAAAATATGAAGACACATTTAGGTCATACTGCCGCCAGTAAAAAGGTTAAAAATAGCCTAAGATAAGCTAAAACTAAGGAGACTGGTCCAAACAGTGTAAATAAGTAGATTCTAAGAACAAACTGTACTGTGTTTTCTTAGTTTGAGATCACCTAAAATTTCCAACCAGACACAAGCACAGGATCTCACTACTCAAATGTTTATAAAAAAAATACAAAACAAAAACTTAACAATACAGGACAGAGAGATGATTTACAAGATAGTATACAATTAAATATTTCTCACTCAGTGTAGCACTACGGCCAGAACCAGAAGAAAAGCAAGTGATCTCATTCCAAGACAAAGACAGAAACCAAACTAAAAAAGGAAATAAAGGGTGATACAGGCCTGTAAATGGTTGGTGAAAAAATTGTCGGAACTTTTTGAACACGCGAAAATAGACACAACAGGACAAAAATATGGACACAACACAGATATGACACGTCAACTGACTAGTCAAATCATGTCACTTTTCCCTACTTATTTATAACGAGGACCTTATTTTATGGTACCAAAAAAAAAAAATCCCAATTATTTGAGGGCCCAGGTCTGAGGTAGTAAAATGGAAGGAAGAGAACAATTCCTACCCTTTTGAATGATGTGACACAGGAAGCTGCGCAACTTCGCTCCTGTTTGTGTTAAATGTTTACGCTGATTCTTTCGTTTATTTGGATTAATTCTTCTAGAAGAAGAAGAAGAAGAAGAAGAAGAAGAAGAAGAAGAAGAAGAAGAAGAAGAAGAAGAAGAAGAAGAAGAAGAAGAAGAAGAAGAAGAAGAAGAAGAAGAAGAAGAAGAGGAAGGGGTGCGGTCGTGTGAGAGCTTTCCAAGAAAAATAATTATTTCTCATTATTTTTTTCCCGTCTCACATCCGGACGGAACCAAAAATATATAGAGACTGAGAAATAAGAACCGGAGATATGCATGTGTGTCGGTAGCAAAATAGAGAGAGAAACCTTCCAGTCTGGTTCGACACACTTCTGTGCGTGCGTTATTTACTGACTAGGTGTGTGTGTGAAGACAACTCGCGCAAACTTCGCGACCCACTCTCGATGGCTGTAGCACAGTAGCCAGGCAGTAAATACATCCATGTCTATCGGAGCGTGTAGGTGGCATGATAATATTATAGACGACAAGTTTTGTTTTGTCTTTGATGCGACAAATGAAAATAAAAAAATTAAAAAATTTTAAGTCGGCATTTGAAACGGAATAAAATCTATTTTTTTCGAGGAATGAAATAAAAGTCTTTTATTTTCTTTTTTATTGGTTCTGTTCTTTGACGTTACGAATTTTATTTTTACTATTTCTTTTTTAAAAATATTAGCACTTAAGAGCAAAATCGTACTGTCGGAAATCCGACAATAGACGGAAGATTTACAGGCCTGGTGATAGAAGACATAGTAACAGTAACCTCCGTGCCCATCAAGGGAGGTCAAAACACCTCACCCAGACTAAATATAAAGACAGAACAAAGCACACTATAAAGATACAATGTAATTACTTTTTTTTAAAAAAAGAGGTGTATCTCAGCACTACCATAATTATATACTGGCCAGTCATCAAGACTTAATGACGACAAAACTAATCATAACAGCAATAGTGCCCCATGAAAAAAAAAAATCAACTGCACAAATCATTTATTTTTTATAACTGCAGACAAGATTAAATTAAAATGCTTGATAATGATATGACTTGTAAATGTAAGAATGAAAAAATATCAGATTCCACCCCCCCCCCCCCCCCCCCGCCCCTTACACACACACACACATCAAAAGCTTTACAACTTCGGACCAGTCTACCATGCTTAAATCTTAATTAATAAATTTCTGGACGACAATCGCTGCCTCTAACCATTAATATCAAACCTTAAATTGAAATTTTTTTTTTTAATTCCAAAGTGTAAAAAAAATATAACACTAACAGGTGTAAATAACATAATAGCTCTATGATCTCATTCGAGAAAGGTAATATAAAAATATATAACTAAAAGAAGATAACTAAGAAAAGAGCACATAAAACAGACCAAAAAAAAAAGACTTTATAATGTCATACTAAAAGTGGAAATGAAGTGGAAGGAATCACAATATGTGTTGAAGTGTCTTCATCAGAGTACAAATGGTAAGTGCATAATCTAATCAAAGCTTTTACAACTAATTAATGAATGAACATGAGAGTTGCTTTAAGTAAATAATCACAGTAACGAAAAGCATTCCAAAAAATAAAACACATTAATAACAGGCACTCATACAATGTCTTTCAAATACCTTTCAGAATCCAGTCAGAGGTACATATCTATCCTCAAAATAAACATAATCTAACAAAATAATTACAAATCCTATTACAATAGAAGAGAAAAACAAAAGGTGCAAAAATTTAAAAATTCATTAGATCGAAAAATATGACATAAGGGTTCTAAATAAAATATATAATTTAAACTTTTGGCATTTAAACCACGCTGAAATAGTCAATGATGCGTTATTTTATCAAACACAGTCGAGAACGGATATATCGATATAGTTGGGACTGCAGTATAATGTTGATATAAGAGTGATTTAGATATATGTCATTCTAAAAATGAAAGGGAAACATATCAGAAAATAACAAGTAAATCTTGATGTTTGGTGACCCTTAAAAGGGGCGTTTTTGAAATTTATGACGGTAAACTTTATATGCCTTTAATAGTATAATATTGTGGTCCATCTCCGAAGGCCAAGAATAATTTTATGGACCCTGTCATCAGCAATTGCAAGGACCTCAAATAAGGAAGTGCCCTCAAGAAGTTACTGTGAAAAACAGTGGAGGGTCTTGATAGCTACCATAGTGGCATGGCCAGAAACTGGTCCAATGGTACCTTATCCTCATCTGACTCCACATCTGCAATGGCGCCTTCTAAAATTAACTATTGTAGAGTGGTATCTAGACTAAGTACCAGTAATAGTAGCATTGACCATACCCATATCGAGACCGATAAGCAGCACTACAGTTTAGAGAAATTGAAAAATAGTTTAATTTTTGTTTAAGAGGTCTGTCTGATTTACCGACAAGGTCTCAGTTCCAGACAGGGATTGGCCAGGAAGCTTGCGAAGACAGAGAGACAATCTCCCACATGGTGGGTGATATGGGGAGCATTTCACGTTAGCCTACTTGTTGAAAGCCAAGAATACTGATATCCGGAATTCCCATTACTGGCATCAGGACAGATATAATGATGGCATGGCCCAGGACTAGGCTTGACCGCTGACATCACGATTCTGATCAATGACAATTCAAAGGATGTAATTGGACAATATTCTTGGTTTTTCTTTGACTGCTATTTTACACATCACCTCAACATCTCTGCATTTTCATTGACTGTTGTGTTTTACTTCACTGCAGGATATCTTGACCTTTAAAAAAAAAGACAAATTATTGCCGGTATCAATGGTTCGCATGTCGGTATACCGTCCTGTGATACAATTGTTGTTGATATAGGCGATCAATATTTACTAATGTGTTAAATAGGGATAAAATAGGACTTGATATATCCGCACTGCACTGTATGTTAAGAAAAAGAATGAGTAATAAAGAAAAAGTAACAATAATATCCACAATCATGATTTACAAACTTTTAGGCAAGACTTACAGAAGAACAAACAAAAAAACCACAAAAAACCCCCCTCCCAAATAAAAACAAAATAAAAAATAAAAATAAACATATCTAATTAAATGATTGGAGAGGATATTAATGAATGATAATGGATTCGTTCAAAGTACAATTCAACAGTCTGTAAAAAACCTTGGATCAGATACAAATACAATGAACGACTGAATACAAAAAAAACCCCTTAAAGGCAATCATGAATAACTCTTGACCAAAATGCACAAAAAGATGATAAAAAGATTAACATATATGAATTGAAAACAGGACAGTAAAATGGATGAAACATCTACTTTAAACACAAGTGCTACAATTATTCATCACAAGCACAGATGCTTTCTCTCCAAATCTGCACCAACCACTAATGTAGAATTACAAAATTTCATTAAAAAAGTTAAATCTTACCATCAAAATGTCTCACCCATAGACATTTTTCACCATTGAATTTAATCTAAAATGGTGAATTATCAAAATAACTATTCAAAATACAATTCTAGGGGAGAGAAAATTACTCATTTTGATACATATAGCTAGGCTTTCACAAAGGTTAAATGTTATATTAAAAAAATAAAAAATCCAGAATGATAGCAACATGTACACGTGAGTGAGAGAAAGAGAGACGTCCCCGGATCGAAATATAACAAAAAAAATCTCAGTTTAGAATAAAACCAAACAAACTGACTATAATTAGAAATGGCATCTAGCATGCAACAAGGACATGATTCGACCATAAGTATTTTTACCTTGTTGAGTAAGAGGTTTACAAAATAAAAGTGACAATCAATAGTGAGAAACAATGAGATAGGACAGAATACCACCCTCTCAAACCCAAATAAATATATCTGTAATATTCCACCAGCACGTTTCAATTGACTAACCCAAATCTAAACTTTAAAAATTCATGAATAAATGCTATACACCCATAGGTACAATTTGATCCAATCCTACATAATTGCAATGAGCGGCGAGTAGCATTGCCACTTTAATACAACAATCCGAGGTAGAATAAAGTGCAGCTGGACAGTTAATAAAATTGTAACTTGAACAGGTTCTATTAGATAGGTACAGATGCAATCTTGAAGCCTGGCAATATACGATTAGTTTAAAGTGGAGCTGAACAATTTGCTTGGAAATTGACATTTCAATCCAGTTAGGTAACATGGTCAAGGATCGTAGAGTTACGATTGTTCTGATGGCATTAACTCATATCAATATCAGTTTAGACACAAATTTATGACAATAATAGTTATAAAGACAAATCAGTCCTGAGAAAGTTACATGATGGAAAATATATATAAGGTTGAGCAATGAGTTGCTACAACGAAAACTATTCAGATCAGACTACACATCTAGACCTGTGAATTACGTTTCAGGAGTAAAAAAAAAACAAAATCAAATTTATGTAGTATGTAGTCATTTACACCTGTGATTTTACGAAGCTGCCAAATATTTGAATGAAACTATCCTCTATCTACTGTTGGTCTCAATCTGCATCATGTTCATATTGTTAGGGGAGTGTGCCATGTTTTGTTGTGATTGTTGCTGGTTGGAGGATGAGAATGGATGAGGTGATGCTCCAAAAACTTTGTTGCTTTCTGCTGTTGTGAGTTTAGCCAATGCTGCAAGAGCATCAGGAAAATTTGGAGGTGTGGCAGGCGTGTTAGCCGGTGTACACAACTGTTGAGGAAAAAATAAAAATAAAAGAAATTAAAGTCAAACAATGGAAATATCACTGTGTTACATTATAAAAAGAGTATATGATAATAGAGGGCATGATTGAAAATTTACCACTGAAGAGCTGCAAATCAGTAAATAGGATAAAAGACTAAAATCTATACGTGATTTTAATAGCATGACTAATATATTAAATTTGACACCCCCCAAAAAATGGAAATTCCCTGAGTCAGCAGATGTGTAATTGCTTGAAGTTGAGAGTTTTTAAGTCAGCAGATGTGTAATTGCTTGAAGTTGAGAGTTTTTAAAACATCCAGTTTTGACACTTTATGCTTTCCCTAGCAAACAATTTTGCCCCCAAAATACTCACTTTGGAGAACCGATAAGCAGTGGTGAACATTGTGAGATTTTTTAAACAAGACGAATGGGTCCTTCTCACAATATTTGCCAATACTAAGCCATTATTTTAAAAAATCTATGGAGAGATTTTGTGTCTATCAGTTTCTCTGGGTATGAATTATGTAACACCCTTCCAACAAAAAATCTAGCATCATAATTACTTGTATAAGGCGACCATCCATGGGACACAACAAAAGTGGCAGTTTTAGACAGTTGACCGCCATATATTTCTAACAGCTAGTATACAAATTATAAATAAAACTGAGTTGATTATTTTTGTTTGTATTTAGTGGTGTCACAGTGCTTGCAACACTTTAAGATTATTTCAGTGCCAGAAAAAAAGAAAGGTGATAGTGGTAGTGATGTAGTTGTAATTAGTGATCATGGTTTGTAGTGGTCGTCAGAGATGCCAACTTAAAATTAAGCCCACAGGAATTTCAGACACCACTCGGAGGAATTTCAGCGCCGAAAGAGGAATACCCGCATACAAGAAAAGGGAATTGGACTGGTATTTGGCATTGTGTTTACATCTCATAACTAATTACAACGATATTTTATTATTATGTAAACCCAATCCAAAAGTCCTGTTATTTCAAATGAAGTAAAGCTCCATCCTAATGGTGGTGCTGTGATAATATATGGGCCTGGTTGTAGTAGTATTGGTAGTGATGATGATGATTGTAGTAGTATTGGTAATGAATATGATGTGGTGGTTGTAGTAGTACTGGCAGTGATAATGATGTGGTGGAGATGAAGGTTGTAGAGGTAGTGTATGGTGATGTGACGGAGGTGGTGATAGTAATAATAGTAGTGGTAGTTGAAGATGTGGTGGTCTTTGTAGCAGTTGTGGTAATGAACTGGCATGGCGTTTTTTTGAAAAATAAAATCCAAAATTTTGCAAGCAAAAAACAACCAAATTTTCAAAACATTTGAACAAAATCGCGAATGATTTTCATAAAAACTGACAATAAGTTCATGAAAGAGAAATGCTTTGTGGGCCTGAGTAATTGGTAGAGAGAGGTTAACTAAAAAATGATCATTACAAATTATGTGGTGGTGGTGGTTGTAGTACTAGTGCTAATGATAATGATGTGGTGGTGGTTGTGGCTGTAGTAGTAGTAGTAGTGGTAGTGATGATGGTGGTTGTAGTAGTAGTGACGATGATGTGGTGGTGGTAGTGATGATGATTTGGTGGTCACAGCCGTTTATTACACTAGATATCTTTCACTTTAGTTTTCTACCGCCTCAACCCCAATGGGAACGACCCACCGTCGATGACGGGGAGACCACCGTGTGGTTACGTCATAACAGATGTCCAGAACGTGAAAACTGGCCTATATTTATCCCTGCAGGTAGAATGCACCGCTTGGATTTCATTGTCAGTCAGGCTATAGGACAGATTTAGTAAAATCGTTCATTTTTACACTGCAATTGCTGACCATACACGTCTTCTATTATTTTTCTATTTTATATGGATATAACGGCCACATTTTCATCTTTAAGACGCAATTATTTTCATTGATATCAAGAAAGGGTGAGTATACTTTATTCTCTCTTGAAAAATGTATATTTTTCTATTTAAAATTAACCTGAAAAATATTTTTAATTGTTTAAAAAATTCAAATTGATGTTATCTGAGTTTTGTTACACTAACACATGGTAGTAAATATAAGAGTAATAATCTACTTTTAATATAGCATTTACTTCAATGATTTGTAATGACCGGTTTCTGCACAATGAATGTGTAAACACATCTTGTCTAATTCTTTGTTGGCTAACTAAATAGTCCCGTATTCAGACAAACTCCTGAGACATAAGAACATGAGTCCAATTGTGATGATAACGTTATTGTTGTTGTTGTTTTATGGTGGTGATGATGATGATGATGATGATGATGATGATAGTGCAGTAATAGTAGAAATCGTAGTAGTAGTAGTAGTACACACACACACTCAGAGAGAGAGAGAGAGAGAGAGAGAGAGAGTGAGAGAGAGAGAGAGAGAGAGAGAGAGAGAGAGAGAGAGAGAGAGAGAGAGAGAGAGAGAGAGAGAGGAATGAGCGTGTGTGTGTGTGTGTGTGTATAAAACTCATGTACGCACATTTTTAGCACGGAACGATTTTTATTGCTTGTTCAGTCAAGTTCTCATGATTTCTCTGTGAAAATTGAACTTTGAACCTATAACTTTCACACCGATTTGCCATTCCGTCTTCACGATTCGCACCTTCCCTCGATATTCTTCTACATCGCCCGTTGGTACAGTCAACGGGCGTGGGAAAAGAGGGTAGATAGATATATTATGACATCAAAAAGCGATGTGATCAAAGGTGGCGGATGATTGTGTAACATCAAAAGCCCGGTGGACTGCGCTACAAGGCCGAAGTTTCGAGGGGATATGTGATTTGAGTGGGAGGGGCTTATTTGACTTTGCCGATGACCGACTGGTGGACGATTGAAATTATAATTGTCCTTTTTCAGCAGCCAATTGGAAATGGGTAATTATATACATCTGATTGGCGCTCCATGGATAGAAATCAGTTTGGAGGTCATGGGATGAATTTGCTGGAGAGATGGAGTAAATTTGAAATGAATTGAACGTAATTTGAGGCGTTGTCTAGGTGTCAAATAAGACTCTCACAGACCGGTGATAAATCAATTTTTTGGCCGCAAATGCTACAGTAAACTTGTTTCTCTATCTTATTTTTGCTAAAAATATTTCAGAATGGGTATATAGGCGGATTCCATTTTGAATAACGGGCATTTAGAACTATATTTTAAAGGAAAATTATTACGTTATTATTATTAGCAGGCATCTAGGCGATCACTTTCGTATTATTACTAACAATCAATAATATTATTATAACTCTTATAATTACAATTATTATTATCATCATCATCATCATCATCATCATCATCATCATCATCATCATCATCAATATCAATAATAACTATTGTTTTTTTTCTTCTTTACTCAGATGAATGGTCATACTGAAAACAAGCATTGTCTCAATGCAAATGGCAAATGGACTCTGCCGAATAAGCTGTGAAAGGGCTCAAATGAGATATGTGGTTAAAAAACATTTCATGCAAACTGCTCCAGAATTAGGAAGTGAAGTTCCACCGGTGAAAAAAAGAAAACAGAACGTTGGTTAATTAGATGCTGTTTCTGTGAAATGTAACAATCAGCTGTTCCTTACAATAATCGTGAGGTTTTACGTATGTTAATAAAAAGTATAAAAATGTGTTCTAGACGTCTATACAAAGTTCAAAGGAATACTTATAACTTATCTTTACCTATGATTGTCAATTTATTTTAAAATAACAGTTCATTTTGATTATCTGATCATTAATCCTCCCCCCCCCCCTCCCATCTTCTTCAATGCGTTTATCACGATTTTTTATTGTCAAAAAATGGATATTATTTATTTTTTACTATTATCATTATTATTAATATCATTATTAATATTATTATTATTATTATTATTATTATTATTATTATTATTATTAATATTACAGTGGTGATCAAGAGTAAGATAAATACATTGATATTATATGATTATTACTAGTATTAGTATTACATCGATATCACGTGTTTCAACTGATTCACATTGATCATTTCTGTTATCCACGATGCTTCGGTTGTTCAATAAGCAGACCATTTTCAACAAATTTCCATTTTAAATTGGATTAGCTATCTGGTCGGCGTCCTTTTTTTTTTTTGTCGCAGCACTGGAGAGAAGGAGAGAGAGAGAGAGAGAGAGAGAGAGAGAGAGAGAGAGAGAGAGAGAGAGAGAGAGAGAGAGAGAGAGTGTGTGTGTGTGTGTTGGTGTACATAAAACTAATTTAAGCAACGTTTTACCACGAAACAATTTTCATTTTACCACCTCAGTTTAATCTCTCATCAGTTCTCTCTGACAATTGAACTTTGAACCTATAACTTTAACACAGCTACGTCATTCCATCTTCACGATTCGCACCTCATCGCGATATTCTTTTATGTTGACTCGTGGTACAGTCAACGGGGTTGAGAGAAGAAGATAGATATTGAGTGACATCATCAAAAGCGATGTGATCAATGCTGGCGGATGGTTGTGTAACATCAAAGATCAGTGACTGGTCTACAAGGCCTATCATATTCGTGGGTATGTGTGATTTGAGTAGGAGGAGCTTTCTTGACTTTGCTGATGACCGAGTGGTGGACAATTGAAATTAGAATTGTCCTTATTCAACAGCCAATTGGAAATGGGCAATTGTAAAAAGCTGATTGGACGCTCCATGGAAAGAAAGCAGTTTGAGGGACATGAAAGGAAATTGCCGGAGAGCGTGGAGTGGGGAGGAGTAAATTATAGTGAATGAATTGATAGTAATTTGGGACGTTGGGAAGTTAATAAAACTCTCGGAAACAGGTGATGAGTCAATTTTTTGGCCGCAAATGATTCAGTAAAATTCTTTATTCTTTCTTTCTTTCCTTTTTTAAATTTCCTTTCTGTCAGAGTGGACATATAAAGGCGAATTCCAATTTTTTTTAAACGGGCATTTAGAACGATTTTTTAAAGAGAAATTATCGCGATTTACCAAAATTAGCAGGCGTTTAGGTGATAGCCGCTATATTATTTTCATGAAAATGATCATTATCATCATCCTATTATTATTATTATTATTATTATCATTATTATTATTATTATCATTATTATTATTATTATATAGTTTAGATCTATACAAACGTCAAAGGAATGTATATAACATATCTTTTCCTAAGAATTGTCAATTGCCATTACTAAAACCTGTTCGTTTTGATCATTTGATCAACAAACCCCTACAATTCGGTGATTACGCATTTTTTTATTGCTGTCAAAAAAGGATATTGCTGTACAGGTGAGCGGATATCTCAACAATGCTTCATTACAAAACGACTTTGATTATATATTTCTACTCTGTGAATATTGATGATTATTGCATTATTTCTCATTTATTTGTATAAACTCAGATAACTATGTAATTTTTGATTATATCGTTTGAAGTAATTAAAATTTCTGACCCATTTTTATGGTTATTTCCTATAAAATCTAATCCCAAATGATCTACTAAAATTATATCAAATAAAAGTATGTAGATCACTAGTTATGACTCTAAAATATCTTATTGCAACATCTAATAGCATCTTTACTACGCCACTTTGAACTTGAGAAAAAAATCATTAAAACAGTAAAAATTGCTCAGTCTCCCTTTCGGCACAGGCCGTGACTCGCCATCTGTTATGAACTAGCGTCCGGCAAAATTTACCTGTCGAACTAAAGTGAAAGCAGTAAACGGCTGTGTGGTGGTGATTGTAGTAGTAGTGATGGTGATGATGTGGTGGTTGGAGGATGGCGTATCTTAAAATTCATAGGTAATATTCTACTATCTTTGCCTCCTTGTTTTGATAGTTATTTTCATCCCGGATAACATGTTGTCGGATCTACTTTTGTGGAAGTGTGATAATAAATTATATTGTTCCGTATGAGGAAGACAGGAAAACAGCAAGTTTGGTCCGTTTTGGGGCGAACAACACCTAGGCCCAGGGATTCAACCGCAAAACAAATTCCCAACCATCATCAATATCCCCAAAATTATGGTCAATATGAACAAATTATAGAAACAAACGAGGATCAATAAAGTTAACAGGTAGGTAGGTAGTGAAAACTCTAATGGAGATTTTAGGTATTTGTTATTGTCTTCTTTTGGGCAATCATTTTGTTCTTGTTTGCCTAAATTTCTTTTTTTTTTTTGGTTTAATTTAAAAGACAAAACACATTTTATTATTTAGTTGCCCTTACTTATATAATCATTGTGATAAAAGCTGGATTGTATTACTTAGCGTAAGTTTTTGTCTTTCTTTCGTAAAGCAGCTATGAATGACAACAACGGTGACCATCAAAATGTCTATCTTCATTTTTCACCTAAAGTTTCTAGCTTTAAAAAGCTTGTGATATAGGATAAAGATTAAAAATTTGTGTCATTTAAAATTACGTTTTTTGTATTTCACTTGTTATATTAAAACCTGGTATTGATGCTCTTTAAAACTTGTAATATAACTTAATATAACTCATAAAATTCATATTTAAGGACACTCATTGATTATCTGCAACATAGCTTGTTGAAATAGCCTACCAAGATAAAATAGCCTACCACACTAGTGTCACAGTATACGGTGAAAATAGCAGCTTCCAAATATTAGTGATTGGTGGACCATGAACCGATTTGATGATTAACAAGTCTCTTGCTGGTTGGAAAAAACAAGGCGAATTGCCAGTCTGACGTTTTTAGTTCAAAGAGTCAAAAACTTACATTTCAATTTCATTTATCCATTTGCTTTTTTTAAAAGGTGGATTTGGCATTTGAATTTGAGCACTATTTACTTTCTTCCCTTGTGTTAACTATCACTCTTGTAATATTAACTGAATTGGGACACAGATTATAACTGGCCTTTTTTCAGATTATTGAGATTTTTCACGCGCTGTGATTATCCCCAGACACCTGTCTGGGGATAATCAAAATTCGTTATCCCCAGACATATATTTGAAACTCCGCTCCTTTAAACAATTATCCACATTCCAGAATATGGAATGTTTCCAAAATGCACATAGAAATAAGGAAAGTTAATAAAATATCTATAAAAGCATAAAATTAACCAACATTAAATCAGTTGTTACTACATATACACAATATGCGTCGACCTCGAAGTGGGTGTCATGGCCGAATGGTTTAGTCGTCTGCCCTGGAAGTTTTACCAGAATCGACGTTGTGGGTTCGAATCCTGGTTCCGCCACTTTTTTTTTTTTTTTTGGTTTAAATTCCGTCTTCTGTTTTTTGCTTGTTTGTTTGTTTTTTTTAATTCCGTGTTCTTTTCTTTTTTCTTTTTTTTTTTGGAAGAGTCTGTTCTTTTCTCCTTTTTTTTTTTGACCTTTTGTTCCGTTTCTGAGCATAAATTTCTTAAAATTGTTTTTTTTTTTTTAATTATTGTTTGTTTTTTCTCCTCTATCTGACCATTTGGTTGCTCTCTGAATATTTCTGTTTGTTTGCTTTTTATTTATTTATTCTTTTTAGACACTTTTTGAGATCGGAGTGGGGACGAATATGACAATTTTCTAGAAACTAGAAAGGAACTAAGAGAGAGAGAGAGAGGAGAGAGAGGAGAGAGAGAGAGAGAGAAGAAGAGAGAGAGAGAGAGAGAGAGAGAGAGAGAGAGAGAGAGAGAGAGAGAGAGAGAGAGAGAAGAGAGAGAGGAGAGAGAGAGAGAGAGAGAGAGGAGAGGAAGAGAGAGAGAGAGAGAGAGAGTTTAAAAAAAACCCCAGGTGTCTGGGGATAACGAATTTTCATTATCCCCAGACAGGTGTCTGGGGATAATGACAGCCCAGCCTTTTCGTTATCCCCAGACAGGTGTCTGGGGATAATGACAGCCTTTTTCACGTTTAGTTTGGCATTTTGAATACAATCTTTCTGCCAAAGTGATCAATCATAAAAAAAATCTGGACTTTTAATTATTAGCATACATGTTTGGCAAGAACGAATGCCTTACGGTCAAAGTCAAAGACACTGACTCACTGACCACTCTCATTGTCCCTTTTGTCATAATCATAATAATAACAATATCAATAAGTAGAGGAACAAGGTATCAAATCTATTTCAAGTCCCATCCATCTGATTGGGTCAAATTAAGATGAAATGAGTTTGACCATCAATTATCAAAGTGCCTAGACAAAAAGTTAACCGTAAGTCAAAGCGCATTCATTGATCACGATAAAAGTAGGTTAGGAAGTAGAAGTACTATTCCGTAGCTCACCGGGTAGTTTCCATTGGTGTGACTGCGGTTACAGGTTCGACACATGCTGGGGAGGGATGACTCTTGAAAAAACATACTGAGTGCTGCCTGAAAAAAGGAGAAACCAAGGACAGAATAAGACGAAGGTCACGAAACCGATAAGCTATCCAAATAATAACATAATGAACGGATATAAGTAACTGAGCACGCCACAGAAAATTATAAACAAATCGGCCATGTTTACATCGAGGCCAAGCAGCAGAGAAGGTAGAGGGGATACATTACCTCAAATTGCCACTGTGATGCTTGTAAAAATTGCTTTGCTTGCTCTGCGTGACACCCAGCAGCATGAACAAACTGATTTATCATACACTGTTGCTTTAAATTATCCATTATGATATGAAATTTGAGTATTTTAGATCAAGACACAACAATGTTTTCGGTAGACTTGTAAACACATCCAAGAAGTTGTCGTTTTGACCAATCACAGAGAGGAATGCATTTTCACCGTAAGTCTTGTCAATTTTGATTGGTTTCCCAATAGTTTTACCGTAGGAGGAACTTAGAAGGTCTAAAGCAGGAAGTCGTAGCTTTTGTCAACAAAAACATGTTTTGTTGATTTTATCGGTCATTCGTTTGAACAACATCTGAAAACAATTGATTGATATTTTATTGCATACAAAAGATAAATGCTCTTTTCAGTTTGATATCATCAAATGATAATACTGTAGTTTTCTTAAGCTTGAATTTTAACTTATGTCTTCCTTTGTTATGAATTTGGGAAGTATTAGGTAATGTGACATCATCAATCATCGTCACTTCCTGTTTATAATACTCTATAATCTGTATTTTGAGGGTAGTGTCTACTAAAATTGTCTATCTAATCTTGTAAGATGTCTGTCTGATAGTGATAGTATTCTCAGTCTTGGAACTTGTAGGCAAGCAATTTACCTAACGTTTAGCTGTATCTAAAGGCCATACAGTTGACAAAAATCGAAATGGGAACCTCTTTTACAAGAAGTCGAAACAGGGGGGAAGAGAGTGGTGAAATATCATCGCAAAGCAATTCCTATCGGTACCCCCCAAAAAACGGTGAGTGAACAAATCATTCAGCAACTTCTACTTCTACGAGGACCGAAAGGAAGCACATTCTAGGGGAGACCTTGTGAAAGCTCCTCGTGCTAATTGAAATAACTCAAATATTCCCTCAACTAACCCTAAGAAAAAATAAAACCTATAGTACCTTTGCCTTTACTTTAACTCTAACCCACTTACTAAAACAAAGACACAGTAAGTACCTCCCTGCCCACTATTCCCATCATAGTGGGCAGGGAGGTACTTACTTACTGTGTCTTCTATCCCCCTATATCCGTTTTCCAACTTGCTGTCTGTCTTTGTCTTGGAATGAGATTGTCCTGGCCCGGAGTTGTTGACTGAGAGGGAAACAGTTCAAATGTATAAAAGTATAAGTTAAAGTTAAAGAGTTTTGGGAGATGATGTTTTTTATTTTTTCCTTGTAAATCATCTCTCTGGTATACACTGCATTATGTTTTGTTTACATATTATATATGATTAGTAAACATTTGAGTGTATTCTCTCTCTCTCTCTCTCTCTCTCTCTCTCTCTCTCTCTCTCTCTCTCTCTCTCTCTCTCTCTCTCTCTCTGTGCAGTGTGTTGGTTGTCAAGATTAATAAGGGAACATCTTACCATAATTATTAAGACCTTTAGAATGTGAATACAACTGGTAACAAATAGATCTAAATATATGGGAAAGTCTTGATGGCAAAATTAAATAAAATGAAAGTAATTGGTATTATTAATGTCGGATTTTACAAAGAAAACTGTAAAGACTTAAAAACAAAAACAATAAACTGCCATAAAAAAAGTGGAAAGTATGTGTATTAAAAATATAAAAATAGTAAATGATAAAACTGAAAACATGGACTAAATTTAAAATGATACATAACTAAATTAGAAGATATCGATATGAATATCGATGTCGTCAGGCAGCCATGATAAGAAGATAATGAAAACATGGCATTTAGCGTATAGTTAAAAAGTGTCTGTACATGGTTATAGAGCCCTGAAATTTGGCATCAATAAAGTTTAGAATGTTATTCGAGCAACAAGCGTTTTGGTTTTAAAAACCTATGCTGGAAATAAAAAAATAAATGCATTTGAAAATTGCCCAAATTTAACTTCATATAACTCTTGAAGTTTTAGATGGATTTTTTGTTATTTGGCACCACTTGAGGAAATTGAAAGACGAAAAAAAATGATACTAAAATATCTTTGATATTCCTCTTCATAACAATGTTATGCATCTGTTAAACGCGAACAGAAATTTCCAGTCACAGCTTTCTTATGGGCGAGTTGGGTCACAATTTGACTCCCACTGCTGCTGCTCACTAAACTGCCTAGTGTTAGAATTGACCACATAGGCCTATACCTATATTATATATTATGATGATATATTAAAAAAATCAACTTTTTACTTTCTGCAAAAATTTGAATTTGGGGAAGGGGAGTAGGATGGAAGGTGGAAAAGGAAGCATTACTAAGTGTATTATTCACCATGGTATGCGCTCTTCATACAGGGCATCTTTATTTTCGATTTTATTTAATTGATTGATTTATTTTTGTTGCTAATGTATTGCATTGTCCATTGTTGCTTTCTAATATTACAGGATGTTATTTTGGAACCCACTTCATTATGGGAGGAGAAAGATTTGAATCCCCCCAGCCAGGGGAATATTTGTTTGGAGACAGTGAAGAGCTTAATTTTCTTGGAAATAAACCCATTCCTGTAAGTCATGTTATCTATATTGATTTTATAATCAATAAAGTCTACTGGATACTAGGAACCATGACAAGATTCTGCACCCCTATCACATCAGTCACCCGGTAGATTTCTTATCTTGAAAGATGTAATATTATCATCTTTAAACACACCTTTAAGGAATTATTCCTTTTCACAGTAGGGGGAATTAACTCCTCAAAACCCTTGAATCGTGCAAATTAGGGTAGAAAACATGAAAATTACATATAATGTTGTAAAACATGAAAAATCCTATAATTTACTCTGCGATATCAGTATTAGCTGAGATACAGGCTGTTAAAAATTGGACAATTTTGAAATGGACGACTAAAAGGTAATCTCAAACTAAGTACACTGATAGTGTGCTCTTGGAATCTCCATCTGTTCCCTATTTGTATCATTCCCCTTCGTCTTACTTTTTCTTCAAGTCCTTTTAATTGTACATCTAGAATGTTTGTACTTTCCATGTTTCATCCTTTTTACTGGCGCTGATATGACCTAAATGTGTTGCAAGTGCCATAAAACCCTTTAAAAAATCTCTCCAGTTGGTTTAATGGCTGTGGTGGAAAATCAAATGATAGGGGTAATAAAGGGCGCTGACAGGGCATTCAAATAATAATAATGATTCAGGGGGCAAAGGGTTAAAATTAAAATGATGAGAAATATGAGATTTTCGTTTTTGCTCCCAATTTAAATCCAATGCCAAACATATTCTGGCCACAAACTCAATTTTCAGGATCTAAATCACTCCAACATAATAACGTCTTGGGTCACAGTTGTGAGTATTGGTTTTTAAAGAAAAGTAATGATGGTTCTGTTGTAGATTTGGATCACAAAAGAGACAAAGGAGATTTTACTTTGACCATTCTTTCTAAAGCTATAATCAACTTTTAACACAAGCAGGCATCTATAACAAAAAGAGAAAAACAAAACGTTAGATGTACAAGACACAAAATGTAACCAAGATCACCACATTCTCCGCAGCTTTAAATTCAAACCAACAGTATCATTATTTGGGTCCACTTCTTAAATTATAACTTCTCATTCTAATGAAGGGAATCTTGGCAGGTTTTATGACCGGTTCAGGCAGAGAACGAGTTTCTGGCAAAGAAACAGAATCGGGTGGATTGTCAGACGCAAGGTTGGTAACATTGGGTGTTTGATCTGGAGCAGTGACGACATCGGGCTCTACAGTCAACTTTGTCTGATTATCAGGGGTTAGATTAGAAGCTTTAGCACCACCCGGTGTACTAACTGGCGTGGGTTCAATCTGCCTTTCATTTCCAACAGGAGCTAGATGCCTTAAGGAAACAGTTGATTCTCTGCCATCTGGTAAACGGACATGTGCGTATTGTGAGTTCGCTTCGAGTAGATCAACTTCATCCAGAATCGGGTCATACTTTGGTGTTCTTATATGGCGTCTGAGGTAAACAGGCCCAGGCGATAGGAGCCATGAGGGCAAGGAGCTGCCATTAGTAGAGCGACGAGTATACTGGAACATGCGTTCATGTGGTGTAGCATTTGTTTCAGTGCAGAGAAGCGAACGAACAGAGTGCAGGGAGTTCTGTAGAACCAGTTCCCACTGGTTGATAGACAGTCCTTTGGATTTGAGAGAGAGAGAGAGTGATTGCTTTCCATATTGTGTTGTTTAGTCGTTCCACTTGTCCATTCCCTCTAGGGTAATGTGGAGTTGATCGGCTAGTTGCTATTCCTTTTTCGTGGAGAAATGATTTCAATTCCTCTGACATAAATTGAGGACCTCTATCAGAATGTACGTATTGAGGCATGCCAAATATTGAAAACATTTGGTTCAAGCAGTAAATTACAGTGGTTGTAGTCATGTCGGCACATGGGAAGGCAAATGGGAATCGGGAATATTCATCAATCAGAGTTAATAAGTATCTATTCCTAGTACAGGTAGGCAGTGGTCCCTTAAAGTCAATACTAAGCTTTTCCATTGGCTGGGTGAATTTGATGAGGTTGGGCATTTGTTTTGGTTTGTAAAATCTAGGTTTGATTTCAGAGCAGACTGGACATCCAGGTGTCATTTTCTTTACATCCTCAACACTGTAATGTAAGTTCTTTGCTCGTACAAAGTGAATCATTCTAGTCACTCCTTGGTGACTGAGGGCTTCACGAAGGTGTTTTAAATCGTCACAAGAAGCAACACTGCATGTAGCTCGAGAGAGTGCGTCAGCAGCATCGTTTTCTGGACCGGGACGGTAGATTACATCGTAGTTGTAACAAGACAGTTCAATTTTCCACCTTTGAATTTTGTCATTTTTAACTTTTCCTTTTTGCTTCGAATCGTAGATGAAAGCCACAGACTTTTGATCTGTAACAAGTTTGAAGTGAGTATTGATTAGGAAGTGATGCCACTTTCTGATTGCTCCACAATTGCGTAAGCCTCCTTTTCGACCGAAGAGTGGTGTTTCTCACTTGACGAGAGTGTTCGGGAGAAGAAGATATCCAGGGGGAATAATAAGCGAACATGCCACAGGCCCTTTTCTGAGCTTTGAGTGATGTAGGAGGCTCCATTTGGCGAAGTGGTGTTAGTCTCGAGGGATCAAGTCGTATTTCCCCTTTTGAAATCCTGTAGCCAGTAACATCAATGAGTTCAACACCTATCACGTTCTTGGATTCATTGATAGTCAGTCCGTGTTTTTGAGCAACTTCTCTGAAGCGTTTTACATTAAAATTATGCTCACTCCAGTCGTCTCCACACACAGTTACGTTGTCCAAGTAAGCAAAGGAAGCGGAGAGATCTTCTTGTTTAATTATGTTGTCGATCGTTCTTTGGAATGCGGCAACACTGTTAGTTACACCGAAGGGGATTCTTTTGAAGTGATATACTTTACCACAAGCCTCGAAAGCAGTATATTCCATGTCACTTTCTTTGATAGGTATCTGGTGGTAAGCGCTTTTCAGATCAAAGGTACTGTATTACCTATACTTAGAGATAGACTCTGCCATCTTATCCAGCCTTGGTAAAGGGTACGCATCAAGTAGAGTATATATTTATTGATAGTTTGACTATAGTCAATAACTAGTCTATTTTTGTGTCTTTCTCCACTCGTAACCAACACTTGAGCCCTCCATGGTGATGATGAAGGCTCGATGATACCCTCCTTGAGGAGCTTCTGCACTTCTGACTCGATGAAAAGTTCGTCCAACTCTGAATGACGTTGTGACTTAGTAGCGATAGGTCTACAGTCTTCAATCAGATTCTCAAACAGAAAAGGAGCTTCAACATTGGCCGCTGCTACTCCAAGGATTTTGAGTGGGTTTTGAGATCCATCGAATGGGAAGCAGACTTCAGAGTGCTTACCTAAAAAATCATGACCTAAGATAATGTCAGCACAGAGATCAGGCAGGAGTGTAAGATTTTGCGTATACATTCTCTTTTTATAGGAAAGAGGCACTATACAATGGCCCTGCGTCTTTTTGGTGAGACTTGTCGACGCCATGTTAATGCTACATGAAGAAGGGGTTACTTTCCAGCAGTTTTCTTTAGCGATACTAATACTAGAGTTAATGTAACTTTCACAGCTTCCGGTATCCACCAAGGCATTGAGTTTAACACCATTTACTGGAACAATTATTTGGGCTTTCTATAAGCAATTGATGGCGGATACAGTGAGAATGGTTGCTAGGTTTGGATTCCCTGAAGTCAAAGAAGAAGTTATGGCAGTTCTACGGGCCTTTGAGTCACCGGCAGATTTACAAACTTTTGCAAAATGTCCTGATTTACCACATTTCTTACAGGTAGTTCTCTGGCAGGGCATTTGGATCTAGGGTGTTTTTTGTAACCGCAAAAGAAGCATTTTTCTTCACTGAATCCAGAAGCAGTTGTACTGTCAATGGCTTTATATTCGTCTTGTGGTTCGTCAACAGCCGCAGTTATCACGTCAGAACGGTATGACAAGCTCTGTTTTTCAGCCACGTCTAGAGTTCTAGCGTCCTTGAAAGCAGTGTTGAGATCGAGCTTGTTCTCTTCAAGTAGACGTTGGCGTATGTGAGGTGAAATAAGGCCAATGATGAAAGCATCTCTGATGGCTTCATTTTTGTGAACTTCAGCAGTAACAGTAACAGCTTGGAAATTACAGTCCTTGGCAAGATTTTAAAGTTTTTGTAGATATTGGTCTAGCGTTTGACCAGATTCTTGTTTGCAACATGATATTAAATGCCTGGCAAAAACTTAATTCTTAGATTTGTCAAATACAGCCTCGAGTATTTTGATAGCAACTTCATATGTGTCACACTCAGCGATGAGTTCGTAGATAGAAGGACCAACGAAGTTTACAAGCGTTGCAAGTTTTCTGGAAGTTGTAGTGTCTGGGAGACTGTCGAGGAAGAAGTCGAATGTTCTCTTCCAGTAGCGCCAAGTCTTCAGCGCCTCGGGTGAGCTAGGGTCTGTTGTCAGGACTGCTGGTCGAAGGTGTCGGTCCATCGTAGATAAAAGTTGATTAAATTGTTGTAGATTTGGATCACAAAAGAGACAAAGGAGATTTTCTTTGAACATTCTTTCTAAAGCTTTAATCAACTTTTAACACAAACAGGCATCTATAACAAAAAGAGAAAAACAAAACGTTAGATGTACAAGACACAAAATGTAACCAAAATCACCACAGGTTCTTTGAAATGAAGAGGGATAAACAAATAGTAAAGATAGGGTAGGACTGGTAGAGAGACACACTCACACACACATGCAGAGGGAGAGAGATGTAAGTTGGCTTTATCTGATGTTTTTTGAAAGTAAAGATGAGTTAGGAATACTCCATTCCATTATGTTATGACAGGAGGTATGGAAGAGAATATTCGGGAAAAGCTTTCATTTATCAAAGGTGCTGTTAACATTTATTGCTGAGACAGATTAATTCACTGAAGCAAGAGTGAGATGTTCAGATAGGTATTTATTTAACACTTACTATCAATATGGCGATCAGTGATGTAGAGCTGAAGGGACATTTTCCATCTTACACATGAAGTTTTGTCAAATAGGAGCAGAATTTTAGTGTGTGTGTTTGTGTTCGACAGGTTTCATGTATCATTATACAGAGAAACAAAATAGAGGAATTTATGTTTGGGGGGGGGGGGGGATCAGAGGCTTTCTGTCTTATATAGAGGTTTTCGTTATGGTGGATTCTACTGTTTATGATTGTTATTTTAGGTGCTCTTTAGTTTGCAATAATTGTTAATTTGTCATTCCATCGATTTATGTCAAAATTATGTTTTTGAATATTTTCTCATGGAAGTTTTTTGTTTTTCTTCTTTTTCAGTTTCCTTATCCAGTACCCTCTGGGAATGAACCAACAAAAACTCTTAAAAGCTTAGTGTATATTCGAAAAGACTCGCTTCGACTTGTGAAGTAAGTGTAAAGTATAAAATAAATTACATTGTAATTTCCAGGATGCTATCTTGTTACATCATGAGCACTGTGAAGGTTGGGGGAACATCAAAATAAAATTATTTATCAATGATAGTAAAAAATGCTAAATTGTGCATTCATAAAACAAATCAGAAATTGTTTTGGTTATTATATACATATGTGCAAAAGTAACTTAACATTTTTATACTCTACATTGCTACTGTTTAACTATGTTTAAGATTCCAGAATTTTATACCTGAGCATTTATGAAATGACATGCATGCCTAGTTATGTTGCAATTTTGTCAATCATAACATGATAGGTAAACATTTTTGAAAGACAACTTGTATTTACTATGATTTTAATTCTTTTACTCTTGAAAATGTGCTGAAACTGTGCTTTGAAGAGAGGGCCCGTCTACTTAGTCATATTCATGGTAAACTGCCAGTAGCTGAGGTTGCACAGTTTTCGATGTTAACTGAGCTAATCTATTACCACAAAGTTTAACAACAGAAGGGCATGTGATGGATCAAAGGCGGACAAATCAACCCTAATAACAAAGTCCAATGATGATCGAACCGTTGCTCCAGACACAACTAGTCCCTCTTTTATGCCAATGACATAGGTGGAATACAACATCTCCTGTTGTATAATGTTAGGAAGACTTGCAACTGCCGGACTCAAAGAGTGAGAAGCCCTTCTTTGCAACCTCAACTAACTGAGAATAAAACATTGGTGCTCGGGTTTTGCCAGCTGTAAATTCAGACCCCGATCTTATTGAGCACTGCTGAGATCTGCTTTAAAAACCTGCAAGGGAACAATAGTGTCAAGCAAAGTATCATGCTTTCGAGCGTTAGAATATTGTTGAAGCAGAAAGGAATGACATAAACCCGGTGATAAACTTTACGGGGAGGCTCGACCGAGCAATGATTAGAAATTGTGGTGGCCATATGCGGTACTGACTTTGTTGCATCAAAATTTCCTATTTTTCCGAAGCAGAGCAACCCAACATGTGTTCTTTGGATCATCATTACTTTTAGAATTGTGCATGTCTGTTGATGAAATTTGGCTCACACATATTAAAGATATTGCTCATTTCTGTGATATAAGTTTTGTCCGACTTTGTCTCTTAAAACTCAAATGAATTGACTCAAAACAAGTGTAGAGTTACTTTTGCACATGTTGTATTATGGAATGAATATACCTAGGATATATCAGATCAATGTGGACTACTCATCGATTATTCTTTACTTTGACAAGGTTATTTTGGTTTTGAAATTCTTTGTGTGGAGTATTTGAATCAAACATTACAAAATTATAACTTCTGTCTCATTCGGTGAATGGGAAAGTGGAAACAAAAGTTGACGTTATAGTAAAAACAATATGTTCATGGCTAAAAGAAAAATAAACAACTTGAATCAGTACTAACAAAAAAGTACTGGGCAACCACGGGTGGTCCCTCATGATACAGCAGCCGGCAATGGCAGGCGATATTGCTCTCTGTGGTTGAAAACAACAGCCCAATGACATATGTACATGACACTCAAACAGTTTCAGTCCTTAATTATTAATTTCTTTCACTTTAAAGGGGCTGGACCATACCTAAGTCATGACTCCTGAATGTCTTTCTACCTTTTTTTTTTTTTTCAAAACAAAGTGATGGGGTTGGACTGGTGTTTATCAGATTCTGTAAACTGACACCTGTTGATTATTGCACACATACTGCTTTTCCACATTGATTTAGGAGACAGGGCTGTCTGCCAATGACTGGACTGAAAAGTCAAATGTCTTACACCTACCTGATGTGACAAAGCGTTTTAAACTGTATTATACTTTGATTATTTGTTGATTACTTCTTTGAACGAGTGCAGGGGGACGGATATTGATGTTTGGGTTATAGAGACAAAAATCCTCTATTTTATGATGGCTTGTTGCCTAAATAATTGTTTGGATCCGGAAACAAGAATTTCCAGATAACAGTTTACAAATAGAGAAAAATAAATCCGTGCCCAGGCGGCCTGTCTGGATAATGAAGACATCTAGATTGTGAGTTCTGGATTAGAGAGATCTGACCATAATACAGTTTATAATTTGCTTTTATGATATTTCTGTTGTGAGGTAAAATAACAGCCAATGAAAACGTGAGTCAATGAAATCCTGATGATTGTGATCAACCAGAACTTTGAGGTCAAAAGTGAAGTATGGTCATAGGCGGCATTAGCATTTCTCTACCAATACCGGTATTAGGAGTACCCCATAATAATTGGCTTTCTTCAAATGGCTAATGAGAAAAAATGCTCCCTACAATCACTCACTAAGTGCAAGACTGTCTACCTGCCTTTGCAAACATCCTTGCCAATACCATGGTCGAGGTTCCTTATTTTTCCACTGGTCACAAACAAACCACATTAACTGACTTTTAAAAGTTAAATTAAGTGAAATTTTATAAATTTATGTTATAAATTGACTCTTTTAAGGGCCATCAAATCATCCAGATAGAATTCCCTTGTTATCTTGCATTTTTCATTCTTTCTTTTTAATTTTTTGGAAGGACTGATATATCGACATGACACTTCTATTGACATTTTACTCAGTTGGGACGATGTCAATATCTCCGTCGTCCACTAAAATTCATTTTTTGGATTTATGTACCTGTTCAATTCTTTCTATATTCCCAGGGCAGAGAAGAAAGCAGGAACTGGGGACTCTACTATGACGGGATCGGCCTATAATGTGGAATTTACTTTTGACTGTGATGTGCGCTGTACTATACAAATACATTATTTTTCATCAGAAGAAATTACTAATGGCCTTGTGGTGTAAGTTGATAAGGCATTATAGCCTAGAGATGGTTGACAGTAATGCTTTGGTTCAAATTTAATGTCATTATTAAATTGTTCAAAAGTTAATGATAAACAGCATATATATCCACAATTTTAAAAAAAAGTGATTTGTGCACATATGTGAAGTGATCTAGCAAATCCGGTGTCACATTTGGGAAGATAAGAGTAAGAAACAGTGATGCAAGCTCAGGCTTAGATTAAGTGCATATGCTATTTGTCTATGTAGTAACCTCTTTAAAATTATTGAGTTTCTGTTCAGTTTTTCATTAAATTTTTTTGACGCTTTGAAATAGAGTCTGTTGTAATACGATCATCAAAGTGAAAGACAGGCTCAGACAAAGTTTTCCTGATCAGTTGGGTTCTTTTCCCAATTAGAGGGATAAAAAAAAGATAAAAAATTCTGTGGGATTTCGTCTTGATTGGAGTTGTTCCTGATATTAAGGTGCTACTGTATTAATTTTTTTGTTTTTGGTCCTATTTATTGTTCTCCTCTTTGATTACACTTTTTCAATATCACCAGCTACCATCCTATGGACAGCTCTTTGAGCTCTGAAGTGTTTCATTATAAGCGAGGGGCAGGGCAGATTTTTAGCCAAGCAGCTCACACATTGGACCCTACCAAGTTTGCTGAAGAAGAAGTGAGTGGAATTTTAATATACAATTTTATTGCTTCTCCTGACTTATGATTACCAAACTCATGGCCATTTGAAATGATATATTTTAGTGCACGTCGGAGTGTTAATTTTATTGATTTTCAAATAACCATTCAGGAGTTTCTAAATTCAAATTCAACACAGAGAGATTAAACTCTTGATTTTTTTTGTTGCTTGAGTTATGTTTATATCCTTTAAAAAAAAATTTCAATGCCATATACTGTCCAGATAGAAGTATAAACAAATGCTCATGTTCACCATTGAACGGAGCGAATTATTGAAATCAATTATAAAGTTTAATAACAGTGCGAAAGTTAGATTTAGGGGAGCTTTTTTCTTTTTTTATTTGAGGTGAGCTGTAAATATTTTATATGTCATTTTTTATATCAAATTAGGGGATTTGACTTCTTTTTCTATAATTTCATATTTAATATTTTTTCAAAGAACTCGTTTGAATTTGTGTGCTTTTTTGGATTTTTTTGGGGGGGTTGGCTAGTTTGGATCATTCAGAGTTCACAGAAATTGTCATTTACAAATTTTATTTTGAATTTGCCATGGATGATCCAAGATTCAGTTATGAAAATCTTCAGCGGAATTCCGGGATTTGGCGATTTTCTTTGAAATGTTCTGCTGTTTTTGCAGTGTCAAACATTTTTCTATGAAAAGCACTCAGGCTCCACGGTAGATGGATGAAAAAATCACCATCATGTCTTGTGCCAAATTTTGACACCTGTGCTCAGTTGCATACATTTTGGTGACACTCGCAGTTTTATAACGTCAGCCTAGACAGGGTGGCACTAAATGTCAAAAGTGACACAAGGCCAGTGGTGCCCTTGGATGAATAGCTGTTGGGTAGGGATTGGAAAGTAATAATAGAAAATCAATTCATAATTCTCTCTCTCTCTCTCTCTTTCTCTCTCTCTCTCTCTCTCTCTCTCTCTCTCTCTCTCTCTCTTCTCTCTCTCTCGTCTCTCTCTCTCTCTCTCTCTCTCTCTCTCTCTCTCTCTCTCTCTCTCTCTCTCTCCAATTAGATGCTGGGTGGGGATCCTGACCTCCCATAGTGGGCAGGGAGGTACGTGCTGTGTCTTCTATCCCCCCATACCCGTTTCCCAATTGTTTCCTGTCATTGTCTTGGAATGAGATTACTTAGTTTTGTCCTGATCCTTGCCGGAGCTCCTTGGCTGGGAGGGAAACAGTCGAATGTATAGTTATAGTTTTGGGAGATGATATTTTTTTCCTTGTAAATCATCTCTCTATTATGCATTGTATTATGTTGAGTTTACATATTATATTAAATGATTGGTAAACATTTGAGTGTATTCCTCTTAGATGGGACCTGTGCTTGTGTCTGGATGAGACTTTTAGGTGATCTCAAACTAAGTGCATTGGTGGTCTGCTCTTGGAATCTACATCTGATCCCTATTTGTTCCCAGTTCCCCTATGTCTTACTTTTTCTTGGGTGCTTTTATTGTAATTCTATAACTTTTTACTATCCCATTTTCTTCCTTTTTACTGGCGCTGATATAACCTAAATGTTTTGCAAGCGCCGTAAAACCCTTAAAAACAAAACAAAACAAACAATTAGATGAATGGGTAAACAAAGCATTCTTAATCCATTGCTTACTTATGCAACCGTCTCGGTTTGGACTGTATTTATGAATATAGAATTCTTAAAATGCTTCTAATTAAAATGAAAGAAATATAAATTCATATATATTTCTGGTAGAGTAGTCTTTCTTCTCTATTTCTTTCTCTCTCTCTCTCTCTCTCTCTCTTTCTTTCTTTCTCTCTCTCTCTCTCTCTCTCTCTCTCTCTCTCTTTCTTTCTTTCTCTCTCTCTCTCTCTCTCTCTCTCTCTCTCTCTCTCTCTCTCTCTCTCTCTCTCTCTCTCTCTCTCTCTCTCTCTCATCATTTTCTCTCCTTCATTTTCCCCTCCCTTAACTCATTCAGCCCTAACACCGACTATATCCGTTGTTGACTCGGGTTACTTTTACCCCATGCCTATTTATTACATTATAGGCGTAGTATCAAAGCTAATGTTATTTTCATTTTTACATGTTAATGGTAGTTGAATAAAACTATCTATGTACATGCTCATTTTTAATACATTTTTTTTCTAATTTTGAAAAGTAGCAAAAATCTCTAGGATTGAGTGAGGTATCTAATTTAGTGAAATAATATATTTTTACAATATGGAAGCATAATCGACTTAGGAAACAAGAATGAAAGTCTGATATTTGGTTTAATCTTTTTTTTTTCTATTTTGTAAATGATTTAAAATTCATGAGTTTAATAATGAGTTGCATGACCACTAGTTGCAACAACCAATACGCTATAGCATAAGACATGAGTATGGTATGACTTTTGATGGAAAAGTTTATCAACATCTCTTTATGTAGTGGTAAAGTAATATTGTTGGCTTTATAAATTGTCTGGTTGAAAGGATATTTATAACTTATAAAATAAGGTACTGTCAAAAATTTTCAGACTTTTTAACTTTAAGAGCACTGAGTCTATGGCTGTGAGGTAAACAGTCAAACGCATAAGATTAGTTATTTATCTTGTAAATCATCTCTTCTATGTATAATATAGCTTTTGTCATGAATTGACATTTTGTAAATGTTTGAGTGAAAATCTCTCAGTGGAATCCTGTGCTTGTACCTGGATGGGACTTTATGTGATCTCAAACCGATCGTTTTCTTTTGGAATCTACTTCTGTTCCCTTTTTGAACCAGTCCTTTTTGACTTAATTTTTCTTGGGTGCTTTTTAATGTAAATTTAGAATTTTTTTTACCATTAAGTTTTCTTCCTTTTAAAAAAATTATAATGAATTACGTAAAGCCCTTATAGACAAAACAAACAAGCTCTCTGTCTTGATTTCGTTCATAATATTCCTTGAATTGTTACAATTTTATTTTTATTATTGTTGACATTTTGTTATTTTCTCTCTCCCCTCCCCCATATTTAATATTAAAAAAAAAAAAATCTCCAGTGGCAATGCAATTTTGAAAAGGAGATTTACCCAATTGTTATTCATTGTTCAGTTGAGGAAGAAGGTAAGAATCAATTTTATAATTGTGACGATACGATTTTAGGGATTTTTTTGTAGTATAAGCAGTGTTGTTAAAAGAGTTTCTTTTTATATTTGCTCATCACAAAACATGAATACTGTCTTATGGTTGAAATAGCAGTTCATGGTGTAATACAGAAACTTTCTATCAAACTGTTTGGGACAAAAGTAACATTTTAATGGAGATGTCTCTTAATGTAGAGTTGTGCATAGTTAAGTCCTTGGAGAGGGCTCTTTATTCACCAGTCAGATGTAAAATGGTAACAGCTTTAAGAAATTATAATAGTGCCTTACATGCATTAACTCTTTTCCTCAACTTGAATGTTGCTGTTGGTCTAGGACCCGTTGTAATTAGTACTTAAAGTAGACATTACGCTATCCTTTTTCCTTTTTATTCTGATAGTCTTTAAATATTGTTCATGACTTATTTCATTATGACTTTCAATTCTTAAAGTCTCATTTCACTGATCAAGATTGACTCAAGAATAATATTGACCTGTAAATCCTCTGACTATAGAAGTCCTGACTCACGTTCCTGGGGCAACAGTTTATCCACTTTCTTCAATGAACCCACCGACCCACTTCAAAAACAACTAGTTCTAAAAAGAGATAAGCCAAGTGTTCCACTCCGACTGTGCTATTTTAAACCGTCCATCCTTCAGCTCTGCGAAGTGCTGTTTATGTGCCAACTTTACACTTGTTCATGAGTTGAACCTCTGTACAACCACTCATTGCAATATGACTATATCAACTAAATGTCATTGTAACATAAACAGGGATCTGACTTTTGTTAAGGAATAAATATAGCACAGACATCCTTTGATGCAATAAACTGTCAACCAATCATACTGAGAGACATTTTGTCATTAATGACAACTCTACATTAAGAGACATCTCCATTAAAATGTTACTTTTGTCCCAAACAGTTTGATAGAAAGTTTCTGTATTACACCATGAACTGCTATTTCAACCATAAGACAGTATTCATGTTTTGTGATGAGCAAATATAAAAAGAAACTCTTTTAACAACACTGCTTATACTACAAAAAAATCCCTAAAATCGTATCGTCACAATTATAAAGTTAGATCAAAGTCATCTGATTAAAAGTTTGTGGGGCCACCAGGTTGTTATTTGAATGGTTATTTGTTTTCTCATCTCTGTTGTTTTAGATCACGTTTGAATCCATTCTTTATAATGTAGCCTCAAAGCAATCAAAGCCTTCATTAAATTATTGAGGCTATGAGATGTCAAGCTGTGGAGTTTTATACTGTGTAAATCACATGCATGCTCAATTGAATTCTTGTCTCAGCATTCCAGCATTGTTGTAGACTCCTTAACTTTTTTTTTTTTTTTTTTTAACAAATCACCTGTCACATGTGGACAAAGTATGTATCTTACTTGGTCTTAGTGATCACAATATAGTGCAGGTTGGCAACCGAGTTAAACCTAAAAAAAAAAGATAAAGAGAAAGATCCATAAATGGAAAAATGCAAATGTTCCTAAAATGAAACAAGAAACTTAACTAAAGTATTCTTGGAAATGTTTTCCATCGACCCTGACATTTGTGATTTTACTAAATAAAAGACTATATTCTACTTGTAAAACAAATATCACATTTGATTTTTTAAAGAGAAAAGACAGGAATTTTTTTTTTTAAGTTGTTAACCTTCTTATGCTTCTGACATCTATATCACAAGAATTGTTTTTCTCGATGAATGAGTAGGCCAGTTTTTAGGTAAATTTTACAACCCAATTTAAAGAGTCTCATAAATGATGTAACATCATGGGGTTGTATTGGTTTTTAGTTGATGTCTCTGACTAAAGATCATAATCTATTCTTTAAAAGAAATAGGGTTGGGGATCAACATTGTTCAGCACAGCCAGTTTTGCCATCGAGCACAGAATTAGTGACAAATCTAAACATTATAAAACTATTTTTCACAAATTGATATACGAGTAACATGCAAGCCCCTCTTAAATTAAGGATAATCCCATTGCCCGTTGATTCAATTGGTTATTTAGAATATTTGGTGGGGCATATTCATGAGTCCTTAATTTGACCTTTGGTTTTCGGATTTGCCATAATTTGGTCGCTGATGGCTCAAAAAATTCATTCGTCTCGATCTATGTTCCACAGTACAGTAGTATAATAATTTTAAAATGACACAACTGTTTTGTTTTAGACTAATACATCCCTTTATACATGTCTTATGTCATTTGTATTAATTTGTTTTAATCATGAAATTGTACACAACTCGACCAGGATTTCCTGCTTTCATAACTATTGTAATTGTATCTCTAGGATGACGTAGGTGCTTTCACTGACATCTGTGTTGGAACTATAATTAGCCAAATTTATTGTTATTATGTAGGATTAGGATGAAGAATGAAAGAAAACCTTGCTCTTGAATCATTCCATTGCCTCAGCAACATCTGACACATTGAATTTAAATTCAACGTATATGATCGATACTAATTAAAAGGATTATTTGATAAGCTCACCTGGGATAAAAAACAAAACAAAAAAAACATTGCTCTTGAATAAACCTGGCTCAGGCATTATGATCGGTCATTTGATGAATGGAGTTGCTATCTTGTTGGCTGCCCTAATGCTAAATTCATCTGCACACGCCTACACACTTCATACCTAATCGATTTTGATCGATGATGGCTCGATTGATGTTAATTTCCACAATACGGTTTAGACCTGTAAATTCTCAGTCAATTAACTGAAATCAGTCAATTCGTCAAATTCAAATATTTTAAAAAAGATAAGAAAGAATTGAATAAAGAAAGAATTCATGAATCGCATAGCTCATGGGCCATTTATATTAACGATGGATATATTGCCAAGGCTAAGCAACGCTTTTTAGAATTGCCGTGTCTGAACACACCCCAGTGTATTTTCACACAGCCTTCGTGAAATTATTTTTTCACTTTCCAAACTTGTCCTAGCCAATTTTAACTGAGCCGCCGAGCGATAAATTTCACTGTTTCGTCTAAGCCAAAATTGACCACATTTACTTGAAGGACAGGAAAAGTATGAAAAAGAAAAATTCGAACACCGGAAGTTCGTTATGTAGACACCTTCAAATCGAAAGTTATATGATTGCTACAAGCACATTTCGATTGCCTCATGTTGTAAACAATCTGGTTGACCGTTTCTAAGCTTCTTCACTGATTGGATACCTAATTATAAGGAACAATGGTAATTAGCCTAATTAATTCCCCGCAAAAATTAGTTTTCTGCCATTGCTTTGCTCAAGTGAGCTTGCTGTTTACCTTTCATTTTGATTCTTTGGATTTTACCGCTACGACGAATTACGAAGAAGAGTTTCAGTTTCAGTCAATTTTTATAGAGCTCATTTACAGGTCTAGGTAGTATAATAAGTAAAATAGACGAGTGCCTGTTTGTAATAGCCTTTATTTCCTCGCAGATATTACAGGTTCTCCACTGGTAAATATGATATAAAACTACTTTACAGATTGATATTTTGATGAGACAACATGAAGATAAGATTAATAGGCAGCCACATTTTATGGAAATAAGAGTATTTTTTAAATCTGCACATTATTTGTCTCTTTTTTCATCATCATCATCATCATCATTATTATTATTATTTTTTTTTTTTTTTAGAATTTTTTGTCTCATACCACTCTTAAATATTTTGCAATAAAAAAGATGTTAGAATGTTGAATATTCCTATCTGACGAGATTTAATATTCCTGCATTTTTAGAACATGCAGGACATTCTCACATTACGTATGCTGTGCTGGAGCGTAACCAGGAGGGTGTTTATGCCATCAAGCCTCTCAAACAAAAACAGGTTGTGGACGGACTTTGCTATTTGTTGCAAGAGATATATGGTATTGAGAACAAAACTATGGAACGAATGAAAGTAAGGATCTTGTTACATGTTTACCCATATAACCTGATGTTTCTTTTCTTTTTTTAAATTGTAAAATAACATAACTGATATGTTGAAAAAAGCTTTATGATTCCTCAATAGACTGTTGAAATGCTTTTTTCTAAAATTATGTTCTTTTGTTGTTTATAGCTATGAATCAAGAAATCAATTCTCTGTACTGATGGGGAATACTTTTTATTTTATGTCATAGTATTTTGCAAATGTGAAGCCCTGAAGAAATACTATATTCTTCTTCTTCTTCTTCTTCTTCTTCTTCTTCGTAGTAGTAGTAGTAGTAGTAGTAGTAGTAGTAGTAGTAGTAGTAGTAGTAGTAGTAGTAGTAGTAGTAGTAGTAGTAGTAGTAGTAGTAGTAGTATTAATCACTATTACATTCTCGCATTGTATAAAAACTTTATTATTTAAAGTTTTGATATATTTTCTTTTCAAACAGGATGTTGATCCCGATGATGAAGTTGAAGACAGTGGTGCTGAGTGTGTCATCTGTATGTCGGATATGAGGGACACCCTTATTTTGCCCTGTCGACACTTGTGTCTGTGTAGTAGTTGTGCTGACTCACTGCGTTATCAAGCCAGCATGTGTCCCATTTGTCGAGTCAAGTTTAGAGCTTTGCTCCAAATTAGAGCCATGAGAAAGAAGACTGCATTAGGAAATAACACTCCACATGTGAGTTTTTTTTTTTTTCATTTTGATCACTTGTGGGTCTTTTTGTTTGTTTGTTTGTTTTGTGCTATATTTTTATAGTCCTTACCCCATTATAACGATTTATTCAGTGTGTACGTAATTTTTGAGAGGCCAAGTATGGCAAAATTTTAATTTTCCCCTCCAGATTTGGATTTTTAAACAAAGAGTTGAGTGGGAAAATGATTCAAATATTGTTGTATTTTACTCAGAATTGGATGGTAGGCCAAATTGAACTACACTACACTTAAGTCATTCTAGTGACAATTCATATAAAGTAGGTTGGAGATCATGCCTTTTTGGTGAATACAGTTGTGGTTTTTTGAAATTCGAATTTTTTGTTTATTGGCTGTGGCAGGTCTACTGGATCACTGGATACAATCACATTTATGCTAAAATGAAGAAAAGAAGCTCAAGTTTTAAGTTGAGAAATTCTGTAATGTAAAGAAATTATAGTTTATAACTTGTTGCCTCATTTTACCAATTGCAGTCTGAACCAGAAGATAATCCTGTCAATCAAGAAGGGGTTCCTCCAGGTTATGAGGCAATTTCCTTGATTGAAGCCTTGAATGGTCAGGTCGTCCCACCTCTCAACAGTGAAGGTAATAATGTCTTGTATTATTTTTGTTTTGTGTGATTAAGAATCCTGAAGAACCATGATTCTCATGGGTTAGCATAAAATCATCAAGTTAATTTCCCAAGGTACAGATCTGAACAAGTGTGTATGAAAGCTGCTAGATCAAGCAAGAAAGAAAAATACAAGAAAAAACTATCCCAAAAAATCAGTCTCCCTCGACTGGGATAGTTGAAGTAGAGTGATTTTTTGGGGTGTTTTTTTTCTTGTATTTTTCTTTCTTGCTTTGACAACTTTCATACACACTTGTTCAGATTTTTATCTTACATCGAGGCCTGCTCCCTCGTTTCTTAATTTATTATCCCAAGGGTTCATCTAGTGAAACGAATTGTATTTTATGGACGTTCTTTATTGGACTTTGTTTCCCAACACAACTTGGTGGCAAAGATCAGCAATTTTATTTGTTTGATTTTCAATCATGGTGAACTTCAGAGATTTTAATGATTTACCTGCTGAATACAACACCATCTGGAGGAAATGAGATTATTCACAAGGCTGATGAGACTTTCATTGAGTGGTTATATAACTGCAAAGTGGAGATGTGATATGATCAAAAGATCTTCTACTACCAGCTGAAGAAATTAGAAATTTAGAGAGTAGCAGTAACATTTCAGATCACAGCTGATGAATTAAAATGACCACGAAAATAAAGTCTACCAGAATTAATGAAACAGAAAGATGAAAACTATACTCAATGGCATTGATTGTTTGCCTTCAAATGGAGGTCAGTATATAGACTCAAATATTCTTGGTGATTTGAAAACTGTAAGTTTGGGAAGTGTTGTCAAAACATATGTACCCCTTACAGAATCTGGAAGATATCTATTTTACATAAAAAATAACAATGATCCTTTCAATATATTTTCCTATGTTCATTGAGAATATTTCTATCTTTTAATGGTTTGTTCTTTGGTGCAGATTTTGCCTCTTTCTTTGCAATCATTTAGGACTAAAATGTTTATGCTATGATTGTCCTACTTTGATTCTTCAAGAAACAAACCAACAAATTTTATTTTTCCAAAAAAAAATAAAATATTAAGATGAAGGTCCCTCTGACTTCATTGTGTATTTTAAAAAATTACTATTTTTTCATTGATAATTTTGGCTTTGTAGTGAAAACAAATATTTTTTGGAGGTTTTTCTTTAAAAACAAAAAATGATTAGCTTGATATCTTATGAGAAAAAAAAATTAATGCGCGAAATCAGCAGGAATGAGGAATTCAGAGGAATATAGAACAAAATGTGATTCACCCAGAGTTATTTGGCTTAATGAGAATCTCAAGACTCAAAATCTTTTCTCATTGATCTTTAACCATTTTCATTGCCTCAACATCACCCCTTTTCCTTTGAAAATAAGGTATTGTACTTATACCAGAACCCCATTTTAATCTCAGTCAATTAATTTTTCTTTAAACATTAACCTTTCATGTTGAAGACTTTGGATTTTTTTGTTTTGTTTTTTTTTTTGAAAATTTTATGTTTAATGGATTTTTCACATTCCCTTTTAGAATTCCTGGGTGATGGCATCTTGCAATACTGTATGAAAGGGCCCATTGGTCTGAAGAAAAATTAATACTGGTGGGAGGAGAGAACAGTTCATATTGTATATTGAATTGAATAATATTGATTCTGTTTCAGGTGTTCATCTCCAGATTTCATCAGGTCCGCCTGCAGTTTTTGCTCTTGACAAAAAAGGTCACAAAGACAGCAAGTAAGATTTCTTATTTTAATCTGTGTAGATGTTTCATCCAGAATTATTAGTAGATTATTTATATTTTCTGATTTGCAGTAAAAGTTGATTTCAAAAACATTACCATATTTTTGTTTTATCCAAATATTGCCGCCTGAGTTTAATAATTGCACTTTCCCTCTGTTTTCTTTTTCATAAAATTGATTGCATTATTATTTTGAATTGGTGTCCCGTCCTAATTATAATCTAAATACAGGCTGTGGCAGATAGTCTTTTAGCCTTGACTATGATTAGACCTAGATCAATGTTAATAAAGATTGGATAAATATCTTTTCGCAGCATAAATTCTTTCTTTGTTTGAGTTTACTGTTAAGTGTAATTGATTTATTTCTATGCCAAAAAAGAGTTATTGAAATTGAGCTACTATATCATTAGAAAACATAGGCAAAGGCGTGCACTTATTTGTCACCAGAAGCTAAAAACATAAGGAAGGGAACATTGCCCATCTCATCTGGTATACACCATAAACCACTAGGAGTTGGAAACATAATATTTTAAAAACTGCTCGCACATCCACATGCTTCTATGAGTATTGGCAGACAATGCTAATGCTGAGTTGTCAAGTGTATGGTAGTGTTAGAACTATTGTTAATCTGTGTCTTTGCAATGCATAAGTTAAGAAAGGTGGAGTTTGTTTAGTTAAAGTAATTGAGGAAGCGCTTGTTTTATTTTAATTTGGGTTAAATATAAATAAATATGAATAGGATTGATGTTTAAGGGGGGGATTTGGGATGGTGGTGGGTTTAATAGGGGTAGATTGGTAAAATTTTTTCATTAAAAGGCAAAGGAAAGTGTTTGTTAAAATGTAAACTACATTTAACCCCCCCCCCCCCCCCCTTTTTTTTTTTTTTCCAAATCAGAATTATGGTTCAATGTCCCATTGAATACCAAAAAGAAATGGACACAGACAAAGAAAGCAACAAAGGAACTCTTGAAAAGAAAGATAAGGATAATGCAGTAAGTTTCAAGTCACTTGTTGATGATATATTGTGATTTATAATGGTAGATTGTTGCTCTTTTCAAGACTTCAGGAGTATAATTGCATTATTCTGAGCATTACTGTGTTGGAGTCTTCAGGTCATCGTATTGTTTGCTTGCATCAGATAATGTAGGCCATTGATAGGTTTTTCAATGGATTGTTTCATTGCTTTCACCAATAATTTTTTGGCTGATTTGAATTATTGCAGACTCTTTGAATATGCAAAGTATTGAGAGTCATACGATACACTGCTTGCACTATTGCTTACAATTTGGAAGTTGTATTGATGCTAAATAGTAAATGTTTCACTTCCCATGCATGGGGTATTTATTGTGTTTTTTGTTTTTTTAGCATTAGACTATTTTAAAATTAAAAGCGTATCTTTTATCCATTGAAAGTCTTCCCATAAAATCATTCTTTATTTCAGACAATTGTGGACTCAACAGATATTCAGTCTGATGCTACTCCAGATGAGGTCATACCCAGACCTGTGGTAAAGGATGTCACTCAGCCATTCAAATCCACTGTTGTCACTGTCAGGTATGCATACTTAGTAGAACCAAATTAAAATAAAATTTTGCATACTTACTTACGGCCCATTAAGCCGGTTGGCATGTCGGGCCACCGTCTTCAGGGAATTCTTTCATCTCTCCCTCCACTGTTCTCCTCCAAGTTGCTCAGGGCCTTCCTTATCTTCTCTTTCCTTCTGTGTCCAGTGTAGGACAGTTTTGCTGATGTTTCCCTCCTCCTTTCTCATAACATGAACTACGGTACTACCCATCACCACCTTTTTATTGGTTATGTCCTTCATGCCATCCATTCCACATTGATCTTGCAGACTTTCACGTTTAATTCTATTCGACCAGTAAATGTTCATGATCCTTTTGAGGTACTTTGTATGAAATGCAGACAGTTTGTTCATGTCGCTATCTGTCAACCTCCAACATTCAGATCCATTTAGAAGTGTTGAAACAATACAACTTTGGTAAATCTTGAATTTCTACCATTTGCTCTCCAAACATTATTCAGTATGTAAATGTTTTCCTTGCTTTATTAATGCCTCTATTAATGTCTCTCAAGTCCATCAGTCCTTGTAATAAGGCAGCCTAGATATATGAATTCTTCATTATTTTGTGATTGTTGTTCTATATATATTTGCTAGCCGAAAGAGTTGAGTCTTAATGATTTCTCTTGTATGTGTGTGTGTGTGTGTGTGTGTGTGTGTGTGTGTGTGTGTGTGTGTGTGTGTGCCAAAAAGGGCTATGTCGTCTACAAAGTGCACATCTTCTAAGTGAAGAGAAAAGTGTCCATCAAATCTCTTTATTTTGGTACTCTTTTGTCTGTTTCATTACCCTATAGTAAAAATGGTTGCTAACATCACACACATCCTTGCCTAACACCAGTTTTAATTTAGAAATTTTCACAGCTATCCCGGGCGTTATAGGTTATTATAAAAAACTCTTAACAAGCTCATTTAGGTGTTGCAGGGATGCCACTTTTCCGGTTTTAGCCGGAAATCCGGTTTTTTTACCACCAGCCGGTTTTAATCCGGAACCTCCGGTTTTTGTCCATCGTCACTATTCCAAAAAAAAAAAAAAAAAAAAAAAAATTATTTTTTTTTGATAAATAAACAGTGATTTTGAGAATTTCACAGAAATCTTCCGCTGAATTTGCCGTGTAAAACATTTCCCTCAAAACCACAAAATCACCATTATGTCTTATGTCATATTTTGACACCTGTGCAATAGTCTCGTGAAATTTAGTGACGGTCCCGTTTTTATGACGTCGGGCCAGACTGAATGGCACCAGATGTCACAATTGACACAGACGACCAGTGGTGTTCTTTGATTAGCAAGTTGATGGATGAAGGGAAAGGGGAGGGACAAATCTCTCTCTCTCTCTCTCTCTCTCTCTCTCTCTCTCTCTCTCTCTCTCTCTCTCTCTCTCTGTCTTTTTTTCTTTGTTTTTTTCTTTTGCAACCATCCATTAAATCATCTGGTGGTTATACAGAGATAATTCATTAGCCTAGGATAAAGCAATGGTGATTGGCTTAGTTTATTCTTCTTTCTTTTTACCTGTTGACTATGGCTTTAAATTTGTGAGCTGAATAACCACTAGGTTTCGGTAAAAAATAAAAGATATTGTAGCCTGGTTTATCCTTTCTTAAAAAAATATAGCATTGTGGAGAACATTGTGCTTATTTGAGTCAATAAAAAAATTGATACGGCGCACAACTCTACTGAAAGATTTGAAAATTAGAAATGTATTTTTTACAGATAGATAAACAGATAACTTGATTTCCTTTTATAATTTAAAGTCAGTTTGAAAGTTCGTTGAGTCAATCAGATAATATCATAAAATATGTATCGACGACACTTGGCTCCCAAAATCAACTAATTTTGACACTGTTAAAAGTTGTCAATTTGCGTCATCTATTTATGACATCAAGTATTATTATTTCTTCCGTTGTGTTGTTGATTTAGCGGTGATCAGTTTTGTTATGATATGTTTGTGTGTGTGTGTGTGTGTATGTTTGTGTGTGTGTGTTGTGTGTGGTGTATACATGTGTGTGTGTGTGTGTGTGTGTGTGTGTTGGCATTTTTCAGCAAATCATGGCATTCATAGTGATATTATTCACTTGATCACATGAAGGTATTTCAGTCGCCATTTTGATTCTTTTTTTACTATTAGGGTTAGCTCGAGAGGTTAGTCATAAGTGTTATTAAAGGTGCTAGGGTGTTTGTTTTTCCATAAGTTAAGTAAAGGGGAGACATTCCGAAAGCTCCTACATCCCCAGTATTCTTTAAATTTGTATTTTCACCTTTGATCTTTTGTCAGCACGGTGGTAGAACAGCACATTCAACGTTCAAAATTCCAATTCCAATAACGGATAACAGCACCTGTAGCATCAGTCGCCAATCAGACACAGCTAAGTTACTGAAGAGTAGTTCTCCCATAATTTGGGATGAAGCACCTATGATGGACAGGCGTGTGTTTGAATGTGTGAGCAGGACATTTTGTGACATAACAGGCAGTTCAAAACCTTTTGGGGGCAAAGTGGTTGTACTTGGATAGGATTTTCGGCAAATTCTACCTGTTGTTAACAAAGGAAGTGAAGCCGATATATTAAGTGTCACACTTAACAAGTCAATTATTTGGAATTTTGTCACCATTTTTCACATGAACAATAACATGAGGGTTACTGATGACAATAACTGTTTTGCAAATTGGCTTCTCCGCATCGGAAATGGTACAGAGCCGGTTTTCAGCGAAATAGGAAAGTATTCTTTTAAATTACCTACAGCGCTATGCCTTCCTGAAAATGACCCAGAATGCTTGATAAATGCTGTATACAATGATTTGAATCTGAACTTTGCGGATGAACGTTATCTATCAGAGAGAGAGCAATTTTGACTACAACCCATGAAAATGTTGACAAAATAAATGTAGCCGTTCTGTCCAGGTTGACCTCATCAACTGAACAAATTTACCGCAGTGCTGATTCCATTCAAAGTGACTCTGACATCAACTTATACCCGATTGAATTCTTGAACGAACTTACACCTCCCGGACTTCCTCCACATGCATTACATTTGAAAGCCAACACGTCAGTCATGCTGCTTAGAAATATAAATCCTAAATCAGGCCTCCTAAATGGCACCCGTTTGTTAATAATTAAATAAGGTTCAAAAGTATTAGAAGCCAAGATAATTACCGGGAGTAGAGCTGGCGAATTAGTGTTTATCCCTAGAATCAATCTGACGACAACAACTGATTCAGGCTTACCATTTATTATAAATAGAAGACAGTTTCCGGTAAAATTGTCATATGCAATGACAATTAACAAGTCTCAGGGGCAGACATTAAGCAAGGTGGGGATTTTCTTACCACAACCGGTATTCACACACGGACAACTGTATGTTGCTGTGTCACGGGTCAGAGGCTATAGTGGCTTACACTTCATGTTGGGCCACACAGAAAAATCAACCGAAGATATACCAAATTACACAGACAACGTTGTTTACCAATCTGCCCTCATTAAATGATGGTGAGTACAGTATCGAATGAAAATAGTTCTTTCCCCGCGAAATTGCGGGCTTTTTACTAGTAAAGTAAAAATCAAAACAAAACAACACTTTCTGGCCTTTTATTTGAATAACATTGTAGGCCTTTAACATGTGGAAAGGACAATTCATTAAATGTTTACAAAAAGTAAATTTATGTTTAATGATAAGAATGGATTTATACTAGTAATAGGAATATATTACATAATACCAATACAAAACTATGTTCCTGTTATTTTTACACTTTGCTTGCGTTTGACCGATAGACGGAGACATTTTCCTCCTTTTTGACAAATTGCTATTATTATCACTGAATAAAAAACACTCACCAAAGCCACTACATCATCTCTACCACCACTACTATTACAACCACCACCACATCATCATCCCTACCAACACTACTACTACAAATAACACCACATCATCCCTACCACCAGTACTACTACAACTACCACCACATCATCATTCCTACCACAACTATTACAACCACCACCACACAATTATCTCTAAAAGACCACCACTAGTACAACCAACACCACATCATCATCCCTACCACCACTACTACTACAACCACCATCACATCATCATCTCTAAGACCACTACTACTACTACTACTACTACTACTACTACTACAATCACCACCACATCATCATCCCTACCACCACTACCACATCATCCCTACCACCACTCCTGCTACAACCACCACCACACCATCATCCCTAGCACCACTACTACTACAAATAACACCACATCATCCCTACCACCACTACTACTACAACTACCACCACATCATCAACCCTACTACCACTACTACAACCACCACCACACCATCATCCCTAGCACCACCACTACTACAAATAACACCACATCATCCCTACCACCAGTACTACTACAACTACCACTACATCATCCCTACCACCACTCCTACTACAACCACCACCACACCATCATCCCTAGCACCACTACTACTACAAATAACACCACATCATCCCGACCACCACTACTACTACAACTACCACTACATCATCATTCCTACCACAGCTACTACAACCACCACCACACAATCATCCGTACGACCAGTACTACTATAATCACTACCACATCATCTCTACCACCACTACTACTACAACCACCACCACATCATCATCCCTACTACAACCACCAAATGTAATTACACTTTCAACTTTTGAAATTCTCCGAGTTGTGTCAGAAATTGCTGCGAGACAAATTTTGGATCTTATCTCAGTGAATTTGAGTGACCAGTCATTCTCACCCCTGATAGCTATTGATATTAATTTGTCTATATTTTGTTTTCAGCACCTTATTTTATCAATTTGAAAACTGTCAACTCTCCTTTCTTTTGTGTGTTATTTGCTCTCAATTGCAATAATAATTACTGAAACAATATTCCAAATTTGATATTTTTCAAATCTCTACAAAGCCCTTGCCATTGATTTGTATCTCGTCCGCGCAAGTTTTCAGGCTTTTTAAAATTTGCCTGGTGGCATCCCTGGTGTTGGGATATTCCGTGATATTCCAGATGCTCTCTCTGTGTAGACTGTCGAATGCTTTCTCAAAGTCAATGAAATTAATATACAATTGGCTCTGTCATTCATTTCACTGTTCTATGGTGTTTCATAAAGTCATAAATTTTGGTCAGCATAGTATCTCCTTTTCCTAGATTTTTAATCTGGAAAGACTATTTAAGTAATAGAATTCTGGGTGGGGATCCTGACCTCCCATAGTGGGCAGGGAGGTACATGCTGTGTCTTCTATCCCCCCATACCCGTTTTCCAATTGTTTCCTGTCATTGTCTTGGAATGAGATTACTTAGTTTTGTCCTGATCCTTGCCGGAGTTCCTTGACTGGGAGGGAAACAGTCGAATGTATAGTTATAGTTTTGGGAGATGATCTTTTTTTCCTTGTAAATCATCTCTCTGTTATGCATTGTATTATGTTTAGTTTACATATTATATTATATGATTGGTAAACATTTGAGTGTATTCCTCTTAGTTGGGACCTGTGCTTGTGTCTGGATGAGACTTTTAGGTGATCTCAAACTAAGTACTTTAACGGTGTGCTCTTGGAATCTACATCTGTTCCCTATTTGAACCAGTTCCCCTTTGTCTTACCTTTTCTTTTGTGCTTTAATTGTAATTCTAGAACTTTTAACTATCCCATTTTCTTCCTTTTTACTGGCGCTGATATGACCTTAATGTGTTGCAAGCGCCGTAAAACCCTTAAAAACAAAAAAACAAGTAATAGAATTGGTAATGGGAAGTATACCTGGTGGCTCAGAATAACTGTACCCTGTTTGGCAGTCTAGTGTGTCTCCTCTATTTAAACCAGATTGCTGCAATTTTTAAATAAGTATTCTACAAATATAAATTTTTATTATGTTTAATTTCAAATAATTTCAACAATTATAAGTGTTTAAGTGTTGTTGAAATGGCCAAGGCAAAATAGGCAAATTTTTGGTTTCATTAAATTAAATGTGCATCTTTTTTGTTTCAATTGATTATGGTGGGAGTTTGGCAGGAATTCTTCTCGATTGGAAAATAAAATTAACTAAATATTGAATAAAAGAAAAACAGTTCATATCACTTTTACCAAGAAATATTTTATGAAATGTGATATATTCATATAAGATACATTTTTATGGCACTGCCTTGGTTTTTAACAACTTGACGCAGACAGGGAAGAATCACTGCAAAAGAGTACCTCTGTCAAACAGATTTTATTTTCTCCTGAAATTCTGTCAAAAATGCTTAATGGTTGTATCTGGTTTTCATAAACTTTTGTTGAAAGGGAATTCCAGAAGTGATAATCCAGTGGATTGCAGTCTGGAGACTTTGGTGGCTAACTTTTTTTATCCATGAACCTTCTGGTCATTAGAGATGCAGAAACTCGTGGCATTCCTAGAGGTCGGTATTGGAAAAAAAATGAAATCATTTTTAGGATAAAGATAAAGCTTTTTGCAAGCAGGCAACATGTCTCTCTGTACATGCTCTGTGTAAAACGAAGCAGTCATTTTGATGGAAAAGGTCTCTGGGAATCCTTTAATGGAGACAAAACATGATACCATGAGGTTCTGTGAGAATGCAATGCTTATGTGACACAGCCTATACAGAGGAATGCTTCTTTTTGAAACAATGCTCATATATGGGTTCTTTTTTTTATGCGAAAGTAATTCACACTTCAAGCGATTGTAATCAACCAAACTGTTAAATCAATTTGATTTTTTTGCCATGAGAATTTCAACTATTTAGGTAATATAGTAAAGAAGTGGAGACCTTGAAACAGGGGACTGTTATTCTGAGCCACTCGGTATATATGTTGAAGGATTAATTGTCACTTGTTGATTCTATTTTTATTACTTTAATGCAGACACTCGCCTGATGGTTCGATCACCACAGAGACAAAGATTTCTCCTGTTCTTCAATCTGAAATGGTTGTTGCTCCCAATGCAAGTCCAAGAGCTGTAGAGGTGAGCAACTTTTTATTTATAGTATTGACATTTCTGTTGGTTTTTGTCTCTGAATCGAATTGAATCGAAATAATGGTGCTGCAAGTTAGAGAGCTGAAAAGTTGTGAATGTGGCAGTGCCAAAGCAAAAAGATAACCACAAGAAAAGGTTATCCTAAAATATTCCCAGTAGAGTAAGGCTGATTTGGTAAACTGGTACTTTTTCCTAAAGGAGATATCCATTTCTATTTTTGCAATGCTATTTTTAGCCCTTTGACTCCATCTTGTGGTCAAATTAAATTCTTGAAAAGAGCCTTGTCAAATTCCAGTTAGGTTAACAGAAGTAGGCCATGCATAGTTACCAATGGGAACCCCTTGAATCCTTCTCTCTCATTGGTCCTCAAGAGCAAGATGATATTTACTTGAAAAGGGCCGAAACGTCGTTTGTTTTGTGTTGTTCATTCATGAGTCAGATTTACTCCCTTTATCTTTATCTCTATTGCAAGATGGTTGCTTACGCAGCAATGTTGTGTTTTAATTAATGTTGCAAGAGATTCTAATGTCTTGCTGAACTATAAAATTAATTCCATTAGATATTTGACAAATGAATAAATTTACCAATCAGATAAGATTGAGTTTGCCAAAGGCAAGTACTGATAGTTGTTGACAATAATTTCAACCCACACCCTGTAGAAGTAAAGACCAACTGTGAAGCTGTATTTGTAAAGTCGTGTTCTAATAAAACCAAAATTCCACTAGATACAGTATAGAGAACCCCATCACAAATTTCAGGACAACAAATTTAGCAGACTTGCCAACCAGTATGATTTCTCATATTTTGATACGCTTTGAGGTCCAAAATATGACAATATAGGAATATTGAGTAAAATGAGATAATTGCAAAACGTCAACAGTTTGTAACAAAAAAGGGGGGAAAAAGGCTAAAAGTTGAATGTCATTATATTCCGTCTCCACCTAGATGAGAATCTGAGTAGCCAGACAGAAGATTTTTATTGGAATTGCAGGATTTTCCTACCTTCTACTAGCTTGATAAGTCTCCATAAATTCAGTGAATGTTTAATTTGAAATTCTGGATAGTTGCACATGCAGACCTGCCAACCAGTACGATTAATCGTATTTTAGTACGATTTTTGGACCCCGAATACGCGGATACGATTTTTTTTTAAAAGATGTGTGATATGAATGATATTGATGATACATTTGATGCATTGATACACACGTGTCGTACACCAACTGTTGACCGTGTTTCTGAATGAATGATACATCACATTCAATACTATAGTTATCATTTCAGTTGCTTATATAATGCCGGTTTTCACCAATATTTTTCTCATACATTTTTGAGGATTTGCATAGAATTATGTATTTAAGCTTGTTTTATACTTTAAATAGTCTCAGACCCCATTTAAACTTTTGCCACTTATTAAATAGAAAATTCTAAGTGAAAATTTAATTGAACCAACATCTTTGACTATGAAGCCTTCAATTAAAAACTGTATTGCTAATTAACTTAACATAAATGGGTTATTTCCCTTTATAATAACTAAATTACTCTGTTTTGATTTATAAAGTTTATAATGATCTTTTTTTTTCTTTATTATTTTGCACGAGTCTTGAATTAAAAAGTGGGCAGCTTTAAGAACGGTATTTGGTTCAAAATGAATTTTTTAGAACCATTTTAGAAGTATTTAACTTGTCTCTGCATATTACATACTTTGCGAATTTCCCATCATTTGATCAAAGTAATAGTATTAGTAGTATATAGAAGTAATAGTAGTAGTAGTAGTCGTAGTAGTAGTAGTAGTAGTAGTAGTAGTAGTAGTAGTAGTAGTAGTAGTAGTAGTAGTAGTAGTAGTAGTAGTAGTAGTAGGAGTAGTAG
>NC_088364.1:22238942-22268942 GCF_034508935.2 Berghia stephanieae | reverse complement strand
TCTTATATCATAATTTGACACCTGTGTTCAATTTCATGAATTTTGTAGATACTCCTTGTTCTACAACATCAGCCTAGATGGGCTAGTCAAGTGGTGATCTTGATGGTCAACAAAATAAACGAAGGGGATGGGGCAAGCGATCTAGATATTTAAAATATAGAGAAAAAAAAGCACTTTTAGTTTTTAAAAAACTGGGATAGTTTTAGATATGTTCGGTCCTTTGACCATGTCAATCTTATTTTTAACATAAACTCATTAAACTCCCCCTTTTCGTTATCTTTGAAATGGTTTGGTTTGTCAATTTGCCTCTTTATTCTCATTATTTATTATCTTCGTGTAAACTGTGATCATCTTTGTGTCCTTTTATAAAAGTTAACAACATGATTGTAAATTATGTCATGACATTGATAAATAGTCTTTGCTACTGAAGCTAACTGTGCATTTTAAAAATCTAATTGACATCCCATGAGGAATAGCTATGTCTCCTATCTCCCCTCCCCTCACCCCCTACCTCATTCCCTGTAGTTTTTCTGTGTGGATGTGGTTTCATTCCTTGCTCTAGTATCAAACCATTTGGTTTCACGCAGGACTTGCTGAGTATCCTGTGCTGAGAATGAGATATATGATTATTCGATTAACCTCTTGGTAGGGGGAATGATAGCTAGTTTAAACGAAACAAAACTGTAGAAAATCTTAGATTTTAATTTCAATATAAATTTTTATAAAAGACAATTTTTACAATACACGCAATAGCAGTTTGAAATATACTTATACATTGGATCATCGATCATGCTATTGGATATCAGAAACACATGGATCGCCATGTCTTGGTTTATTAGAAAAATGCAGAATTGGTTCAGAATGAACTTTCCTATTTTTTTGTAGGCATTCTTTTTGTTATACTGAACTGACATTAATCTGCTAGGTTTCTGTGGAACATTTGTATTTCACATAAAATTGTTTTATTCATTATGAAGGAAAATGAAAATAACATTCATTTAATAAACTGCCGTCTGTGTAAATATTTTGTCTTACCTTGTACATAGCAAGAGCATTGTGAAATTACAATAAATTATTTGTAAACATCTCTGGATTTTATTTATTTTTGTTGATTTGTTTTCGTGATTGGTTAGGTTTGGATTCCTCCCCCCTCCCTCCCCCCTAAAAGAAATGGTGAGTGTAAATTCCCCCCAGGGCAGGACATTGGTCATTACCATGGGTAGTGGATTCATCACCAGTCCAGAGCCTTGATGTCTCTCCTATCCCTCTGTATCATTTGTCTCTTCCATGCAGCTTTAATTCCTTGTTCTGGAATGAGAATTTGGTTTCACCTTTGACCCTAAGATCCGAAAGAGGGGATACCCCTCTGAAGCGCATAATGGACGGTGCCCCCGTTTCGAGCCGAAATAAGTCCCGGCAACCCTTGTACGCAGATTCCCTGACTACGGACAGAGATGCATATACGAGATGGAAGTCAGTTTGGACGAATTCAATCCCTTGTGGGGGCGGGGACGTACACTCATCTAAGCTTGGTGAGAAGTTGCCAGGCTTTGATACCAGTGAGAGGAGACACTGGGTGGCTGCGAATCGGCTTCGGTCGAGGAGCTACCTAACAGCAAGTGCACTTCATCAGTGGGGACTTTCCACCTGTCCCACATTACCCGATGTGGGCAAGAACCCGAAACGGCAGAGCATCTAGTCGAACAATGTGTTGTGACAATGCTACCAGGCGGGTTCGCGACAGTGCACGAATGCAGATCGGACTTTGCTGATTGGGTCGATCGTCATAACATAGTAGTGTGAGAACCATAAGAGGCTGCTTTGACCCTGTCCGGAGTCTTTCGTTGAGAGGGAATAGTGAGATAGACTCACAGTGCAATTCTCTTATAACGAATTCTCGCTCATAAGGACTACATGTCAAAGTCCCTTTTTTTCACCAATACATTGTTAGTAATAAAATATCTAATATAACGACATAAAATTTAATAAATGCTGCATATATAATGACATACCCATTGATGCCAAACTCCGGTTTTATCAGAAAATATCTGGCCTGGAACAAAAAATTCCGGGTTACGGGCAAATTCCGGTGAGGTCAAATTGTTCAAAGGGTACCCCCCACCCAGCTCTCCAACCACCACATCATCATCACAGCCATTACTACTACAACCGCCATCATCATAACCACTACAACCACCACCACATCATCTTACACTTCATCATCACTACTACTACTACTACAACCACCACCATCACATCATCACTACCGTCACTACTACAACTAACGCCTCATCATTATCACTGCCACTACTACTATAACGCATTTCCCTTTTTTGGATGAATAAAGTATATTATTATTATGATTATTATGATTATGATTGTTATTATTATAATTATTATTATTATTATTATTATTGTTATTATTATTATTATTATTATTATTATTATTATTATTATTATTATTATTATTATTATTAGTGCGGGGCTAGTCTCTAATTCAGTAATGATAATCTTTCGCAGAATTCCGGGATTTGGGGATTTTCTTGGAAATTTTCCGCTGTTTTTGGCAGTTTTCTATGAAAAGCGGTTGGCTGGCTTCGCGGTGTGCTGTGCGGTAGACCCATGGAAAATCACCATCATGTCTTGTGTCAAATTTTGACACCTGTGCTCAGTTGTATGATTTTTGGTGACCCTCGAGTTTTTATGACAGGCTGTCCGCAAGTGTCAAGAGTGACACAAGGCCTATGGTGTCCTCGGGGGAGTAAATGTTGGGTAGAGTAGAGGATTGGATCAATTAAAAAGAAAAAAAAAAGAAAATCAATTCATAACTCCCTCTGGCAAAGCGCGCTCTCTCTCTCTCTCTCTCTCTCTCTCTCTCTCTCTCTCTCTCTCTCTCTCTCTCTCTCTCTCTCTCTCTCTCTCTCTCTCAGTCCCTCTCTCCCTTACCCATATTTTTCTCTCAACCACCCATCTATCTTCATGTTATATTTAGGCTACAGAAGTCATCTGGTCATATAAAGATAATATTATAATAAGCAATGTTGATCAACTTAGAAAGCAATTGTCCAAAGGCTTATGTTAAATTTGATATTTTACCTTTTGCTAGATAGACCATGTTTTACAATTTATTATAAACTGCATAATCAGAAGGTTGCAGGTACAAAGGCATTGTAGAGATTAACTCGTTCTGTTTAACCAAGATATACAGGGTGTCTATAAAGTTTTTCCCTGATTTCAAATACTTAGCATTCTAAAATCGTTATATATGTGCATTTGGTTTCGCCATGCTCTAAGGTAAAGCCGTACATACATTTATGCCCATTAGTCATCAACCCACATTACATCACCAAATTTAGCAAAATCAACCTGAACCTGGAAGACATAATTTTTATCTCCTATTTCGGCATGGCAAAAGTGCGATACATATCTTTTTGATTGCATGAAACAAAATCGTCAAAGGTAGCTCAACAACCTTCATGGCCCGATTTGGCAGACCATTACAGGAAAACAATTTTTTTAAAAATAGAATAGTCTAAATTTGCTGATACAAGTAGTGAGAGATTGATCACAGTCCCGTTGACCAAGCGATTTTTGTCGCACTGTTGCTATTCCGAAATAGAAGGAGAGATTCGCATTCGGTGCGGCAAATGAAAGCGAGAGGAAGTCGAAAGGGATACACTCAGTTGCTGTGATGAAAAGAGACTCGGCGATTCGGCAACTAAGAGGAAAGATCAAACTGAGAGCAACACGGAGCGGATACGAAAATGAATGTGCTCGGTTTATAGCCGCTATTGTTTAGTTTAAATACCCTGGGTGGGATTCCTGACCTCCCATTGTGGGAAGGGAGGCACTTTCTGTGTCGTTTATCCCCCTATATCTGTTTTCCAACTTGCTTTCTGTCTTTTTCTTGGAATGGGATCGCTTGGTTTCGCCCTGACCCTTGTCAATGTCCTTGGCTGAGAGTGAAACAGTCAAATGTGTTGTTATTGTTTTGGGAGATGATATATTTTTTTCTTCTCTCGGTTATCTCTGATTATATTTGTTGTTTTGAATGTATAATGTAAGCATTTGAGTGTTTTCCTCTTGATAGCTCCTGTGCATGTGTCTGGATGGGACTTTTAGGTGATCTCAAACTAAGTACATTGGTGGTATGCTCTTGGAATTTACACCTGTTCCCTATTTGAACCATTCCCTTTTGTCTTACTTTTCCTTGGGTGCTGTAATTGTAAATTTGGAATCTTTTTACTATCACATTTTCTTCCGTTTCACTGGCGCTGATATGACCTAAATGTGTTGCATGCGCCTTAAAAACAAAACAAAACCAAAACAAATAAAAAAAATCACAAAAAAACCCAACAAAAAAACTAAACAAAAACAACAAATTAAAAAAAAAAAAATCCTGACATCCGCCAACCGGATATAACGTACCAAAACTATGTTTAACCTTAAACGGTTAAAGTGAGATAAATACATATGTGTGAAAACTGCTCATAAAAATGGATGGCTAAAAGCAATAACAAAGAACTGAGAGACGTCAATTACGTTCCTTCTATACATAATTTGTGTAATTTACTCACAACAGTTATACGAAACATACAAGCACATAAGAAGACTACGTGTTACCTAATATGTTGATATTACGATTCATACAATTGTGATCTATCGTCTCAAAACGGTATGATGTCGGGATGCCAAAAAAGTTATTTCAAAGTTAAAATTTACAAGAAATGTCGACGTTAATGCTTGCCAGTTTAAAAAATCCTAAATAAAACATAAAAACTTGACCTATGTCTCGTAGTTTGACTAAAAATTCCATTTTTAACATCTAAACCACCGCGATGTAATACTGTTTATCGGCTGCGGATCACATTTTAGTGATAACTAATTATTTAAAAGGTGCTCTTAAAACAATTACAAGAAATCAAGTGTGTCGTTTCATTTTGCTGGTAGAAAACTGAAAGAAATTTAAATTCCGAGATTCACGTTTTGTTCGTGCTCGGTTCGGCAACATACAACGAGAGGGACAATATCCTCAGAGTTTGCTATGATGAAAAAAAGAGTTGACTGAGAGGAAAGGTCAAACTGACAGCAACGCGGACTGAAACAAAAATGAACACTCAGTTTACAGCCTAAAACACATCGGTTGTTCACGAACTGAAAGCGAACGGAGACCAAAATGAATGCACTCAATTTGCCATTTTATGGTAATGCTATCTATACCACCAAATAACGTGACTGCAGTCTCAATTTTTGAGGGGCAGCTAAGTAACAATCAATTTTACTGTTGATTAAATTTTAAAAAAAGGTGTTTTGCAAATCACAATCACACGTACTCTGTTTGCGCGATGACAAATATTTCTCATTTTATGTATTTTACTACATCAAGTGCTTGATAGCAAACAATCGCTCGGAGAAATATTGCGTATCGGATTCAACGTCAAATGTCATTATGACATATATTCTAAAACTTTTATTCTTTAATGAGACTAATCTTCCTTTTTTATTAGACAAAAATTACTCATACAAGATGGAGAAAAATAATAATTTTTACTAGCTCCCAGAAATTAAAAAAAATAATTGTATTTGTCGTTATGATATTTGCACTTAAAGGTAATATCTCGAAACAGCTGTTTCGTGTGTAAGAGCTATCGTTTATTCTATTACTATTGATTAACTTACAAAAGAAACAGTATAACTAGCACGCTGAGCATGCAAATAACATTCCACCTTATTGTTATGGTGCATTAGTATTATGATTATGTGTGTTATATTGATATGTTTATGATCGGTGCGGTAATACTGCCAAGACAATAGAGAATGATGATTGCTCTCCCATTCATTATCTTATCTTATCTTATCTTACTAAAGGCTTAATAGGAATTATCCTTTAAATACCTTATACCTTATACAATTGATTATAATTACAGGTTCATTGTATCGTTCACAGACAGTTTTACACAACTTTGAATGTCAGGAAAAATGTATCAATACAGCAATGTAAAATCGAAATGAATCATAAATGTACAAAGTTCATAGTACAATGATATATTAATGACAAAAATAATCATGAAAGCAACAACGATAATAAGCATACATAAGTCTCTGATAAATTATGATTTTACATTGTTTCAGATGTCATGCATTATACTGGTCAACATTTACAAGATTTTTATTACGATTTATAGAACAAAGTAAAACGTTTCCGTCATTATGGAAATTAAAGTTCAAAGACTATAGCAACAAGCTATAAAAATAAATAACCTACTCAAAACTAGTCGATTTTGAAAAAATAAAATAATAAAAAATAAAAAAATTACCCCTACTATGCAGACAAACAGGCTGTTATAAAAAAATCAACAACCTGAGGTCCGCATGTGAACGAGGACTAGATTTAGCTATTTACTAGTCTCTTGACTAGAAGTGGGCGTTGTAAGGAGGGTGACTAATTCGGCTGTTTTAAGCTGGTGACATCACGCTCTTTAGTACATGATGGCTTGTAAAATATAGCCTTCATACTCTCAACTCAAAAAGATTTCCAAAGAGGAAATTAGCAACACATCTGGTATAGATAATATTTCGTTCTTTTTCATATTTTAACTTACTTTTATCCTGATGAATCAAATCACGTGATATTGACATTCGACTGCTAGACTACAATGGTGTCCATGGTGGACTGTCAATTCTATATTTAGGCCCATGAAAGTTTCAAGCAAATTGAACAAACAAACAAACAAAAAAAAAAAAAAAAAAAAAAAAAAAAAAAAAAAAAGAAAAAAAAAAAACCCGAATAGAATGTGCGTTCTGATGAATCACATCATTTCAGTCAGTTACAATACCAGCAGAATAACTTTTGCCTCCACTATTCTTTCTAATCACATTTTTTTCTGTTCCAACGCAAATCCTTCGATTTCGAGTCTCCAGTCACTCGCAACTCACGAGCTGATTAGATTCAGATTTTTAGTTTGTACTCACAAAAATTTCGACGATCTGCACTTATCTTATAGTTTTTTAAAGAGAGTGTCAATAGCAACTGGAAACTTTTTCCTCTGTCATTCGTAACCGACGTATTTTCCACCCAAATCGAAGCTCTCTCATAAGATAGTTGCTATCTTGTCGACGCTATGACGTATCCTAGTTACTGGTCTCAGTCAGCTTGTGAAGTCCTGTCTCAGCAAATTAAAACTTGGCCAAATTTAGTCCGAAAGTGCCATGATTTTAGTCTGGAATTTACTTACTCAGATCATATGAAATCTGATTTTTTTCAAGTCCTTGACTGATGTCAGAGTTAGTCAGAGACTAAGCGCTAGTCCGCGCACATGAAAACGGCCCCTGGTGCCGGTAGGAAGATGTTTATGATTCCACGTTGTGGCACTTTCCATATTTAAATTTGACGTTCATTAAAGGTCAAGAAATCCCAAGAGCAGGACTATCGAACTTGGATTTCGGAAATGCATCGCATTCTTTAAATGTGGCAAGCGAGGTACCTTTGTAAATTTATTTCATTTTCCATCTATATTTCAATTTGCAATATGTACCAAGAAAATACGCGGATTACTACAACTGACAACTATTATGGATAATTTGCAATGTGAGACCTTCTGCTGGAGCATTATAAGAACATGAACATACTATAAAGCCCAATGCGATTCATCGTTTCATTTATTGTCTCAACAGGAACCAAATATTAATATCACACAGTACCACTCGCTTGTTAGGCGTCATATTTTGTAGTAACACTTTTACAATATCCAGCGCTGCCTTCAACCAAGTACTCATTCACACCGAGTGGGGTAATGTGTGTAAAATGTCTTACCCACGGACCCACGCTTAACTTCCGTGACAAGTCGAGACCCCATGTCGTCTCGTCACCCATCCCATCATTTCATCGCTTATGTTAACAACATTGCATTATAGTTGCTGCAGTCCTAATTACTGTTTAATTGTGATGTTGAGTTGTCTATTTGATGTATTTATTAATATACAAACACACACATACACACACACACACACACACACACACACACACGCACGCAGACATAAAACATTCCCAAGATTGACAACGGAAGTACGATGTCCCAGATCCGACTCGGAGCAATTGGATCCAATAGTCTGAAGTCACGTCGCCCAGCAACGGCGGCCATCGTGGTTCTAAACAAGGAAAATCGGTACTTTTTATTCGTCATGCTGGCTAGAACTTTTCATATGTCTTGTGATCAGAATGTGTAAAAGTCAAAACATGATCAGATTTATAATGTTTTTTCCCCCTCTGGATACGCTTTTATGCTCGTCGGAGGAATATTTCATAAGGGCGTCCTCAATTGTTCCGATAGTTTAGAGCCAATTACTAAGTTACCATGGGTCATTACGAGGGAAGTGACGTTTCGACTGTTGAAGCGTATTAACTGTAGGTCAAAACCATAGATATAACAAGACGGCCAACGTAGAGGAGTTTCCGTGGGTCGATCATTATTATTGTGTGATACCGGAAGTAGCTCTTTTGGTTTGATAAATAGGAAGATCGGGCTGTCAATATACTCTTCTTGACTGATGATTAGTTATGCGAGGCACTATCTTTCCATATTTTCCCTCTCCTCGATTCAAAATTAACCGACTTTTTCAACAGATATTTCTCACGAAATGATTGACTTATATTTACAAAACCATTATGCTTCATACATGTTGCGTTTATAAATGCAACAATCTGGCACGTCTTTGAATCGAGTTTTAAACTAATTGAGCTCTTATAAGGGAAATGGTGTAACTTTTATAATCCTAAAGTTAACCATTATCCTTGATATAAAAATTTATGTCATAACAACTCTTATGATTGCAAAAATCGCAAAGACGTCCGAGAGTATTTTATAGATAATTAAGAGATATCTAAGGTAAACACTCGAGGTTTAGACCCAGTAATATATTAAAATGGGAATGACTCTGCGCACGGCGGAAGTCGTCGTATTTTAACAAAGAACGAAAAGAGGACTACGCTCACTTTGTTTAGAGTCTATTCCTTAAAGATCAATGGTCTAAATGGAGCTTCTGTCGTCGACATAATATATATCGATTCAAGGTGACCCACATCCACCGCGTCAAATATAATATGACTGTCGGACCGTGTGCGAGAAGTCTGCCATTAGGACTAATAAGGGGACGCGATTTTAGTCTGTGACTTACTTAGTAAACTCAATGAGAAGCGATTTTTTTCTTCCTTTACTAAATTCACTAATTGCTATTCAGTCTACATAAGAACGGGCATTGAAAAAGGACACACTAATGTCGGATAGATCAATTGTTTTAACGAATTGTTAACAATTGTAATCAGTCAGATAAAGGAGAAAAAAAAGAGAAGCGAATAAATTTTAATCTATATGTCCTTTGCCACACCAATTGATTGATCTCAAGGGCATTGTTATCAAGCTTGTCTATGGTTTACAATGGCAGCCGCTATTCTTATCATTCCATATGAAATAGACGCTATTGTCAAGAATAAATTATGTGTGTGTTTGTGTGTGTGTGTGTGTGTGGGGAGGGGGGGGGGGGGGGTAAATGGGTGTTTACATGTTGCCTTCAATGTGTCTAATATTTTCATTCTAGCAATATTCAATTTCAAATTCAAATTCAAATATTTATTTATTGTCCCATTTTAAAAAAATGTTTCATAGATAATGTAGTCAGGCTAATAGAAGCCTTTGACCGACATATGTTTTAACACACAGTGCATAAAAATACATAGTAATACATTTTCCCTTAAAAACATTCCCTCATCAAGATTCCAATCATGACACACAAAGAAAAGTAACATAATATTATATATATATATATATATATATATATATATATATATATATATATATATATATATATATATATATATATAAGTACTGTTAGATTAATTACAAATATTACATTTGCATGGCTGGCCATCCCATGAGAGGATATGATTTTTGAAAGCATTAAAGTTTGAAATTTTCATGATGTGCTCGGGAAGTTCATTCCAAAGCACAGCAGCAGAATATCTGAAAGATCTTTTGCCATAAGTCGTTGTTCTGACCCTTGGAATATCAAGGAGGTTTGAATATCTGAAATTGTATCTGTTATTTTTCAAAATGACCATATCAGAGGAGAAATTTTATATAAAATTTTAATCGTTTCCAAAGCAATTGTTCTCATTCGTCTTATTTGTAGGGAGGGGACTTTGGCCTTTGAAAGTAATTGGTCGTAGGATTTTTTGTCATCTTCATAAATAAAACGCAGTGCTCTTTCTTGTATCTTTTCAAGTTTATCACAATTAGTTTTAGAACAGAAATGCCAAGCTAGTGGACAGAAATTGAAATCTGACAATACAAAAGAGTGAAATATTGTTAACTTGTTCAATTTTGAAAGGCATTTTCCAAGCCTTTGACATTTAATTGCTGAGAAGCTTTACGGCAGATGGTTTTAATGTGTAAATCAAATTTTAGTTGGTAGTCTATGTCGATCCCTTGTAATTTTGCAACTTCTTCACATGTAGTACTTGCAGTTCCAATATTGAATTTGGGTTTCTTTGTGTGTGTTTTTGTACCTACTGCAATTGCCCGGAATTTGTCCGGATTTGCTTGCATACAATTTATTTCGAACCACTTGATAAGAATTTCGCTTTCATTTTCAATCGAAATTTGAATGAGCATACGACAGGTTATTATCGTCAGCATAATTATATAATTTTCCCTCTCTGATAAAGTAAAATATATCATTTATAAAAATGTTAAAAAGTAATATCCAAGAATTGATCCCTGTGGAACGCCTTTTTAAATGCCTGCCCACTCGCTCACAGCATCCTGTAATTTTATTTAATTTGTTGTTTTCTTCTGCTCAAGTAATTTTCAATTAAATAAAGAGCTTTTTGTTCTAGCCAATAGGCAGCTGGTTTAGCAATAAGAATGTTGTGAGGCAATCAGTCAAAAGCCTTCGATAGGTCCATGAGGATTGCAGCGACATATTTGTTATTGTCTAATGCCTCTTTCCAATCTTCAATTGAACGCAAAAGTGCTGTTTGGCAACCATGGCCTTTACGAAAAGCACACAAGTAGTCATTAAAAATGTCATCGAAATATATTGATAATTGCTGAAATATATATTTTTTTTCAAATACTTTGGAAACAACAGGTAGAATGCTAACAGGACGATAGTTTTTCACATTTAGAGGATCTTGTTTTTTATATAAAGGCGTGACTTGTGCTAATTTCAATTGATCAGGAAACACACCAAAAGAAATTGATTTGTTAATTAGATTCGTTATTGGTTCAGCTAGCACGGGGGAGCCAGCTTTAAGAAGTCTGGCCGGAAAATTGTCAAAACCAGTTGCTTTCTTAACATTGATATTGTTGATAACTTTCTGGACAGTGTGTGAATCAGTTTCTTTGAATTCAAATTTCGGAAGGTATGGTAAGTTTTCTTTGATGGATTTGATGCTTGGGTGAGTTTCTTGATCAAAAACAACGTCTTTACCAATGTCATTTGCAACATTTACAAAGAAAGAGTTAAACTTTTTACATATATCACCAACATTATTCAATATCTTATCAACATCTTGAAGTACAATCTTTTGTTGATCTTTGTTGTGCTTCTTCGATAAGCAAGAATGGTTTGACCGTTGGCCAGAAATCTTTTGACTTCTGTCCTCCGGTGCACCTTTCTAAGAAGTAAAGTTTAGTTGAACTTCTTTTTAATTTTACCACATAATTTCGTTGTTCTTTATAACTTTCCCATGATATTTTTTTTTCTTTCAAGTATTTGTTATGAAGCATTCTTTTTCTATATATAGCTTTTCTTAATTCACTGTTCATGTATGTTACTGGCTTCCTTAGTGGGTATCTAGTTTTGAAAGGGGCATGCTTATTTGAGATTAAAATTACTTTATCGATAAATTCTCCATATTCAGTATTTACGTGGTTTTCTGAAGTACTGGTTTTGGTTAAAACAGAATGCAAATCTTCCTGATAACTTTTCTCGCAAAAGGTCCTAAAGCTTCTATAACATATTTTGTTTTTCTTAATTTGTGGAACATTATGTTTAATAATCATATTGTGACAGTCACTGACGCCTGTTGAAAAATTTAGAGGTTTAGAAAATAAATGGGGTTTGTTGGTGAGCATAACATCAATTAAATACCTCAGGGATCGACTCATTGCAACTGATTTGGCTCATTTCTACAGGCTTTGAATAGTTTGATTTTGAAGTCATTAACGTTTTGAAGGGGGAAAAATGTAACAACTGAAAATAATAACTTTTAAAAATACGGGAAAGATGTCTTAACACGTCTTGGCGAAATGGAGTAAGTAGATAAATTGGTCTTTTCGAAATGTACACATTGTCTTATCGTTAAAAAATATTTTTGTCGTTGAAGAATATGTTGAGTCTGAAAGGCTCATCGGTGCACACTTTCTTCTTTTGAAAAGGTATTCATTATTGCACAATATAAAAGATAAAAAAGAAACTAAGTGAGGGAAAATACGGTGGTGGAAACTAAAAGAGGAAGAGCAAAGAGAAATATTTGGTACAACAGTGAAAGGAAGACTAGGAATTGATTTCCCAAACGCCTACAAAATGACAGCTGATACAATCCGTGAAGTGGCCAAAGAAGTGTTAGGGGTGAGCTCGAGAACAGGAAAAGTTGGAAAAGAAACATGGTGATGGAATGAAGAAGTTTAAGAAGCAATAAAGAAAAAGAGGCAAGCAAAGAAGAACATGGAGACAAACAGGAATGCTATGAAAGTGTATGAATATAAACAGGCAAAGAGATGAGCAAAAAGAGCCGTTGCAAAAGCAAAGTCCGAGGCATTCAAAGGTATGTATGAGCAATTAGAAAGTAAAGAAGAGCAGAAGAATATTTCAGGACAGCGAAACAGAGGTACAAGAATAGGAGAGATATACAAAATAAGATGACAATTCATTATCTAAGGGGGAGGAAAACGATATCAGTTTACCAGCAGATATCGTGGGGATAGAAAAGAAAATATCAACAAATTAAATAACTCAAGATGATTTCCAATCTCAACCAAGAAGATCCAATCGCTTAAGAAAAGCACCAGTCAAATTGAACTTGTTATTCTTTTATTCTTGTTGACGCATTCATTAATTCATTGATCATTAATTCATTGATTCATTAATATATTGATTCATTAATTAATTGACTCATTGATTCAGTGGGCACTCATTAATTCATTGGTTGATTAATTCATTGATTCACTGATTCATTGGTCATTGACAAATTTTTGTTTGAAGTTTAAAAGATTGGTTACATAATTGGTATTCATTATGCATGTCATTTTCAATGTTATGTTTAGTCGAAAGGACAGTTATTGTGATGTGCATAATTTTCATTCTTTTCATCGTTTGACATTCATTTTCTTTCTCATTGTTTGGTTCTACAATTTATTATGTTCTCTGTTTCTTCCACCTAATATCGTTTTGGTGTCCTGCCGCAAGGATACGGATTTCTGTATTTCATACTTAACTTTTATTTTAAAATTAATTTAAATGACAGAGATTTTGTTAACTTAGGGGGGAGGAATGTAATATGATATCAGTTACTTATATTATGTCACGAGACAATTGTTTTATTAGACCGTTGTAATATCTCTCTGGTGAAGAGTTCGAAAGGGGATTTGGTCGGTTATTACAAATACAACCAATGTTTGTCCTGCAGTTTGTCCTGACAATAAAATGTTTTAAATGTGAAGGAGGTTGATATTGATTTTTTTTTCTTCTTCAAATAAATCGTCTGACTCAGTCAGACTGAGTATAATTGTCAATGTTCTATCAAAGCAGCAAGAATGTTTTGAATGTTTTCATAATTATAATTTTCAAATAAAGCTTTTTTTTCATGAAAATAACATTTCAAAGTGGGTGAGGGTGGGAGGAGGGGGACCACATTGGGAGTTTAACAATGATGTTTTGTATGATAATATCATATGATCTTTTATTTTCACAGATATAGGGAAGGTATTTGTTTTTGGTTTTAAGGGTTCTACGGCTCCTGCAACACATGATAGTCAAAAGTTCTAGAAGTACAATTAAAGCACCCAAGAAAAAGTAAGACAGAGGAGAATTGGTTCAAATAGGGAAGCAATGTAGATTCCAAGGGAACACTATCGGTGTAATTAGTTTGAGATCGCTCGTCTCGTCCTGTCAAAAGCACAGGTCTCCACCAAGAGGAACACACTCAAATGTATACAAATAATATATAATATGTAAACAAAACATAATACAGGGCATAACAGAGAGATGGTTTACAAAAAAATCTCCCAAAACTCTAACTAAACATTTCACTGGTTCCCTCTCACCTAGGGTATCCGACCAGGACAAAACCAAGAAATCTCATTCCAAGACAAAGACAGAAATATTTTGGAAAACAGTTATAGAGGGATAGAAGACACAGCAAGTGCCTCCCTGCCCAATATGGGAGGTCAGGAACCCAACCCAGATAGGGAAAGTATTCCAACGTTTATACATACAGGGCCACACGATATCAGGTTGAATATGAATTTAGAAATAGTATGGATCGGGGACATATATCACTTTTAGCTTCAGGAAAAAAAAAACGGTCATGAGAGACACAACAGAAGAAATTGCAAGATCACTAGACAACAAAAAAAAAAAAACCCCAAATTGATCTCCTAGTACTATACTTCTCCAAAGCGTTTGACACTGTGCCACAACCAATTACTGTTAAAATTTGAGCAAAGCGGAATTCGGAATATTGAGGATACTGAAACAAATTAGTTAGAGAATATGTTACAACAACCGCAAATTCTTTTACTTTGGTTCAAGGACTGGCTTTGCAATCGAACGCAACAAGTTGTCATTGACGGAATCTCAAAAAAAAAATGTAATGTCTTATCAGGAGTACTATAAGGAACAGTAGGTGGGCCTTTTTTGATATTGATATATGACCTCAATGACAAATGATCTCCACAAACAAGGCTTAAACTGTTTGCAGATGATACCTCCTTTACAGGACAATATTCAGTAGCGCAGATGTACATGAACTCCAGAAAGATCTTGATTCCCTCAGATATGGTCAGATACATGGCTCATGAAATTCCACCCATCAAAATGTTGTTATGTCAATATCAAACAAGAGAGAATCTTATACGCACAATTACACAATGCACTATCATCCTTTACAACATGTCAACACCTTAAAATACCTCGAAGTACATCTCAATTAGAAAATACAGTGGAAACACATATAAAACATATCACAGCAAAGGCAAGTAGGATGCTGGGGTTTCTCAAAAGGAGCATTACCGAAAAATTAAAGCCCAGGCGTACACATCGCTTATCGGGTCATTACTAGAATATGCCAGTTCTGTGTGGGACCCCTACACTAAAAAAGGACATAGACAAGATTGAAAAAAGTACAAAGAGCAACTCCAAGATTAGCAACCGGATGCAAAACCAGAGAACCGGGTTGTGACATGTCCTTCCCCAGTCACTTGAATGGAAGCCATGGAAAAACTGGCTCAAGATATCCCGTATTGTTTTCTTACACAAAACCATCAACGACCCAAACGCATCCATCATCACCCCAAACTACATAAAGAGTACATCAGATAGATACACGACACGTAGGTACAGTGCATCACAGTGACATACAACCGTTTGCAAGAACAGATGCATACAAACACAGCTTTTTCTCACGAACAATAAATGACTGGAATGGCCTGCCACCGGACATAACGGACGTTGAATGCTTGGAAACTTTCAAAACAGTTTTGAATGTATCTACTAGCTAGCTCATCAAAGTTATCTGTGACTATTCCCTGTTTTGATTGGGCTGTACTGTAACTGAACATTTGCACTGATGGGCCCGTGGCACCTTTTTCTAATACAAGCTGTTGAAGATTGAAGAATAATGATGATAGATAAATGAGAAGGGCCAGATGAAAATAGAATAAATATATCAGTGTCATTGCAAACTAGAGTGATAGACTCGAATTTTTGCCGAAACCCGAAACCAGCAGGTCTCAGGCCGAGTGTCATACTTCTTAACCACATTAAATACAAAACAGTGGGAACTCAGACAAAGAATCGTTATACAAAAGAGATAAACTGTAAAACAAGGAATGTGGAAAAATCAGCCAAAGCATTCACAAAATCAATCATGAAAGCTGCAAAAGAATCAATCCCCAGAGGATCAAGAAAGGACTACTGTTCAGGATGGAATGAAAAATTAGGAAGTCTCAACAGCCTAGTCACTGAACACAGAAAAAAAGCAGAGAGAGAGAGAGAGAGAGAGAGAGAGAGAGAGAGAGAGAGAGAGAGAGAGAGAGAGAGAGAGAGAGAGAGAGAGAGAGAGAGCCCTGATGAGAATATGGAAATTACAAAGAGGCTGAAACAACTCTCAGGAAAGAAACAATAAAAGCAAAACAGGAAGCATGGCATGAAAAAACCAGACAACTTGACTACGACAGAGACGGAAGAAAGTTATGGAACCTAACCAAAGCTCTAAGTGGACAAGAAAACAGATATGCTGCACCATCAGTAGAAGATGATCAGGGGAGGATTCTCAACAAAAAAAAACAAGCAGCAAACTGTTTTATGAAGCAGTACTCAAGTGTTGGGGGTATACAGATTAGAAAAGAACGAAAACGAGAAGTCCACAAAGAATTGAGAAAACACAAGGATACACCCAAAGAATCCACAGATGATGCCATGTTCAGTTCGATTAAAAAAGAAGAAGTAGAAATTGCCTTGAAATCTCTAAAACGAACAAATCACCAGGCCCAGATGATGTTACTAATGACATGTTGAAACACATAGGAACCCTCACAAAGAGGAAAATGAAACAACTGTTCAATGCGCGTTGGAAACAGGGTAAACTTCCGCTCAAATGGAAACAGGCAACCATGATACCAATAAAGAAGGATGGCAAGCCAAAAAATAAACCCGAAAGCTACCGACCAATAAGTTTGACAAGCTGCTTGGGCAAACTGATGGAGAGAATTGTTAATCGCCGTCTCCAATGGTATTTAGAAAGCAATAAGTTGATATCATATGAACAGGCTGGTTTCAGACAATTTCGCTGCACAGAGGACCAGATAACATACATCTCGCAGCTGATCGAAAATGGTTACCAAGAAAAAAAAACACAGTCACAGTTTGGGTGGATATGGAAAAGGCATTTGACAAAGTCTGGACAAAAGGACTACTTCTCAAACTTAAGAAAGCCAACGTTTAACACAACATGTTTGCATGGATTAAAGATTACCTCACAAATCGAAAAGCAAGAGTCCAATCTCAAAACTCTAAAAGCAAGCTAACGAACATGACAAATGGAGTACCACAAGGCGGGGTTCTCTCACCAACCCTCTTTGTCGTATTTATCAATGACATCTGCGAAACCAAATGCAGAGGAGTAAAAGCAGCCATGTATGCAGATGACTTGCACTGATATGCACTGAAAGAAATATTGGTACTGAAAAGGCCAGGATACAGATGACTATTGATGCTTTGAGCAAATGGACAAAAGACTGGGGTATGAGAGTAAATGCTGATAAAACCACATACACAACATTCAGCTTATCAACCAAAAAGCAATCTATGCGATTAACTTTGGATGGAAAGATTCTGAGAGAAGACCTTATGCCTAAGTATCTAGGAGTGAAATTTGACCCTCGACTCACTTGGAAACATCAAATAGATGAAAGTCACCAGAAAGGGTACAAGAGAATGCAGCTTCTCCGAAAACTTGCTGGAACGCAATGGGGAGCAAACTCAAACGTCCTGAAGAAGACATATCTTGGATATGTAAGACCTGCAATAGACTATGCCATATCGGCGTGGGGAACGTGCTCACAGGCTCAATTTCAAAAGGTTGAAAAAGTCCAAAACCAATGCCTACGCGTGATCACTGGAGCAATGAAAACAACACCAATTCACAAGATGGAAACCCACACAGGAATAAAACCTCTCAAAGAACAACGAAATTTAAAAATAATGACACAATTCTCAAAGATAAGATTAATGGAATCCCAACCACTGCATCCAAGTACAATGGAAAAGAAAGAGAATCGACTCAAAAGGGAAAACTTCATCGCCTTGGGACAAAAACTAGAGAGCAAATATAAAGTGACACCAACGGAAGATATTGCCCAAATCAATGTCCCAAATCTCAAACCACCACCGTGGAAAAAGAAACAAAAATTCATAACCATCAACAAGAAAAACATTCAAAGCAATAATGACAATGCTCAAACCCTAAAGATGATCGATAAAAAATACCCAATGACCAACTGGATAAGAGTTTATACAGATGGCTCAGTTTCCGGCCCCCTCATGAATGGAGGTGCTGGTGCACTCATACACTGGACAGATAAACAGAAACAAAAATATCTGTATCAGTGGGTTCAATGTGCACAAGTACTAAAACTGAAAAAAAAGCCATCCTCAATGCAACAAAAGAACTATCCAGAGATCACAGAATATACGGGGAAAATGTGGTTTACTTGACTGATGATGCTCTCCGGTCTATTGAAAATTACCAGGACTCTGAAGCCGCACAGACTGTGGAGGCCCTTGAGGGCTTATCTGATAAAACAGGAAAAATTGTGCTGCAGTGGATTCCAAGTCATGTAGGTATATATGGAAATGAAATTGCCGATCAACTGGCCAAAGAAGGAGCCCAAAAGAGACAACCGAAGTCGTCAATCTTTTACCATCAGCAAAAGAAAATAATAAAGCTAAAAATAGACAAAGAAAGGAATGACACACACCTGGAACACAACAAGCAGGATCCAATCCATGCCATTCAGCGAAGTAGCCAAGTCACCCTATTCCGCCTCCGAACAGGACACAATAGACTAAGAGGACATATGTTTACAAAGCTAGGTATTGGAACAAACCCTTATTGCCCATGTGGAACCGACCATGAAACCACTTTACTTGTGCTTATGGATTGCCCATTATGCAACGTTCGAACCACTGGGTCACCCCTACAACTCTCAACACAAAGCTCTTTGGTGAGGCTGAGGACCTAAAGCGGCCACAGACTTCATAGCAGATATCGGACTGCAGCCATAGATGTCCATCAGAGGAACGAAGAAGAAGAAGAAGAAGAAGAAGAAGAAGAAGAAGAAGAAGAAGAAGAAGAAGAAGAAGAAGAAGAAGAAGACAAAGAATCAAGAGGACGATGCATATGAATAGCTATATTTCATCATCACGTGAGTCACATTTTGTCATAATATATTATTACAATCAGACCAACCAAAAGGAAAATGGCCCTAAAGAACAATGATGATAATAATAATAATAATAATAATAATAATAATAATAATAATAATAATAATAATAATAATAATAATAATAATAATAATAATAATAATAATAATAATAATAATATAATAATATCATTATAGAGATGATAGCGCAGCCCATGACCAGTGATGACATTAGATAATGGAGAAGTATACAAAACAAAAAGAATTGGACCCAAAACAGAGCCTTGAGGAAAACCAAAAAGACAATGTATGTTGACGAGAAAGTTTATCTAAAATCATAACCTGTTGCTTTCTGCCATTTAAATAAGATTCAAACCACTGCAAGACAGTCCCAGACAAGCCAAAAGTTATATTAAGTTGTTTAATGAGAATATCGTGATCAATAGTATCAAACGCCGCCGAAAGGTCTAACAATGTCAGAAGAGAAACAGAACCTTTATCTAAAACATCAAGCAAATCACTCGCAACACAGCACAGAGCAGTTTCTGTGCTGTGATAAGAACGATAAGCTGACTGAAAATTTTCCCATAGATTGTTTTCATGGAGATGTTGTGAAAGACGTCTGAGTACAACTTTTTCAAGGATTTTAGAAAGAAATGGCAGATTTAAGACGGGACGGTAGTTACTAAGGTCATTTACATCGGGATTTTGCTTTTTTATGAGAGGCTTTACAATTGCATGTTTATTGATATCTGGGACTTGTCCTGAGATAAGTGACTGAGTTATGCAAGGTATCAATTCAGGAAGACATAATTTCAAAATATTAGTTGGTAAAGGATCTAAATCACATGACTTCGAAGAAGATGAACAAATTATTTTAGAAATCTCTTCTTCAGTTGTATCTTTAAAACAAGAGAATCCCTGTGAACCCGAAAAAGGGTGGAAATTTATATCTTCATTTTGCACGAGGTCCAAATTGTTCCGAATTTTCGATATTTTTCCCGAAGAACTCAAAACAAATTAATTGTCCTTTACATAGCCCTCAGCGGAGCAACGGCCATTCCAGATGATCAACTGACCATAAAAAACAGCAGGACAAGGAAATGCTCAATGTCTTTTGCCATTCCATAATCTCGAACGGACGCGCATCTTTATGCCTTTCCCCCCTCCACCACCAGGACCTGGAACTGGCTTCCACCCATTTCAAAACAGTCTGGATCGGTAGAATGGTTTAGAAAGTTATTGTTCATCACTAGATCTGCTCGCTCGTGAGACAAAAGACGGGCCATATAAGTCTTCAATTTGAAATTTTGGCCTCCAAGGAAAAAGAAAGAAGACGAGTTAGAAGTCGTAACGTTTGTGTATTGGTATTAAGAAATATTCTCTACGTAAATAAATATTGGCTTTATAATTATATTATACTAAATATTTAAATGAAATATGTATTTATCATCATATATTTGTCCATGAGAGTCAAAACCCTTAAGGAAGGACACTTGGCCTTAATGTGTAATATCTACCCTCCGAGTGCCTCTTATGCAATACTGAATACATAGTTTGGTACCCAAGTATCAGATACTATATATACAATATTATTCATGCAAATAGGAGCGAGATAGTATTGTAATATTACAGATAACGTTCCCAAGTAATCATTGACAGCTACGATAGACGTCAACCGACTCAAAACAAGGATATAATGAAATGCCGAGCATAACGAGGTCAGCTACCCTAACTGCATATCTTTAAAGAAGGAGATAGGATATTACTAACGTTGATTTTACAAATGACATGCAATTAAATAGAATACTCACCAGTTGTTCCCCCCTAAAAAGCTAAACAACACACAAAACTATATGAATCGATTAACGATTATAGTCTATCTATTTAGTGATGAAAATTCAGTAAGAATTTATCACCTGTGGTGGTCAAAATAAAAGTAACAAAAATCTGAGTTACGTCAACTTGTCTAATATTTGTCAATTATAACTGCAGATCTAACTGTTCTACAACGGAGCAGCGTCGCATGACTCTTACAACCTTCTTGGTAGAAACAATACTATATGGTGTTAGATTATTTTAAAATGAAAATACCTGTGAAAGGTTGTGGAAAACATTTTGATCTCTGCTCATGAATATCACATAATCCTGATATACGACTCATAGGATTAGTCAAAACGGAGCTGATATCCACAAGAATTTATGGGATAAAAGCTAAAATATTGGAGCTAATATCTAAAACAATTCATAGAATTAAGCACAACGTGGAGCTGATATTTCCGAGAATTCATGGGATTAGCCAAAATTTGGAGCTCATATTCAAGAGAAAGTGTAACGCCGATTTTTGGTTCTATTGCTGAGTAATACTAATACCTTATTTCCATGTACGAATAACGAAATGAAAAAAATGTTGAGCATGGTCTGTGACTTAATCGGTAGCAATGATAACAAAACTGTGTGATCCTGATGCCATCTCACTGGTAGGATTTTCCCCATTCTGTTTTTAATCAAATATTACTGTCGAGCATAATATGCTATTCCCTACCTTGCGTTATAAAGATACAAAGCCTCAATGATCTCAACTGATATTTTCATGCCCGGTAACTCTGGAAATGTTTACATTCAAACCACTCGTATTTTGTTCAAACGGCTGTGTATAATTGGAAGTATGTCCAAAGCGAGAAGATTTATTTTTTTCAAATTCTCTGGGCAGTTTACAGTTTAATAATGATGATGATGATGATGATAATAATAATAATAATAATAATAATAATAATAATAATAATAATAATGATGATGATGATGATAATAATAATAATAATAATAATAATAACAACAACGACAACAACAACAACAAGAACTACTACTACTACTACTACTACTACTACTACTACTACTACTACTACTACTACTACTACTACTACTACTACTATTACTACTACTCCTCTACCACTTCTACTGCTGCAACTTACCACAACTACTACTACAATATACTACTACTACTACTACTACTACTACTACTACTACTACTACTACTACTACTACTACTACTACTACTAATAATAATAATAATATATAATAATATAATGATAATAATAATATTACTACTACTACTACTACTACTACTACTACTACTACTACTACTACTACTACTACTAATAATAATAATAATAATAATAATAATAATAATAATAATGATGATGATGATGATGATGATGATGATGATGATAATAATGCTGATGATGATGATGATGATGATGATGATGATGATGATGATGATGATGATGATAATGATGATGATGATAATAATAATAATATTCATCATCATCACCGTCATCATCATAATCATCATCATCATAGGAAGAAACATTTCTCTTAATCATTTTGAGGCATCCCGATTCTGCAGTGTGATTATTTTTTATCTCTTTCACTACATTTGCAAAGTATTTAAATTCAAAGTATTCCGTGGTCAAGTGCATACTATCTATAAAAACGATCTTCCCTCCTTTTGGGGAGCTCTTAATACTACGATATTCATAATGGATTGTTGATTGAAATTAGTCAAGTGCTGACTGTTTCTGTTATGTTTTTATTACGGGACGAATATACCCGGACTATTCGCGTGATGCTTTGATGCATGGCATTTTTTAACCGTCCATATTATGCGCTTGGCAAAGAAGCTCATAACATTGCCATCTGGAAGTACAACGGACCAACACACAAAACTATGTGTAACCATGAACTTTTATAGTCTGATTAATACAGTTTAGTGAGACTTACTCACAAACGTGGATGGCAAAATATAATAACAAGGGCTTGAGTGACGTCATCTTCGTTCTATCTCTACTCATAGTGACGTCACAAACTCACAGAAAGAATAACACACAACAGTGTATGGAACTCACAAGGACACCCAAACATGAAAACAAATCACAACGGCAACTTAATGGCCAAACAACAACAAACTGGAACACATTGAAATTCATCTTGGAAATAAAAACAAGTGTGTATTTTATTAAACATCCAGAAAATTATTGATAAAATAATACTTTTCAAGAAAAAAAATAAGCTGCTGAATGAGTCAAAATCATTTTGTAGATCATAACTAAATTAGATGATATTCAATGGAGTTATCGCCCATTAAAGCTATTTACTGAAAACAATACTCGTAGGCTATTTTTTAAACCAATACAAGTCAAATAACAAAAATATATTGTTGATATCTATGAACAAGTACACAAAAATAGTTGGTATCTTGACTCAATTCAAAAAACTTATTGTTCTTTTTCAGGTCTTTTCGCAGCAAGTCTTCTTATGAAGTGTCACAAAAACTGTTAACAAAACAAAATATTTGTAGACATAAATGGAAGCTACTAAAGATAATAAAATAATATGTAAATTATGGCTTATCAGTCCTTCAACTACAAGTTCCTACTTGAGCCTTTTGATTTGTCAGGTCTAGTTTACGACTGAGACAAATTATATTCTGTGGGAGATGTTTGCCTTTTTGATTTTGAGGAGATGTTCCTTGATACATATTTTTTCAAATGCCTTAGCCTTATCCAGATACCCTTACTACAATTGTTTCTTTTTTACTTGAAGACCATCACATTTATTCGTTGTGAAATATATTCTATCTGGTACAAGATCTTAGGTCTGAGCTTTTTAATGAGATACTCCCAATCTTCAGGGGAAATTGGATTGTATGATATCTTGTCTAAACGGAATAATATTATTAACAAATAATAGATATATGACAAGAAATATAATGCGATGGAATAATACAAAATAGAAAACATTTTGTAACAATTAATGTTGTTTAAGAACCAGACTTTTGTTGTATACAGACACTATGATATTATTTGTTTTTAACACTAATTAAATAAAAATATTTTAGAGTTAGGGAAAGAAATCGTTAAGATTTCTAATATGGGATAAGAGATATGTTTAATTTGCACATTGACATTTAGAAAACAGGCTGCAGTTTAAAGTTGGCTTCGTGGTTGTTTACATGAACAATTTATATCCATACGGAAGACAGCTTTGGCATCAAGCAGTGTGGTCCAAACATGTAATCAGTCTATCATTATCTTCCTTCAATCCGCAAATATTTTGATTTTGCTAAGGCACCAATGTCATGCCCAGGCATTTTAGATGAATACAATAAGCTTCATAAACATGTATTTATAAAAGTTATATTGTTTTTCTTTTTTTCAACATTCAGTTAATTCAATTTTCTAATCGATAACAAGGAACAAAACCTGAACTTGAATACATGCCAAGTTTAACTCACTCAATCCTAGAGATTTTTGCTCCTTTTCAAAATTGAAAAAAATGTATTAAAAATGAGTATGCACATAGATAGTTTTATTCAACTACCTAACGGTACAAGAACTAAAAACATTAGCTTTGATACTACGCCTATAATTTGTCTCAGAAAAATGTAATAAATAGGCATGGGGTAACAGTAACCCGGGTAAACCACGGATATGGTCGGTGTTAGGGTTGAGTGTGTTAAGTAAAAATCCTCGGTTATACCAAAGTCGTTCAAAATCACGATAGCAAAAGTCTCCAAAATTGCGTCTTGTTTTTAGTTTTCGCACATAATAAGGACGTCTAGTACAGTTTTTTAAAAATCAGACATTTCACTGAATAGGTTTTATCATGAAAGCAATAATTTGCTCATCAAAATGAATCACAGTGTTTGCTGGAACAAGTTGGGAGAGAAAGACACGATTATATTTCATTGGTACCTCAATCACAAAAGTGAACGTTATATTATATGATCAAACAGCGGTCTTTGCTTCGTACCCGAAAGGTACCGAGTTCGTTCACCCTTTGCTGCGCTGTGTGGCTTTGAGCAAGTCACCTCGCCCTAGCTGGGTTATTCCAGTCTTCCCTTGGAATAGACCCGAGAGACACATTTCCCCTCTGGGATGAATAAAGAGAATTTTATTTTTTAAATTTTTAACAAGTCAGCGTAAAAGAAACCGAAAACAACGAAGTGGCTTATAGGCAAGAAATTGATAGATTTGTGTCTTGGTGTGATGCCCACCACCTAGAGCTTAACATAAGCAAGACAAAGGAGCTAGTGATTAACTTTAGGACAGTGAAGGAACCGATAGAACCGTTAAAATTAAAGGACCAATTCGTCCAGCGAGTTCCTCACTACAAATACATTGGTGTAACAATTGATAACAGGCTCAAGTGGGATGAACACTCGAAAATAATTAGGCATAAGATGTGCAGACGTACATATTTTTTATCAAAACTCTCTCAGTTTAGAATAGATAAAACCCTCTGCACATTATTTTATAGAGCAGTAATCGAAAGTGTTTTGTCATTTTGTATAACAGCTTGGAGAGGCAATTGCTTAGCAGTGGAAAGGAACAAAATAAATTCAAATATTAAAAAATCCATTAAACGCTATATAAATGATGTTGACGATGTAGATCTTTTATACGAGAAATTTTGTATAAATAACATAACTAAAATATTAAATTTATGACCAGTATCATCCACTAAGACCATCAGTTATTATGTCAGAAAGAAGTGGTCGCCCTTTCTATATTTCAACGAAAACAGAGAGACACCGAAAATCTTTTCTGCCGTCCAGTATTAGGCTTTATAACAACAGGCAATACTCATTTTATATTATTATTTCGCATCTTTACTTTCAAAAAATGTAAATATTAATTTATTAATTTATTTGTTTTGCAATCTTTTCAATTTTCAATTTATAGTGACAGTTTTAACTATTTTACAGTGTTGAAATTATTCATATTATATAGCGCAGCTCTGGTTATGGAGCTGTTCCTTTTTTATATATACATCCTATTTCCATTGTATTTTTATCTTATTGTGTAAATTATAACACGTCTGTACAAAAAAATTTCCTTTTTGGGATGCAATAGAGTATTATTATTATTATTATTATTATTATTATTATTATTATTATTATTATTATTATTATTATTATTATTATTATTATTATTATTATTATTATTATTATTAACAGCTTTACAAAAACACCAACTGTACGTTAATACTGACAAAACAGATATAACATGATTGTCAAGGAAGAAATATGGATGGAGAGTCACAAAAAGTAGGATCACTAATAGGAGACAAGGAAGACGTAGATAGAAGAAAAAGTTTATTGGCGGTTGCACTAAATAAATTATTACATATGGATTAGAAAAGATAAAATTTTTAAAAAAATGAAATCATACACGACCTTTGTAAAATCCATGCTGCGGAACATGGACACTGACCGGAACCGAAGAGAAAAGATTGGACAGCTTCCATAGAAAACAACTTAAGAGAGTCTTGAATATACGATCCCCCACAAAATAAGCAAGGACACACTGTGTGAAAAATGCAATGAAAGACCCTTTTTTATTCAAATCCTGGAGGCAAGATGGCGGCTTTTTGGTAATACATTCAGGAGAGATGAAAATATACCAACTAATAACACCAGTCACCCCACCTGGACACAAGAAATATAAAGGCAGCCCACCCAGGTCAATATAAAAAATATTCACACTGTCCCGAATAGAGGCCTAGAACGCCTCCAAAATAACGAAGAATTAAAATCAAAGGAAGATCTTATGAAATTAGCATCCACAGCAAAAGACCCTGAACTGTGGAAGAATTGACACAGATGATTAGAGAGGCAGCCGAGGCGTCCCGCTCGGATGATTAGGAAGCGAAAGTCAGTAAATCATATAATATGATCGTGTTACACTGATAGCGAAAAAGAACAACAAACTTTTCCAATTTCTATTTTCTAATCCACTTTATCTGGACCGGTCATTTGTTTTTCAACAAGACGGAGTAACATTCCACCCTAGTAACATTACACAATCTTCATTTTAAGAGAAAATGACATTCGATTTATTTCTAAAGATTATTGACCTCCGATAAGTCTTCATTTGAATCCGGATGACTACAGCATTTGGTTACATATTATTTCAACATCGTTTATATGGGTCGTGCAACTGTTTACACGGATATAGAGTAAAAAGGAGTCAATATAGATTGCATGGGAGTAAATCACTATTCAAGACATGGGGAAATGAATTAGAACATGGAAAAAAAAACGTTTACGCTTTGGCATAGAACAAAATGAAGGGGGGGGCGATAAAATACGAAAATTAATGACTGCATGGGAAAAGATGCAAAGAAGCCAATTTCATCACACGTACCGTACTCTCTCTCTCTCTCTCTCTCTCTCTCTCTCTCTCTCTCTCTCTCTCTCTCACACAAACACACACACACACACTCTCTCTCTCTTTCTCTTTCTTTCTTCTCTCATTCTCTCTTTCTTTCTTCCTTTCTCTCTCTCTCTCTGTCCCTCTCTCTCTATCTCTCTCCCTCTCTCCCCCTCTCTCTTTCTTTCTTTCTTTCTACCTCTCTTTCTGTATATCTATCTCTTTCTGTATATCTATCTCTTTCTTTCACTCTCCCACTCCCCCCTCTCTCCCTCTCTCTCTCTCTCTCTCTCTCTCTCTCTCTCTCTCTCTCTCTCTCCCATACTTATTTCTAACAAACTATAATAAGGATCGGCCCTGCTTGGCACTCCTTCTTTCCTATGTCAGGTCTTTGCAAAGACAAATATAAGGCCTATTTCTATAAAGGCCAATTTCAAGAGAAGCACATTTTTTAATATTGCCGAAAAAAGTATCAATTTTCAAGATGATATTTTGTCACATTTCTCGATAAGACTATCGTTAAACAAAAAAAAATATTTTGAGCACAAGGATGATGTTTAAAAATGTAGCACATCGCCACGCAAGTTTAAAAGAAAAGTTTTTTTGTTGCCCACTTTTAAATATACTGTGTACGATTTTTTATATCTTCTATTATTGATTTTTGTCAATTGTTTACATATATGAGATCTTGGGAAGGATTCCCCTCCCACCTCCCCCCCCCCCACCCCCAAACGCAAGCCCTCTTTTTGCTTTCAATCTTCTTTTAGATTTTCAGCTCTACCACCACTACTGGCTCTTGGCTCCTTAACTACCATCCAGCGGCGTGGCGTATTGACGGCATATGGTGGTGCCATGATTAGAAAAAAAATTCTAATACAGTGAACACGGTTAAGAGGAGAGAGCACGACATAATAAAAACTCTCTTTTATGGAAGGGTGGGGGAGGGTCGATGGTTTCTACGAGTGGACAAAACTTACAAAAACAAATAATTCATGAAAACAACAAGCCACAACACTGAGATACAAGTTCCGTATGAAAAGATCTTTGTAATTATTCTTTGTCCACCATTTAAAGGATTGGATTTGGTAGATAATGCAATCAATATGTTATAAATGTAAATCAAAAGAGAAAAAAAAAAACCTATGACAGAGATTACTTACTTTTAGTACTTGTAAAAAAAATCTGCACTGCGATGTTTCATCTCTGCAAATCTTTTTATAATGTGTTTATTGAAATCTGGAATGGCATCTATTTCAGCTTTGTGAATTGACAGAATCATTAATGAATTTAACCGCTCCTGTTTCATTGAATTTCGCAACAAAAAAATTTCACTCTTTTAAGGGTGCTAAAACAACGTTCAGGAGGTTAAGAAATACGATGGAAGTGGTTAAGGTCACTATAGCCTATAGATGTCTATGATTTGTCAGTGTTTGTTGTATCTGTAAAAAGTAGACAATAAAAACAAAAGACTAAACTAACTGTGAGCCATTCATGCCGGTCATACCATGTCACTGAAAAAGAGCGTTTTCGAGATTTCCACACCTGTGTTAATTCAAAATCAGTTGGTTGGTGAGGAACTAGTCTTTTTTTTCTAATTTGTCATCTAGTATCAATCTCCCAAACGGTCGGTGAAGTAAAGAGTCAACTTGATTCATTTGCAATTCATTGTTTAACAAAACAAAACTTCAACGTATATCTCAAATAATGGAAATCAGTGGAATACGATTAATGATTACACAATTAAAAGGTAGATTCAGATCTTAAAGCATCACAAAGAAAAAATCACTCCACTTAAGTACTTAAAAAATCTAAAAACACACCAAAAGTATAACTGTTGACAGTCTTCGGTTTCTTTCTCTGACTGACACAAATACACACGCACAAACACACACACACACACACACACAAATAAACACTCATACACACGTAACCATCAACTCGGCACTACAAGCAAGAAAATGTTGGTAAATTCGTCCACAATGCTTCGTTGCAAAGAATTACTTTATTCAATAACCGTGAAAAAGAGGTGGGGGTTTGATATGTCATATTTTAAAGTTTTATGATGTTTTTCTTTGCTGCTTACAAATAAACTTGACAATGATCAGTGTTTTTGACAGTTAATGTAATATTTTGGCTGGCCGAAGTTACCCTACATTGGCAATTGCCTAAAATAAACGTTTTTGAACTTTGAACCTAATTTGGCGCATCCCCCCAGTCCAACGGTGGAGCTCTCAGATCCTGGCACAAGTCGAGGGGTTTTCCGCTATTTGAAGATAGTATAATTAGACCTAGTTTCTCGCTCAATCAGCTGTCGCGATACTAATGGATATAGCATTAATTGGAGCTCGGATTGCTTTGCACCACGGTGTTTGATTTAGTCACTACTTCGCGGAATGATGTCACCAACACACGAGTCGGCGCAGTGCGTGACTCGGAATCTTGAATAGAGTGGAGACTAAAAAGGCAGTATGTTGTTGGCGAGTTGGCGAAAGACAGTGGAGTTAAAATCTCTGTTTTATTTTTAATTAAATTATGCTGTTAATGATTTTTTAAAAGATTGGTGCGGTGCCTGGCACCATTCGATC
>NC_088364.1:22221442-22233942 GCF_034508935.2 Berghia stephanieae | reverse complement strand
AGTTTGAACCGGACACGAGTCGAAAATATTGGATGGACATTTTAAGATAATCTCCAAACAAAACATGTGCAATCAACAACCCAATCCCGACGTGGCTGACCGAGAAGTGTTCAAATGTTGTTTAACCTATTATTGTTGTAAATTCCAGTTTGTCAAATGCCATGGTACCTGATAATTGGAAGATAGCCACTCTTAGACCACTCATTAAGAAGTCAGGACTCGATGAAAATCAATTTAACAATTATAGACCAGTCTTCAATTTGCCATTTATTTCCAAAATATTTGACAATATTGTATCTAAGAGAGTAAGTCTCCACCCTTTAAAAATAATCTTTCTTTTCTAAATTCCAGTCTGCTTATAGACAAGGGTCTTTGTTTTTAAAGTAGAAATAATTTTAAGGAATTGACCTTACTTAAACTGATATAATTTTGATCTTATACAAAAACCATATAATATTGCATTTTATTCCATATATATATATATATATATATATATATATATATATATATATATATATATATATATATATATATATATTTCCATTTTTTGTCACTGATCTTAACTTATTTACACGAATGTATACACTCAATATGCAAATCAATTTACACATTTTATTACTTTCACATTATCCATACTTTTACCTCCTAGTCATTTGCTAACTCATTATCATGTCTGTTCAAGCGCACTGATTTGAGTAGTCAATTTTGCTGATTAAAGAACTGAAGTCATCTTAGTCTTACTTGATTTGAGTGCTTCTTTCGGTATACAATAGGCCGCGACATTTTCATACAACGTCTTCAGAATGTTTTTTGTTTTCATGGGTCTGTTCTTATATGGTTCAAATCTTGGAAATAGATTCCAAAAACTTACATTAGAGAATAAATATAGTTCCCATTTTTTTCACCATAAATTTGGTGTTCCTGAAGGTTCCGTTCATGGCCCACTTTTATATACACTTAACGTGCATCCACTTCGTAATATAATCCACGATTTTAGTATCAACAAGCATCCATACACAGATGACACCCAACTGTATCATCCTGTCACATTAAAAAGTGAAAATAAAGTAATCGAAAGGATTGAGACATGCATAAAAAAGATCAAAGTTTGGATCACTGCTAACTTAAAACTAAATGAATATAAGACAGAAATTATTAATTTTGGAAGAAAGAATAGTACACCACAAATCTTATCCCAATCTATTGATATTGCTGGTACAATAAATGTCAACACTTCATCAACCCAGGTTCGTAACCTTGTGATTTATTGGATAACATGAATGACCATGTTTCCAATGTAATCAAATCTTGCAACTTTCATTTGAGAAATAAAGGGAAGTAAGACACCTTATTGATTAAGATATAACTAGTCTTCTTTGTTTGTTAGTAGAATAGACTATTACAACGCTATTCTTGTCGGTTGCCCTGAATACACTATAAACAGATTACAAAAAGTTCAAAATAAAGCAGTCAACATAACATCTCTCACTAAATCAAACAAACATAATATAACACCAATTCTAAAATCCCCCCTACTGGCTGCCAGTAACGTTTCCAATTGATTTTAAGATTATTTCTTATGCATATAAATCAAAATGAACGAAATTCCCCCTCCTTACATCCAAGACCTAACTTCTCCCTATAAACAAGTGCGAGATATGAGATCTGCGAACTCTTTATTGCTTAACGTAAGAAAATTATCTTCAAACAAATTTAATAGTAAATCTTTCTGTATCAGTGCCCTCGGTTATGGAATAGCATACGTTTTAAAACTAGATCCAGCCCTTCATTTGAAATTAAAAAAAAAAGAATCTGAAAACATAACTTTTTTCCCCATGCCTTTTAGTCCGTTGTATATTTTAATTGGTACATTGTTTAACTATTGATTGTCACTGAAGTCCTATTTATTTATTTATTTATTTAATTAATTAATTAATTTCTATTTTATTGTTTTTTTTTTAATTTCTTTTTCATAGCGTCCTGAGCACCTTTGAGTGGAAGTGTGCCCTTTATAAATGTTTCATAATAATAATAATAATAAAATAATAATAATAATAATAATAATAATAATAATAATAATAATAATAATAATAATAATAATAATAATAATAATGATAATAATGATAATAATAATAAATTATTATTATTAGTATTGTTATTATTATTATCACGTATTTCGGTTTTCTTCAGGTGCGTGTAATCTGAGGAGGTTTTTCAAGCAGGATGGGTAATAAATACGATTTGGGCGAGGCCTTGGCTAGTGATGATCCCACTAGTGGCCGCAAAGGCAGGTAAGACCTGCTTCATTAATCTCCTTAGATATGTTTTATACATGTTTGGCTGCACCATATGGTTTGGTGGATGCCGGGTTAAAAATAAATCAAAAGTTTCAAAAACTATCAAAGAGGCATCAAAAATAATAAACCATCCTCTTGATGGAGTAGAAAGAATTCATGGAAAAGCAATAGAAAGGAAAGCATTTTCAATTGGATTCAGTAGTCTGATGTCACGCTGCCTGGCAACGGCGGCCATCTTGGTTCTAAACAAAGAAAATCATTACTTTTTTTTCTTCATGCTGGCTAGAATTTTTCATATGTCTTGTAATCAGAATGTGTAAAAGTCAAAACATGATCAAATCTATGTTCCCCCCCCCCCCCCTTCTGGATACGCTTTTATGCTCGCCGGAGAAATATTTCATACGGCGTCCGCCATTGTTCCGATAGTTTAGAGCCAGTGTTACTAAGTTACCATGCGTCATTAGGAAGGAAGTGACGTTACGACTGTTGAAGAGTATTACCAACAATAAAAAACATATTTTATACCATGAATTTAATCTTTTACCATCTGGGAGAAGGTTTTGTCAGATTAAATGTAGAACTAACAAGTATAGATAGATAGATAGAAAAATAGATAGATAGATAGATAGATAGATAGATAGATAGATAGATAGATAGATAGAGTGAATGAGTGAGTGAGTGTGTGTGTGTGTGTGTGCGTGTGTGTGTGTGTGTGAGAGATAGATAGATAGATAGATAGATAGATAGAGAGAGAGAGAGAGAGAGAGAGAGAGAGAGAGAGAGAGAGAGAGAGGGGGGGGGGGGGTAAAAGAAAAATCACGAAATAAAAGTGCTCGACCTTAATAAGTGGTAAAGATTTTTAAAAAAATTATTCTCGAATGATAACTATTACTCCTATAGATTTATTAAGGGGCGGTTTGGGTCTAATTATTAGGAAAATCCTTCGAAAAATTGATTTTGAGATTTTGGTGGAAATTGATATTTTATCACCCTAGAAATAATATAATTGAAGTCCAAATTCTTAAAGTAGACTATAAAGGCATGAAAAACACAGTCGAAAATGGTTCAGGTAGTAATAAATGTGTGAAAAACGGGAAGCTATTTTGCTATTTTCTCAGAATGTCATATTTCTAAGGGTATGGGATACTGTGTCAAACGTTTCTCTGAATCTATTCAATGAAATTGTCTGAAAATTTCCACAGTTATCACAGAGATAATGTATTGTGTCACCATAGAGAGATTTTTTTGATAAGATATGTGAACTTTGAATTATAATCCTAATTCTGAATTTTTAACATCAATTTTGTCATAACATTTTGATTCTCAACTTTGTAATGTTTTAATAAAAATTCCATAAGCTAAAGCCGTAAAATCTCTCTATGGTGACACAGTATAGTACAATGTTGACAAGAGGGAAGAATATGGAGGTCATTCCTTCATTAGTTTTTGTGGAACGTTTGCCACAAGATTGTTATATTTTTTTATGTCAGACCCCCAAATTAGGTCGCAAAATAGGTATCAACACAGATAATTAAAATGTTGTTTTTTAACCTATAATGACGATACAGAATGATTAAAACCGCCCAATATTGGTAATTAAAATTTTTTTTTGAAAAGACCCAAACCGCCCCTTAAGCATTCTACTGGTGTTTGAGCAAGTCAGGTATTAAATAGTAGTATGCTCCATGGTGTTGTCTTGATCTGTCTAAAGGAAGTACTCCAAATCTTCGACCACGCTGTATTCTTTGTCTTCTTCTCCAAAACCACCACACAAAAAAAGTTTCTCACGCTTGCTCAGCGTCATTTTAACACAGTCGGACTGAGTCGCGCTGAGCTATGGCATCACCACTTCCGACCTAGCTGCTCGTCCGTTTCGCGGTAGCAGCTTCTTATGGTGTCACGGTACTATGTCATGATGTCATCCAAGACGCAAACTCATCGCCGCAATCGTTTACGATCGCGAACCCGCCGGGAGGCTTCGTCACAACGCAACATTCAACTAGATGCTAAAGTGTCGCTAATGTAGACATTAAACATCATTGGCGCCAGAACAGATCCATATGGGGCCCAATTCCTCAGTTTCCTAACTTTGCTCTTGGTGTCTCCCAGGGTGACATGGAATTGTCTTTCCCCTATGATTGAAAAGAACAACTTCAAGGTCTTTTTGCACCTTATATGATCTTTGGGTTTCGCGGCGCAATCAGTTGTGCTTTGCAGTATATTTTCAGCCTAAACGTTTAAGGTTATACATAGTTTTGTGTGTTGTTAGGTTATCCCCGGCTGGCGGTTGTTTTGAGTGTTTTTGGCTAACGCATAGCATCAATAGTTTTTTTTCTCTATCCCACCCTCTCTCTCTCTCTCTCTTTCTCACTCTCTCTCTCTCCCCCCCCCCACCTCTCTCTCTCTCTCTCTCTCACTCTATCCTCTTTTCCTCCCCCTCTCTCTGTCGTGTGTGGTATGACAGTGTGTGTATGTCTCTCTCTCTCTCTCTCTCTCTCTCTCTCGCTCTCTCTCTCTGTGTAAGAGAGAGAAAGAGAGAGAGAGAGAGAGAGAGAGAGAGAGAGAGAGAGAGAGAGAGAGAGAGAGAGAGAAATGCTGTTTGGTATCCGGGTAAGGAAAGAGAACAGGTCCATATTGACCAGTGGATATTTGACCGATAAAAATACGGGATTTGTCACTCTCAAACCCACTCGGACAAATACTGCTGGTTGTTTACAAATAAAGAGAATAAAGGAAGTTGACATCACTCTGGTTTGTTGTTTTTCTGTCACCAGGTGTGTAATCAGTTTCCACTAGATTTGCTTAATCAGACTATAAACGTTTTAGGTTATACATATTTTCTGTGGTGTACGATTGATCAAACGTGTTGAACCATCCATCGATGGTATAACCGTGAAGTTTGCTTAGTTTAGCAGGAACTTGCATTGTTTACATTACGAGTGTTTACATAATGACTGCCGGATAGGCAGCAGCTTCTTATGGTTCACACTATTATGTTATGACGATCGACCCAATCAGCAAAGTCCGGTCCGCATTCGTGCACCGTCGCGAACCCGCCTGGTAGCATCGTCACAACACACCTTTCGACTAGATGCTCTGCCGTTTCGGGTTCTTGCCCACAGCGTGGACATATTGGACAGGAAGTTATACCCCACTGATGTAACGCACCGGCCGTCAGGCAGCTCCTCGACCGAAGCCGATTCGCAGCTACCCAGTGTCTCCTCTTACTGGTATCAAAGCCTGGCAACTTCTCACCAAGCTTAGAGGAGTGTAGGTCCCCGCCCCCACGAGGGATTGAATTCGTCCAAACCGACTTCCATCTCGTATGTGCAGCTCTGTCCGTAGTCAGGGATTCTGCGTACAAGGGTTGCCGGGACTTATTTCGGCTCGAAACGGGGGCACCGTTCATTATGCGCATGAGAGGGGTATCCCCATTCCCTCTCTCTTTGATCTTACTCAGCCACTTTCCCGTAATGGTCTCCCTCCGGACATCGGGGGGCTGGATCGCTGCCATTACTGGGCCCCATTCTCTAGGGGTTGTTGCTAGCGTTCCCGACACTATGTGCATCGACTTGCGAAGTTTTACATCCACCTTCTCAACGTTTCTGCTTCTACCCCACACTGGAGCGCAATACTCCGCGGTGGAATAGCATAGTGCCAGGGAGGATGTTCTCATGAGCGCTTGGCTAGCGCCCCAAGTCGATCCCGCCAGCTTCCTCAGAAGACTATTCCGCTTCTCTATCTTCCGGGCAACCCCTTCGAGATGAACCCGATAGGTAAGGCTGCGATCCAACGTCACCCTAAATATTTTGGACGCGGCTCATATGGGAGTGGCTGGTCCCCGACTAGGACATTCAGTTTACGGGTGTGCCAACCACTGCATAAATGAAATGCAGTGGCCACAGTTTTTGAAGTGTTCATCTTCAGGTACCACTTGTCAAAGTAGGATTTGAGTCTGGTGACGTCCTCGCTGAGTACGCTCTCGAGACGGGTCCACACTTTACTCTGAGTAACGAGTGCCCAGTCGTCTGCGTATCCCAGCCTCAGGGAGGAAGTGTTCGGCATATCGCTAATGTAAACGTTAAACAACATTGGCGCAAGTACCGACCCCTGAGGGACCCCATTCTTCAATTTCCTTACTTTGCTCGTGACGTCTCCCAGCGCGACGTGGAATTGCCTTTCCCCTAAGATCGAAGAGAACAACTTCAAGGTCTTTTTGCACCTTATGATTTTTGCAAGTTTGAGCATCAACCCATCGCACCAGACCGTATCGTACGCCGCTGATAGGTCTATAAACACAGCACCTGTTTGCTGTTTTCTCTCGAACCCGTGCTCAATATGCTCTGTAAGGGCAATGACCTGCTCCGTGGTGCACCTCCCTTCCCTGAAGCCTGCCTGCTCAGGTGGCAGAGCAGCGTCTAGGACCGGCCCCCATCGGTTTAATAGAACACGCTCCAACAATTTATAAAGACAGCTCAGCAGCGATATGGGTCTGTAACTGTCTGCCTCCTTCGCCGGCTTCCCTGGCTTCAGGATGGCAACTATCTTCGCGTGCTTCCACACTTGTGGAAGCTTTCCATTTGCAAGGATGTCAGACATTGCCTCTGCTAGCCAGGCCCGTGCCCTGGGGCCCAGATGCGTCACCATATCGGGATATACACCATCTATCCCTGCTGCTTTGCCGTTCTTTACCTCGCTAATGGCTGCACCCACTTCTCGGGGACTGAACGGGGCCGTCCAGTCCGACTCCTCCGCAGGTAGCGAGTCCAAAATCGTACGGTACGCCTTGCGGACACCGCGCTCAAAAGCCTGATTAGGGACCCGCTTACTACGGTTCTTAATATTCTTGGCAATTGTGTCTGCCTCGCATTCCGGTGCAGCCTTCGCGAAATTCCGATCTGGGTCCAATTTCTTTATCAGACGCCAAGCGTGGCGGCTGGAGTGTGTAAAGTCGAGACTTTCCACGGTCTCCTGCCACCGTTGCTTCCTTCCCTCTGCCAGAGACTGAAGTAGTCTATCGGCTGTGTCCTGGGACTGGGTCTGCTGGTACTCTCGGTACAGCTCTTCCGACTCTGCTGTCCAGCAAGGGGTGTAGAATTTCCGTTTGCCCCGTGGAATAGAGCGTTGAGCGCTCTTAACCAGTAGCCTACTAAATCTGGTTATATTCTTGGACTTGGGAGGAATGGCAGGGCAGACCTGCTCGATATAGGAACTGAATTCCTCCCAGTCAGCCTTCCTGAAATTCCATCTGCAAAGTGGGAGAGACTGCACCCTCGGTATTGTCACCCCAGCTGTGACAAGAACCGGCCTGTGCTGGCTATGCGGAAAGTCCCCGAGGACTGTCCGCTTCACCTGCAGCGGTTTACCGTTCGCGCTTTTCGTTACGAGGGTGAGGTCTGGAGTATACTCCTTCTTATGGCGGGTACCCCGGAAGGTACCCTTGGCTGTAGGATCGTACACTAGGTGTAGATCATTACAGTCCATCCATGAGCGGAGTTGTCTTCCTGCCTCGTTGCAGTCTCGGAAGCCCCATTCGTGATGGTGGCTATTAAAGTCTCCCAGACAGATGGAAGGATGGCTGACCACCGGTACCGGTGGTGTAGTCCAAGTCGCTCTAGGTGGTTTGTAAATATTATGCAAACACAGTTCACCTACTTCCACGGAAATTCGGTTCACCCCATTGCTGTCCGTTACGCTCTCAATGACCCTTACCTTCGATGGCTCTTTAGCGTAAACGCTAACCCCTCCTTTGAGCCTCGAAGTGTCCTCGCGTTGGACCACCGTATAGCCTGGGATCTGGAATCGGGAAGATTGCGCGCCTGAATAAAGGTGGGTCTCCTGTAACAGGAGGATATCTACGCAGTGAACGGCCAATAGCTTTGATAAAAGCTCATTTTTTGCCATACTCTGGCTCTCGACGTTCAGGGACAATATACGCGTCAGTCGCCATCCCGCCGTCGCATTTTCCGATCGGCAGGCCGCGAATCGATTGATGCATGGGACGTTTGCTTTTTTCTCGGACGTGCCGACGACCCTGGCGACACGAACGCGGTATTATTTGGCTAGGCGGCAGACCGCTTCGCCATTGACGGGACTGATTGGGACTCGACATAAGGATAATAGTGTGGCGCCCGGGATAGGGCTGCTATTCGGGCACTGGGTTTGGATCAAATTTAGTCACACACCGGGGCGAGCAGCTCATGTGGCTCGTTGGCTCGATACCCGGGATGGTCTCGTGACGGTCGACCGGGATTTACACCTTTGCCCTCCCGTGTGCCTCAAGCCCCCTCACCAACTGCAAGGTAAAGATCCACGAGGGGGGCCGGATAGGCGTGTTTATGTTCCCTTCCACTTGGTGTCTATTAATATATTATGCGTTCAGGTCAATGCCATCGATAACATCTTGCTATGGTTTAGGTATAATAGTCATAACATCTGCATGCCAAATGAAACCTACCAGCAAAAAAAACTACGTGTGACCTTAAACGTTTATAGTCTGAATGGGCATGATCTATATTAACTTTCCATGTGCTCGAGGTCATTGGTCACATTGCAAAATGTGCTCAAAGTGACCCACTTAGTGAAAAGTGTTCACAGCGTTTTAAATATCTAACATCACGATTGGTCATTTGATTCAGCTTGACACATTTGTAAACAAAGCAGCGTGTTTACATTTGTTAAGAGATATCCAATCGTTGGACAGCAAAAAATAATGTGATTGATGACCTGGTTGGACGAAAACATGAATATAGATCGCTCCCATTATGTATTTTAGCGAGATCTAATCACTCGACTCACGGACCAAAATCAAATACGAAGAGCTGAGTGAACTCAGACTTCGTTCCTTCTTTACAATGTCATTGAGAGAAGGAGAGAGTGAATAGTGTGAGCAGAGTTCTTGGTATTTGTAATCAGTGTTATATTTCAGGACATCAAAACTTAATGTTTTGTGCTTTAAACTTTGAAGGATGTAGATATGTGTGTATTGTGATGAGTGACTTTCGTTGTGAATCTGCATATTGTACCCGCTTCCTCGCTTCCTGTTTAAATTGGCGTCGAAAATCTTAGGGATCGAATAAATTTGATTTTAAAGTTTTTATTAGGCCATTGTGAAATTGACCTGAAGTTGACTTCTTGCATCAGAAAATTAAAAATGGCCTGGATAATTTTAAGCAGCCTGGTTGTCCCTGTAGTCAACACACAAAGACAGGCAGGCTTACTCTTTTTTTTTGGAGATATTATTTGTCCAGCAAACTTCAATTCAGTTAGTCGGTTTAGTTGGCAGATTTAGATCTAGGTCCGTCTCCAATCCGACCTCACTGCGTTTGTGACTTAAAAAGTGACGCACCACGTCAATCTGATGTTATGTCGGTATGTGACCAAGGAAATAATTGAGTATAAAGTATAACTGCTTGAAATAAGGAAATTACGTTCTTTGAAGACATTTCCTTTTTTTACGCAGATTTTATAAGAAAAGTTTAAAATTCAAATGGTTCACCCCGGCATAATACCGTTTTGATACGATTGGTGACAACAAGTAACAAGCCCTTGATCGAGATCCGGGATTCTTGCTGTGTACTTGTGCTTGGTATTCACGAATAACACTATCAATGTGTAGGTTATACAAAATCAGAAAGAAAGCAGGACATAAATTCATCCGTATTTTCATATCAGTTCTGACCATTTTTAGACTGATAAGTCGATGCATTACAATATAATTTATCATTACCTATCTTTACTTGACACATGTTGAGGATGATATTATAGTTATAACCATTAACATTATCATCAATCATAAACTCCCCGCATATTCACATGATAACCAAGGTAAAGAAAACATTCCCTTGTCAATGTTTCAGGTTTCTTTTTTACCAAAAAAAAAAAAAAAAAAGGTTGAGATGTAAAGGAGAGATGATAGAGAAACAGCTCCCTTCATCAAATACAAACACAGACCTTCAGCGTTGCTAGGAGATGGTTCGAGTCAAACTCCCCGCGTTGACTATAGCCACCTTAATGTATTTTTTACCAGCAGAATCTAGTGGCCCTCCAATTTGTGAGCTTTTATCACAATATTTTGGAACTATGATTTGTGGGGTTACACTAGCATCATAAGACAATAAAGCACACTTACAAAAGAACTTGAAACGAATTGATATAAAGAACTAAAAGAACTATTTTCTCTTGCCTGGTCTCTTTGCCTGTTTTTTTATTTTTTTTTTTTGGTTTAAAAATAAATAGCGAGTGATTTTAAGGACGGCCCAATGCTCGTATAGTGAGCGTGTACTGGTGACAGCTAAATGTGACTGTTTATTCTGCTCTCTCATTTACTTGCTTGCTGGCCTTCTCTTATTGCTTTCTGGAATTCAATTGCATTTCTCGCGCGGCAAGAAATGCTTTTGCTTCTTCAGCTACGTTGTCATGGGATTGACTCCATCTCGTGTAAATGCATCATCTAAGGCAGACGTTCAAGAACTACTTTTTAATAAACACGTCTCTCAAGTCCTAATGCTCCTGTTGTATTTCAGTCCTTCCACTTATCTAAATAGATACGCATTCTTCGTCTTCCGGTATGGATTGAGGTCATTTCCAATTTGTAACTCCTCCTGTACCATACCACAGTTCTGTGCATTCCATATATATCATATCATAAGATAGTCAACAGCCCGATATTTTGTTGATGGATCAGCTGACAGCTGGGGCTGTTTTCATGAACGCGGATTAGCGCTTAGTCTCTGACTCTGACTTTAGTCAAGGACTTGAAAAAATCGGATTTCATGTGAGCTGGCTAAGCAAGTCCCAGCCTAAAATCACGGCACATTCGGACTAAGTTTGGCCAAGTTTTAGTCATTTGCTGAGGCAGGACTTCAAGTCTTGGGCTGACTAGTTACTCGGATACATCATAGCGTCGAAAAAGATAACAGCTATTTTTAGATTGATAGCTTCAATTCGGAAGGAAAATACGTCGGTTACGAATCACAGAGGCAAAAGTGTCCTGTTGCTATTGAAATAGCTATAAAAAAACACTATAAGTTAAGTGCAGATCGTCGAAAGTACACATGTTTGTGAGTAAAAAAAAAAAAAAAAAAAAAACCCAAAAAAACCCAACCTGAATTCATCGGCTCGCGAGTTGCGAGTGTACATGGAGACTCGAAATGAAGGGTTTGCGTCACATAACAAAAAGAAATTTAAGAAAAAATTATTAGAAAACGTTATTCTGCTGGCATTGCTGACTGAAATAATGTGATTCATCAAAACACACTTTTTCTTTTGTTTGTTTGTTTTTTGTTTTTTCGGTTCAATTTGTTTGAGTCAATATCTCGTGATATGATTTATCATGACAAAAGTAAGTTAAAATATGAAAAAGAACGAAATATTATCAATAGAGCAGTATAATTAGGTGCCCCAAACGTAAACAAAGGTCTAGAAGCACATGGCAAACCACATGTTCCTGTCTTGACAGCTCAAGTTATAGAAAAAAAATAACCTTTAAAATTTGGCTGCTAGGTGGCAAAAGAAACACATATTCACAAATACTCGATCATGCATCAAATAATGTCTAGATATGGATATTTTATGGAACAAAAGGTAAAATTTATCAAAAGTTACAGTCTATCTATTTTTAGACCAGAGCAAATTATTGCGCTGGTGTGAACAAGACGAGAATTATTCGGAGCCTGATTTTCAGAATAATTTAGTCTTATATTATTATTTCTGCAACTGTTAGATTTTATGTAAACATATTTTCAATACTGAAAGTGTATTGCCTACAACTCAAACTACAAAATTGGGAGACCTATATTGTGCTTAAATTTTTCCGGTCCCTAACTAAAATCACTAGCAACTTGTTATTGTTTACGTTTGGGGCACCTAATTATACTGCTCTATACAGGATGTGTTGCTAATTTTTTCTTTGGAAATCTTTTGCGTTGAAAGTCCGAAGGAAGGTATCCTACATGTCATGTACCAGAGAGCGGGATGTTACCAGCAGATAGGTGTATTGTTTACAAATGGTACCCTGAACATAGTATATAGCACATATAAAATGGCAAATGTAGTAGAATCCATTCTTAAATTCTAGTTCATAAACAGCTTGAGTGTTAAATATCTTCTTAAACCATTTAAAAAGGTGCAAGGTGTTATAACAATTATCGCAGCTAATAGGGGGGGGGGGGGGGGGGGGCGGAGGGGGGAATTGTAGTCAGA
>NC_088364.1:22181442-22203942 GCF_034508935.2 Berghia stephanieae | reverse complement strand
CCGAAAATGAGTACCGGACAATTGTATGAAGAATGCCATATAAATAATACACACAGGGGAAAAAAAAATCACCATTGACATTCACGAGTTCAACATGAATGGAATTCGAGAAAATAATACACATGTACAATCGCCCATTCATATAAAAACAGAAAAGTTTTAAGATGCCACAGTCTTTAGCAATTTCCTGACATCTTCGAGTTTCTCACTTCACAAACCGTTTGTTGATAGCTAGTTTTAGTTCTGAACATTCAAAATGCTATGTTCAAAAATACAGATTTGATTATCTATTTGAACATTTTCAGTTTAAAAAATACTAAGTTGTTTATCTATCCCAAACAAAGAAAATTTTTTATAATATCAGAGCACTTTTTCAGTTGGCATTGAATAAATGTTTTTTGTTTTGTTTTTATTTCTTCTTCTATCATTTTGCTTTTAAAATACTACTCTGGCATACTTTTCTTTGAGGTCATTATTGGGGTCACCAGTCAGTCACATGACTTTTAGGTTGGATCGCATTTCAGAGAAAAGCAGATTACGAATTACGAGCCGATCGATAGAAAACGAAAAATGCTATTTCATGATAACGAATGACTTCCTGACATAATCATAATTATGTTGGATAATTATGTTGTTTATATCTAATATCGTGTATTGAGGACATTGTTGTGTCGGTTATCTCAGAGGATTTGTATTTTGTTGTAAAAATTAAGGTGCATTATCTGTAACTGAAATTGAGTCTCGATACTGACACTGACAAGGCGTTTAAAAGCAGTGTTGTGATGTTCTGTAATTGAATAATGATAGCCTTAGTCGACTTATTGTATAACTCAAATGGACTGAAAACTGATCCCTGGTGGTATTCCAGTTGAAACTTAAAATCAGTAATTTTGTTTTCACTTTCACGCCCAACTCACAATCACAAACCTTTTACTTTACTCTCTGTTCTGTTTTATTATGTTATGTGCTAAATACTCAATAGAATATGACATAGAATTCGTATCATCAACAGATTTAGTGTAAAATGCTTTTATCATTCTTGGCTTACTAATTTCTATTGGCAACTCTATATATGTTCTTTGTTTTTATCTTAGTTTTATTAGGGGTGAATAATGAATAATTGAAGGGAGAAAATGAAAATTGAGGAGGGGTAGAGTGGGATCTTCCCCCTAAAGTTAATCAAAAGTACAACCACCAAACTCAAAATGGGGATCTCGAATGTTTACAAACGAATAAAGATTTTTAAAAAAGCGTTTAAAAAAAAAAATTCCAGGGGTGGGGAGAGAGTTGGAGGGCGGGGGGGGGGGGGGGGGGGGGGGGTGGGAGAGAGGTTATGACCATTTAGTTAGGGTGGGTGTAATAGTACACATTTTCAAACTTTCTAAACTATCGTTAGTAAAGAGTTAATCAAACATATCTCCACCATATATATATAATATATATATATATATATATATATATATATATATATATATATATATACACAGAGAGAGGGAGGGAGAGAGAGAGAGAGAGAGAGAGAGAGAGAGAGAGAGAGAGAGAGAGAGAGAGAGAGAGAGAGAGAGAGAGTGTAAAGTTTCTGGTTGACTCTCCCAGCGAAGTGTTGACAATAAAGTTCTGAAGCATCTACAACTAATTTTTAAAGAATAAAGTCACTCTATTAAAAAGTTATGAAAGGTTGAGTCAAACATAACCGACTTTATTGGATAAGAAAAAAAATAAATTTATACTCGTATATCCCCATCTAACTTATTATTACTATAACCATAGATTGTCTTTTCCTGGAGGCTTTTTCCTTGGTCTATAAGATAAATAAATATGAATGACAAACTACACCTCAATCAAAAGTTAGGAATTTTAAGACTTTATCAATCAAAACAGCACAGTCTACTTTATCACAGTTCCATGTGTTAAGATTATGATAAATACAAGTTTTGATGTTCTGTTATATTGTAAACGCAAATGAGTGGGACAGTGTATTTCGATCCATCTATGGACATGGATGATAATGAAAGACAAGGACTTATTGTCTATGAATTAGACAAAGGAAAAGTCTATAATCAGCTTCAGCCACGTGGACAACAAAAATCACATACTCTTCTGTCGTAAGTTTTATGTTTGTTTGAAACGAACTCATTATTTATCTGAATATCATGGTCTCCGTTTATAAGCACGGTCCTCAAGAATCAGGCAGAGCATCTAATAGCTGGATAATGCATATAAGTGGATTCTGATTTTTTTGCTCATAGTAAAATAGTTTTTTCCTCTTAGTCTCCAAATGTAAACATAAAGATATGCACTAAGTTGTAGACTTGGAACTGCCATTACTTACTTATTCCTTTTAACTCCATCTGGAGCAAAGGGCGTCCATGGATTTCCATCTGGGATGGTCTCTGGCGACCACCTTTGCCTCCCCTCACGAATATTTTGATACTTTTCAATTCTAAGTTTAGCATTCTTCACCGCATTATTGGTGGGCATCCTCTTCGTCGATGGCCTTGGGGGTTCCAGTCAAGTGCTGTCCTCGTGATGGATGGGTCTCTTCTTAGGGTGTGTCCAATCCATTTCCACTTTCCAATTGCCATTGGTTCATATGAAAATCCTTAAAAATTTTTTTAAATTAAATTTAAAAAAAAGGGTATACAAGCCCTTTCTTTTATGCGGTAACATGCGACAGCATTATGCCTTAGGTATGGCACGATGGGTACAAAAGCTTTGGATTGTTGCTTGTTTGCTTTATATTGGATCCACCTCTTTATATCATCCTTTATTTCTATAAAGTGGTTCCAATTCTATATTGGGCCATTAAGTTCAAGATGAAGTCTGGTGTTAATTGCTAAAGTTATGATGCAGAGTACTGGTACGTAGCACAAATTGGACTTGCCAACAGACACATGTGTGAAATCAAGAAAGTCACAGACAAAGAAAGGAAAAGCAAACATAGTCTTCATACCTCACACATTGTCACCCTTCTGTACTCAAACTGAGATCATCAAAACGTCTTGATCAATGATTAATTATGACCACATCTGAGCACTTTCTTCCAGCACCAAGCCAACGTCACCGCAAGCAAATAAGGTGCACGTCCCTAACTCTGTCTTCTCCCCTCCCAGTTGAGCATGTCTATTGTTATCACTTAACATTTCAAGATGGATGAGCACTGTCACTTTCATCAGTGAAATGTCACTTGTTTTGCTCCAGGAAAGTAATGATAGAATATTGAGATGTGTACCGTGTGCACCATACTTTATTTGCAGAGCATTTTGATGGCTTTTTGTTAAAAAAAAAAAGTGTCTAATTCTTTTTAGCTGTTGTTTTTTTTTTCTTTTTGTAATTTTTAGGAAATGGCCAGAAAATTGAGCGTTCTTTTAAATGGAGTTCTTTTTGGTGAGCTTGCTTATAAAGGGGTAGTTTTATATAGTAATAATTCTTATAGATGGATTTTGCTTGTAGCCGGAGTGCATATAAACGGAGACCACTGTATAGCCTAAACATTAAAAAAAAATAACAGGCACTGGCTTCTTTTGAGTTCCATTCAAAATAATTATGTACATTTGGATCTGAGTTGGTCGAGTGTATAAGGTATTGCAGTTGCCAAAGTTACCTTGGCCTTTTCTCATGATAGACTCTATTACAAATTTTCCCTGAAGAAAACTAAGAGGAATTATTATTATCTAACACGAGAGAGTTGTACATCAGCTGTTTCTCTCTTTAAGACACACATACACACACACACACACACACACACACACACACACACACACATAGCATATAATGAAGAAAGAAAAAAGATGACAAGAGGGTGTCAAATTAGCATAATGAGTGCAACTGCATGATATTGTAGAATAATTATCATTAGCCATGTAAAGTTTGGGAGTTGTTTGTACAATTAGTAATTTTACATTTTGACCTATTTAGGTTGTTGGTGGAAGGAGACTTAGCTAATTTTATTTTTCATTTTGTACTGACTGCCAGTACAAGGACGGATACATTACAGCATTAAAGCCACTTATGTTTACAAATTCAAATACGAATTGGCAATTCGGACTAGAGTCTGAATAGTCTCCTGTGGCTATTCGGACTCAAACTCCAATGTGCGTGCACATACATAGGGACATAGGGGAAGACGACACAAGCCAGGGGATGGAACTAATAAAGAAATAGAAAAAGAGTTCAGAAGAAATTCTGTGTTACCCATATCACACTAACCCAGCTCATACCCCTACTTTTGACTGTAGAAGGATTGTTGCCTGCCTCACACTATTGGAATACGTAATTTTTAAATTAATTATTTTTGTCCTGATGTTATTTGGACATCATATTATGCTGTTAGAAAAGCTTTCCATCTCAGTTACTTGGCCTGACTTTTGTTACTTTTGAACAATTTTAACTCTTTTCTTAATTTCTATCAAGACTTCAAGTGATCAATGATTCTGTCTTTCTCATCAAATAAAATAGGTGAAGACTACCTGTTGATAGTTACTAAAATCGTAATTTTGATTTGCATTGATTTTATGTAAATAATAAATAATTAAAATATTTAAAAAATAAACAAACAAAAACTAAGCTATACTGCCACAGGAGAGTATTCAGACTGAGTTCGAATAATCTGTTGATTGCGGGTGGTTGGATGGGAGCATCACCCTTGAATCATATACCTATGATGTTCGCATGGGTGTACGATCCGATAGTGATGTCATTTCTTCTTCTCTTTACTAGCCTATCCTGCTTCTTTGGTTTGTGATTGTATTTTTGACAGGGGATATTTTTTTTTCTGTAAATCTTCTGCCTGTTTGTTCTTGGTTATTTATAATTTAGCTTATGATATCTTTAGGTTATGATTTTGATTTACATTTGTACTATTTTTGTTAGATTGCTTGTTTTTTTGTTTCAGCGGTCTCTCATATAACCTCAATTGTGTTGGAAGAGACCTAAAGCAACAAACAAACAAAAAAATCTGTTGATTGCCCGTGCTCATTGGAATTTGAATCCGAATAGCCACAGCAGACTATTCAGACTGCAGCCTTACACATACGTGTCTGGAGATGTGTCTGGTTATCTATTTGTAATTTCATGCACTTATGACCTGGAACAAATTGCCCCATAGAATGAGGACATCATCATCCTCAACTATTCTACAAAAGACCTTTAATTTGTATCTCCCAACTTTTCTATTACTGTCAATGACTTTTAGATTTTTGTAACCATTTCTTTAAATGGTTATGCACCCAGAGCTTTTTATATTATTATTATTATTATTATTATTATTTTTAATACTATTATTATTATTATTATTATTATTATTATTATTATTATTATTATTATTATTATTATTATTATTATTATTATTATTATTATTATTATTATTGTTGTTGTTATTGTTACTATTGTTATTAATTAATCAATTATTTATTTTTATAAATCCTAATTTTGTCGGCATAGTATTAGTTTGCTATTTAAAAGATATTTGTCTATCATTTTTTTATTATTGTTTTTATTTCATGCGCCATCATTTTATGCATCTACAAATGTGTGCACGTTAATACAGACTCAAATTTGGGTATTGATCTTGAAACAATATAAAATCTACAGTTATATAATATAAATATCGAAATAAATAAAAGTAGAGAGAGAAATAAATAAATGAATAATACTTTAATACATAAATACATGAATAAATACATAGATAAAATAGATTAAATAAGATAATAATTTAATAATAAGTAATACATTGATAAATGGACAAATATTGAAAGATAACAAATTAGATTAAGTCATTTGACTGATTAGATAAAATCCATGTATACAAATTTGCAGGTAGGTTGATAACAAAAGGCAATTTTGGCTTAATTTAACAATTTTGTAATTGATAATATTTCTTTATACCCAAATACAGATTATTATTATTATTATTATTATTATTATTATTATTATTATTATTATTATTATTATTATTATTATTATTATTATTATTATTATTTTATTATTATTATTATTATTATTATTATTATTATTTATTATTATTTATTATATTATTATTATTATATATTATTATTATTATTATTATTATTATTATTATTATTATTATTATTTATTATTATTATTATTATTATTATTATTATTATTATTATTATTTTATTTTATTATTATTATTATTATTATTATTATTATTATTATTATTATTATTATTATTATTATTATTATTATTATTATTATTATGACAATTAATCACCCTCCAGTCCTTCAGACCCATAATGTATGCAGTCGGAGTTTATGCTGCTTTCTATAGTATGCAGCAGACAATAGCAATTGCTTGCTACACTCTGTTGCAGTGTACTTTCAGTCAGATCTATCAGACCTAGCAGCCCAATCATTGCTGGATGATGAGGTGGGTCAAAAATGAAATCACGATTAGTGCTCTACCAACTTAACTATTGGGAACCCCAACTGAGGCACCCTTATTTTGTATTTATTTTTAAAAATTTATCTAATATGTCTATTTGGGTTTTTTAAAAAGGTCAAGCTGTTTTTAAGCCTGATCAATTATTTGTTAAGTCTCTCCTCAGAAGCAAGTGCTTGAGTCGGATAACCTGAAAAACTACTGGCCCATTTCTAACTTGCAGTATATATCAAAATTAATTGAAAAGTTCTTCATCAACAGTTTAATGATGACCTTGCATTTCACAGGCTCCAAGAGCCTCTTCAATCAGCAATCAGCTCACAGATAATTGCTCAGCACTGAAACAGCCCTTCCTACGGGTTGCCTCCGATTTTTAGAAATCACGAACAACAGAGACACATCTATGTTAAATTTGCTTGACCTGTCAGTCGCATTTGACACTTCAGACCACAAAATCCTCCTCCTGCAACTACAAAATAATTTTGACCTCCAATGAACTGCACTCAATAATTGGTACAAAGCATATCTTACAGGACGACATAAAAAACTGTGATTGGAAACTCCTACTCAGAGAGTATACCTCTTCACTTCAGCATACCCCTAGGCTCCGTCCTGGGACCAGTACTAATTGTGCTATACACATCACCCCTTGGGGATATCATTCATTCATATGGTCTTCTACACCATTGTTATGTCAACGACACACAGATCTAAGAAACCAATCGTCAATTACCATTTGACAGGAATATTGAACATTGGGAAATGAGCGAATAAATGGGGGAAAATAAATTACAATTGAATGGTATTCGGGAATAAGAACAAAATTAGTAAAATTGATCAAACTGTTTTGGAAGTAAATCACAATAAAATGTCTTTTGTCAATTAAGTTAGGAATAGGGGACAGCATGGTACCCGAAAGGTACCGAGTTCAAATACCTGCTGCGATGTGTAGCCTTAAGCAAGTCACCTTGCCCTAGCTCAGTTTGTGGCGGTGCACTACCTGGGTTATTCCAGTTTTCCCTTTGACTAAACCCTAAAGACAAAAATTCACCTATGGGATGAATAAAGGGAATTTTTATTTTATTTTATTTTTTAATCTTGAGTTCTGATTTGATTTGTGTTTTCGATAAATGAACAAGTTTGTCAAAAAAAAAAGGGGGAAAATTAGTGTAGGCATATGAGAAAAATAAGTTCAATATGATATTTTATCACGAAAGAAGAGTGTCAAAAATTATTATCTGTCTTAATATTTTCAAAATTAGATTATTGTAACTCTTTACTTTCGGGAACATCAAGTACCAACAGTCATTCTCTCTAGGCAATTAAAAACAATGCAGCACACTTAGTAAAGAAAAAGAAGCACATATAATTATTTTAGATAACAAGAATATTTTGAGTCTACCCACTTTTCCTATTTATTTCCTCAGACCGAAGAGACTGAGGTTTTTGGTGACACTATGCATCTTGTTAACAGAGATGGGAGAGAGACTGACCTATTACAGTCTTGTCGCCAACACTATTCTATTTGCTAAATCTGTTCTAGGATTTGAAGAAGTAGATGCTGCCACAATCAACCAAGTGTTTGCAGGTATCAGAGATGTTTTCAGATTTTTTTTTTGTATCTTCATCTTGGATAATTATGTCTGGCCCTTCAATTTCCTTTTTATTATTTTTTTTTTTGTATTGAAAAGAACAAATAACCCCCCCCCCCCAAAAAAAAAAACAACAAAAAAACAAAAACAAAAAAACAAAACAAAAAAAACCAAAAAAACCCCAAACAAAACAACAAAAAAACCCAAAAAACAACAAAAAACAAAACAAAAAAAACAAAAACAAAACAAAACAAACAACAAACAAACAGAAAAAACAAAAACAAAAGGCAACAACCCCCCCTCCCCCCCAAACCCCCCCCCCCCCCCCCCAAAAAAAACAGCAAAAAACAAAACAAAAACAAAACGAACGAACAAAAAAGAAAAGAGAAAGAACAAAAGCAAAATACTGATTTATATTCATATGAAATTATAAATTTTTTAGGGTAAATTATAAGATCAAAGCAGTCTTTTGTAATGGAGGGAAAGGCATAATAATTAAAGGAATTTTATAACCCCTACAAGGTGTGTTTAAAATACAAGGTGAGAATCAACAATTTTTGTTTTTATTGAAACAAAACTTTCATAAATTATACTTTATTACAGAACTATGTTTCTTTCTGTAGTCATCTTTAACATATAATGCTTTTTTTTTTTTTTTAACCAAAACTGCTCAAAAGAATTTATGGCTCACGTGGAGAAATCTCAGTAATGATTTGGTAACAAAGCTTTTACTTCTTAGACACCTTTTTTCTTATTTTATCATTTGTGGGCTAATTGCCATTTTGAGTAACTCTATTAAAGGTAATAGAAACTAATTGCTGAAATGTAACCTAGGAGCTTGAAGCAATACTTAGCGGAGCGGGTTTTTCCAAGTTCGGGATTTTTTTGTGCATCTTTTGTTTACTTTCGTAAATTTTTTGTTCTTCCAGGACACTCCTGCTTTGGACTTCCCTTTTAGTTCAGCCTCTTGTGTTGCACATCCAGCAGTTACCTGGCCTTCCCCTCTTTCTTTTACCCTGATGGTTCCATAGCAATGCAGTGTGATGGTGTTCGACTGGTACCTGTCCTGCATCTTGCTAAAGCTCTTGATTTTTTTATCTTCTCTGGCCACATTATTGAGCATAGTTTTTGTTGTTCTCCTCTGTTCAGTTCTAAGGAGAACTGATGAAACATTTGTGTTGAAGATGCAGAGTTTGTTTTTCAGATGGATCATTTTTGAAGCCCAAATATTCTTCAACAAGATGAAGGCTGCTCAGACTCTGCCTAGCCTAGATGTTACATCTTTGTCTGTATCGTCTTTATTGTCCACCACGTTCCCCAAGTAGGTAAATGACTCCACCACTCTGTAGGCTTTCCACACTATGACTTATTTTTGGAAGTGGTGTTCATAGTGATCATCTCTGACTTCATGTGATTGATTTTCGAACTTGTACTTGTAGGAAGAAGAGTTGTTTGTCCTGCATCCGTCTGTGGTTGACAAACAAGAGGACAATGCCATCTGCAAACTCAAGATCGTCGAGTTGTGCTCAGAGTGCACACTGGACTCCATTGTTTATCCCTGTTGTCATCAATTTCATATTCCAGTCAATGACCAGTAATAAAAAGGAAGGGTGACAGTAAACATCCCGGTCTGACTCCCGTCTCAACTCCAAAGCTTTCTGATAGCTTGCTAGCACGAGCAATGTGCCATATCATTCACTGTTAAGTGCAGCGGATGAGGGGTACAAACTTTTCTGGTATCTCATAGGGCCTTAGTAGCTTACTGTCAAATGCCTTTTTGTAGTCTCTAGAATTGACTTAGAGTTGCGATTTCCAGTCCAGTGATTGTTCTACAATTATTCATAGACTGGCTATCTGGTCTGCCCTTGTGGAAGCCTGTCTGTCATTCGTTGGAGCTTGGGGTCAACTGCCTGTTTCATCCTGGAAGAATTGGGTTCATGACTTTATAGAACAATGAGAGTAGCATAATATCATAATAGGCCTGAAATTTAGATATCAAATTTATAAAATTCTGATCGTCCATTGTCGATATATGAATGTTTGGATAAGAATAGTATAGCATGCAATAATTTACTTCCTAAAGCTTGTGTTACATTTTAACGAAGATCCAATGTAATAAAATATAATGGATTTAAATATTTATTTTTATATTCAAGCTATTTATATCTTATTTCAAATGTCACAATTTAAAATCAACTTCTATCTAATCTTTTTCAAGGCGCAAGTATTCAGCCTGTTGAATCTGGTTTGACACACACACACACACACACACACACACACACATACACACACACACACATACACACACACACACGGAGAGAGAGAAAGAGAGAGAGAGAGAGAGAGAGAGAGAGAGAGAGAGAGAGAGAGAGAGAGAGAGAGAGAGAGAGAGAGAGAGAGAGAGAGAGAGAGAGAGAGATGGTAAGGTAGTTTGTCAGTTGTCATTGGTAAATTAGATAAAGCTCTTGTCTCAAAAGAAGTCAAACCAGCTGTCCACTGTTTACCAGTCCCAAACAGTAGACAAACAAAAAGTTGGTCAGGTCAAATGATATGTTGTCATTTTTTCTTTGTTTAGTCACAACATATCTTGAGGAACAGGAATTTATCTGATAATGACTTACTGGCTCACATGACAATCAAAGTAAGAGCACATGGTGCATCAAATGTATGCATACACACTTAAACACATAGCAGCATTAAAATCACATGTTCACACAAACAAGCATGTGTATTATTAGTAGCGGAGGGCCTCATCTGATCAATTGGACCGGAATGGGGCAGTCATTTTGGTTTTTAGAGGTTGCTTTTCTTTGTTTACAAGTTCAAAAAGAAACGTACTTAAAATCGCCCCCAGTCAAAAATGTTAAAATTTAGCCTTCCACGCAAAAAATGATGGCTACAGTCTTCTGGGACAAAAAAGATGCGCTTACTCTAGGTGGACTTTCTATCTCTAGAGCAATCTATCAATGCTGCTGTAACACAACAAAAAGAAAGAAGTGATGCAAAGTAAGGGACCAGGATGAACGAGCAAAGTCCTTATACAGCAATACAACATCACTTCCTCTCATAGAGCAAATAATAGGACAAAGATTGGATTAAAAGTAAGGTTTAGAGGATTTGATACATCTTCCCATAGCCCTAACCTGGCCTTTTCATCGTATGTCTCTTTGAACTCAAAAGACAATTGGCCAGCTTTGAACATTAATACCGGCTCTATCAATGAAATTAAATGTGGCTGCAAAATCTTAGCGGAGAATTCTTCAAGCAGGACAATTATTGTTCCCAGCATTGCTGATTGAATATCTGTCTATTTTCACCTTGCTTTTAGAACAACCTTTGTGCAATTTATTGTTCAATTCAATTTTGCATGGAAAGTTGCCCTGATCATATTGCACTTTCAGGGAAGATTTTGTATCTAAAAAAAGAATAAAAATTGGTCTTGACTTTGACATTTGAGATTACAGGATACAGAGTTTCACAGTTTTAAAACAGTGGTTAAATGCTGGGTATGGGTTTGTAGTAGAATACCCAGATAAAACCTGTGATAAAATCCACAATTCTTGCGGAAGCTCCTGCTCAAAGTACGAGGCAGAGGCAGTTGCAATAGAAGCCTCACTGCGACAGCTCTCTTCTGTTTTCCAGCTAAACCCTTCAAAACTTCAAAACACTGTCATCTTCACAGACTCCAAATCAGTTCTCCAAGCTCTCGATTTAGATAAACTCTCCTCAACGTTCAATAGTTTAAGATCTCAACTAGATGAATTCCTTACAACACACAGAGTAGACTTATCTCTCCAGTGGATACCAGGACATTCAAATATACCAGGAAATGACAATGCAGACAGACTGGCCAGACTCGGATCAACACTTTTACAACCATCATTTCCAGTATCCTTAGACACAGCGAAACAAATAATCAAAACAAATAAGAGAGAAGAATGGATGAACAGTTGGGCAATGAGCACCACGGGTAGATGTATGTTTTCCCATATGACCACTCCTGTAAAGACTGATTGCCTAAATAAGCTCAGACGACACCAGCAAAGCATCATCTTTCAACTAAGAACACAACACATACCGCTCAACAACCATTTAAGCAAAATTACAAAAGACACATCCCCCTCCTGCCCCCTATGTCAACACCCCAATGAAACAGTAACACACCACTTGCTTGAATGTCAACCTCTTGAAGATCTGAGATGCACATTCCTCCCACCAAATCCAAGCATCAGTAACACACTTTATAGTCACCTGGAACAACTACAAAAGACGTCTAACTTCTACGTCATGGCACAAGACCGAAGGGCTAGAGCTCAGGTGGTCGCTGGTTCGGATAAGTAAGTAAGTAAGTAAAACAGTGGTTAAACAGTCATAAATTATTTATCAACTTCTCTTTAGCTCCTCTCTGCCGTTTCTTGTCTTTTTAAACTGTATTTTGCAGTTATGCCAAATCAATACTTGTGAAAAGTCAGGAAGTGAGAAAAGTGGCATCAGGCTCTTTTATAAAAGTTGAACACTTTATTTTTTCTTCTTCTCTCGGCAGGTATTGTTTTCCTCATTCCCATTGGAGGTGGATTCTTGGCTGATTCCTATACTGGTCGCTTCAAGACTATTGTGGGTTCCGGTCTGGTTTATCTAGTGGGTAAGAATGTTTTGTTTTATTGAAAATGATTATAGCAAATGTTTGTGTTTTTAAATTCATCTATCACATAAAGAGCAGGGGATGGCTAAGTTATTTGTTAGCTTTCCCTCAATCAGGTGATATAAAAAGATGTCATATGTGTGAGTATGAGCGTATTTTGAATCCCATCACACACTATGCATTTCTATCTGAGCTAAGTGACGATACATATGTGTTGTTATTTTAGCCAAACCATTGAGCCATTGTTTATGTTTCAACGTCAGAAAACAACATTTGTCATATCTTATCATATCCAATCATATTATATCAGACAAACCTAATCAAGATTGCAGAGCTAGATGGGTGAGAATGGGCAAAAACTCGTTATATCTTTCTGGCCTTACCATAGTGTCTCTATCAAGGAACCACTTGACACAAATCACATCTCTCCTTTTAAGCGTGTACAAGTGTTTGGTGAAAGAAGGTGATGAATATTAAAATATAGAAAAGAAGCCCATCTGGTAAACATGACATGAAATACAAATTTGATTCCTCATTGGCTGTTGAGAAATAAAATGTAAAGCAAATCGTTCCTTCCCTTACCGACCATTTCCCTGACCGACCAAAAAGACAACATACGAGAGTTTTTGTTTTGTTACGTCTTTAATTGAATGACTTTAGTTGTAATAATCCGATTACATCATCTACGAAGATTGCTTCCACCACTACAAACTGTCCAAATAGCTTGTTGTAGTGGAAACTCACTCAAATTGATAACATAAGATGTTCAGATAAGATGAAAATGTTTCTTGTCTTACGGGTTGCACGTCGTCCCACGTCGTCCGTCCTGATTGACAAATAAGCCAAATGTAACTCTTCTAACCGTAGAAATGCATTGAGTGGCTTAAACCTGCCTCCTGGGATCTATATTTAGGCATTACTAGTGTCAAATTGGAGTTGAATCTCCATTGTGCCCCGTAAACAGGTTGGTCGGTGAGGGAAGGGCATTTTTGCATCTCCCTTCCCTTACCGACCAAACACCAAATCGGGTGAGAATGTTAAGCTGATTTGATTTTTGTTTTTTTTAATGTTTAAATTATAGTCTTATTTACTGTATATTTACGATAATATTTACAGTACAGCCTTTCTTGTTATGCATTTGAGCTTTATATCAAATTATAGTGCATCAAAATAATGTTCCATTAGTAGTAAGATCAGGTGATCGGTAAAGGATTGGGCATTGGTCGGTAGGGGAGCGATGGAAAAGAATGTGGTTGGTAGGGGAAAAATATATCACATATCTAACACAAATAGAACATGGATACTATTTCTTGCTGGGGAAAAGTCAGTTGACAACCCAAACCTACCATCATGTCTTCAGATTTTGTGACATTGCTCTTTGAAAACTGTATTATTTATGGTTTTTGTTTTGGACAGATTATTTCTTTTGTTCTCGTAAGGTGTGATGGTAGGGGACTGAACAACTCTAAATGGAGTGGGGATAAGCAGGGGAGGGGGAAAAGGGTGAGAGAAGACAGCAGCACTAAATTTAAAAAAAAAGAATGTCATGCTCAGTACTCATCTTCCTCTCATCTCTGTAACAGGAAAATACCTGACATGTTTTACCCACTCTTTTATTACAGGTATCATCTTGGTAGTTGTTGCTGCAATTGACTTTTCGAATTGGGGAGATGAAGATCTTAGCCAGGTGGGTAGACGTTTTCTTGTAGTATTACTGGCGTCAATCTTGGTATCCCTCATTATGGTTAGCAAAGTGTTATTAGATTTACCAGCATTTTAATTAGCATTGTCAGGCAGGAACTTTAGTTGCTCTTGGCTTTGACATATACCATGATATAAGGAACTCGGCAACCTTATGTGATAATTATTCTTATAGTTCAAATTGACATTCAGATGAAATCTCTGTTTATACATCCAAATTATGAAAAAGAATACAATTGTTTAGCTACCGAAACTATGATAACTCTGGCTCCAGGAGTTGAATAAAATAAATATTATATTGATGTTGCCAGATAGTATAAAAGCCCTTTGGAAAGCCTTTAAACTTCTTTATTTAGATATCATCCTAATTTTATACAGATATGGCTGTAACATTCAGACGTCTCCATTGTATCAAGCAGCATTGTCATCTACCCTGAAAAAGTTATAAAGTGTCGGGAATATGATATGAATTAGTGCAAAATCTTCTGATAAGATATACACATCATGGTTACTAACAGTTATCATTCATAAGACACGTTTCCTTTTGGTTGTCAATCTTCTCCATAATTAATGTCCCACAAGAAAAATTTTCCTTCGTTATGAAGTCAGTGCACAATGTAAATTTATAAAACAATCTTATATAAACCTAAAACATCCCACAATCGTTTGAATTTTCGACACCCCATTTTTGGAACGCTCTCTCCCCCCCCCCCCCCCCCCCCCCCCCCCCCCGAATATTAGAAGTGCTGACTCATTATTCGCTTTCAAATCTAAATTGAAAACTCACTTTTTTGTCTCATGATTTCTATTTTTTAAATGAAGTTTTTCCTATCATGTGTGTAAAATGTAAGATCTATTGCAATGCAAATAATTGAAATTGCTATGTTTTTATTTTTCATTGTATTTCTTTATTTATTTTAATAATGTAAAGCACCTAGAGCCTGATGAAATCGGGATAAGGTACTATACAAATGCCATTTATTATCAATATCTGAATCATTAAAGTCAGATGCCATGAATCCTCCCACTCTCCTCTCTTTCTCTCGCTTTCTCTCTCTCTCTCTCTCTCTCTCTCTCTCTCTCTCTCTCTCTCTCTCTCTCTCATGTGCCTATCGTGTACACACATACTCACAAATACACAAACAGACCCACAAACACACATCCATGGAAATCTGAGACATGTTTTGTCCTCCACAGATCTCTAAATTTTGTAAAAATATATTTCAAGACCGTTCCTTTATTTTTCAGTCTGGAAAGCGTGGGTTTTTCTTAGGTGGTTTGGCATTGATAGCCATTGGAACTGGTGGCATCAAGGCAAATGTAGGACCTTTCGGTGCTGAGCAGCTTGAAGCTCTTGGAAAAGATGCAGTGCAGTCTTTCTTTAATTGGTACAAATTAATTATATTGATTTTATGTTATATTAGATTTTTTATTGACTGATTTTAGATATCAACTTATTATTATTAGTATTATTATTATTATAAATTTATAAATAATAATATATAATAATATATAATAATAATATAATATATTTATTATTATTATTATATTATTATTATTATTATTATTATTATTATTATTATTATATTATTATTATTATTATTATTATTATTATTACTTCTACTACTATTATTATTACTACTTCTACTACTATTATTATTATTACTTTTGTTGTTGTTATTAATATTATTATTGTTGTTATTATTATAAAGCCAGTCTTGCCTACTTAAATGAACTAACAATGAAACGAATTCATTTAAATTCATAATTTCTTCCAATCTTAGTCTGCATGTAACTGGAAACCAAACTTTTCTCACTAATTTACAGTAGCAATAATGTGACCTTGGAACTCGAATCGCATCTGTAACTGCCCTTCTTCCTTTACGTCCAATCCACCTTTGGTGTATTGTTGCAAGTTTTACATAAATTATATTCAACATGACATAGTAATATATTGTAGGATTCTTGTCAAATGATCCAAATCATGTGCTTCAACCACATCTTTGGTAGGCTATTCCAAAGTCGATTTTGTTGATTATCAATTATGTGCTATTAGTAATAAAAAAACCCTCAAATAGCAACATACATTTTAGTAAACCCCTTTTTAGCGACATCATTATAACAATAATCGGCGGTTGATACGGATGCTTGATACCCGACCATCGTCATCTCGTACCACTTAACCAATAAAAAATACATTTTTACCTCCCAATGAGATCGCTTTGTAATAATAATCAGAACACATTAAAGAAAAAAAAATTCCCTTTATTCATCCCATAGGGGCATTTGTCTCTAGGGTATATTCCAAGGAAAGACTATTAACCCGCAGCCACAGTGCAGCGCCACAAATTGAGCTAGGGCGAGGTGACATGCTCAAGGCCACATAGCGCTGTGGCAGGTGATCAAACTCGGTACTTTTTGGGTACAAAGCAAATACCGTACCGCTGAGCCATGCTGCCCCATGTTTACTAATATGGAACCACAGCAGAAGAAGTTTATCTGTGGATGGAACTCTCAAGGGTCTGTTAACCTTCCATGTTAGCTACCTGGTTGAGGTCAGTGGAGGTTAACTGATATCAGGCAATGTCGTGTCCAATGGTTGCAATTATGGATATTTATGGTCTTATGAAATGTTGAAATAGCGGGGAAAACAATAACAGCTTCTTTCACTTGTTTACTTTCATTTGAAAAATCAGTTGAATCTCTAAACATCTGTCCAAATTTGATCTTATTCTGGTTAATACCTAGGTCTTTTTTTTTCTTTTTTTTTTTTTTTTTTTTTTAATATGGCACGATGTAGATCCACTAATTTTTAAGTGCTTCTAAATTTTGGTGCACTTAAATAAAAATTTTGAAATTTAAAACTCATCAGCTATCACATGGATTTTGTGCTATCATATTGGCACTTGATTTTTTAAATTTATTTTTAGTTTTGTTAAATGGCGTTCAAGCACTGTTTATGATCAAAACAATGACAATACACATTGGAAAGTGAAAACGTAACTGGTATACCCTTTGTAAACAGGAGAAATACACAGTCTAACTTTGTTGAAAAGTGTCTTCTTTCGGTCACTGGTCTGTGCATTGCACTGTTATGTATTCACTGGTCTCACCATGCCCCCTTTTTCCACCATTTTGAAAACCACGGAATAAGGACACCCCTGGTTAACGACACAATTTTCCGGTCCCGGGCGATTTCGTTATCCAGGGTTTGCATTGTATGGTCGGGAATTTGTTCAGACTACATCAACACACCCACCGCCACACCATCATCACAACCACCACTATTGTAACCACCACCACCATCACATCATCATCATCATCATCATCATCATCATCATCATCATCATCATCATTGCCACCACTTCTACAATAACCACCACATCATCATCATTATCATCATCACCACCATCATCATCATCATCATCACTACCACCACTAATTTAAACACCACCATATCATGGTCATCACCACCACAACTACTCCTACCACCACCACCACCACCACCACATCATCATCATCGTAACCACCATTAATATAACCACCATCATCATCACTACCAGCACTACTATAATCACCACCATCACTAAATTATCATCATCACTGCCACCACTACTGCCACCTCCACCACATAATCATTACCGCCACTACTACCACCACATTATCATTATAACTCTTTCACCATATCAGCTTCGCACCTTACTATTTATATGACATTTGGAATCCTTTTTAAAATATGATAGTCTTTCCTCCATCCATATAGTTTATTGGTAAGGATAATTGGGTCTGGTTAAGGACTGGATTTATTTTCTGCTAAAGTTGTGGGAACCCTGCAACACAATAGGGCTAATCGTCGTCTTCATCATCACGAGAATCAGCATCATTATCGTCACCGTCATTATCTTTTGTCTGTTGTAGGTTTTACTGGGTGATAAATGTGGGTGCCTTTATTGCTTACGCTGGTGTGTCCTATATACAGCAGGAAATCAGCTTTGGCTGGGGATATTTTGTACCTCTAGTTGCCATGACTCTTTCCCTGATCATTTTTGTCAGCATCAAATCTAAATACTTGCAAACAGAACCCAAAGGTGAGTGGGGAAACTGAACTATTATTAATGGATGCTTTATAATTTAATATAGCGGGTGCGAGAAAAAAAAAATGGAAAAGTTTAGAAGTATAAAATTTTACTACAATCAAAGCCAATTATTCAAATTTGTGCATAAATTTTAAAAAATATATTGAAAAATGTTAATTCCACCCATTGTTTTAATAACCACACTGCAAAAATGCCATATCGAAGAGTTTGGACGTAATTCTCAAATTTTGATGTGATCTTTTGATCCCTCATTTTATTTTTTGACTGATCCATAGAATTTTTTCCCATGATCCAATTGATTTACTCATGTCTTGAATAGTGAGTCGATCCCATGCATTTTGAATTGACTCTTTTAACTCTGAGTGTAAAATGTTGTACTGTGTGGAAAACGTACCAACCTTATAAACCATCAATGACCAAATGCTGTAGTCCATGGCATTCAAGTCCAGGGTACATTGGAGACAGTTCGTTTTGGTAATAAATCAAATATGGTTTCTGCTCGTACTGAAAATTATGTAGCATTATTAGAAGCAAAAAACTTATTCCAGACTTTATCCCGATTGATCATTTGTTTTTCTCCTAGATAAGATACGGCAAATTTTTACACTAGTAACACTGCACTATAAAAAACAAGATGCAAATTCGGAAACTTTCGATATTGTGATTTTTATACGAGTTTGGTATAACCATCATAGTTTCTAAATCAATAAAGCATTTTTATTAAACTTGGCAAGAACTAACTTGAGGTTTTGTTCTTCCTGCTTGTAAATTTTCGAATATTTTCAGTTTCTACCTTGTACTGAAATAGCATTGTAAATTTTCCCCGTTTTTTTTCTCGCACCCCATCAATACTTTATAGAGCCAAATACAAAAACACACCGTGCAGTATTTTATGATATTTACAGTCATGATTTTAAATTAGATTGCTGCATGTGCTGGATGATCTGTTGCACGTTTGACATGCTTAATTGTTTTTGTCTGCTCTTGTCAGCAAAGAATGGATTAACATATAAATATAGATTGTTCATCTTTCATTTACTTTTTAATTGAAATATCTTCCATTTTATGTCATCTATAATCCAGTAGAGGAATGATAAAAAAAAATAAATTTGTAAACATTTTCAGTATGTTAAGTTTGTTTTCATTTAAAGACAATTTTTTTTGGTATGATGTAACTAGGACTGGAATGAAAGAGGCTTGGTGAAATGAATGCACTATTTTTGTGTTGAATACTTATGTGATGTGGTGTAAAATTAGTAGAACTTCATTTTCTGGAATATACCTGTTTTACTTTATGACTGACACTGTGGATAAGAATGTAACTGGGAAGGACAAAGTATTAAGTGTTTCAGAGACACGACTTTACAAATCCATGCAAACTTCAATTTTTGTTATTACCCTCCCCCTCCCTCCCTTTCCACCTCTTAATTGATTAAAAATCATTGAATGAAATGATATTCCAAACTTCTATGGATTATCTAAGGTATGTTTTGTTTTAATTCATCCAATCTTAATTAACACAATGGATCTCAGTGTCAGATAATGAGCATTTTAATGGTTTTTTTTTAGTATTTATTGAAAATGACATGTCATAAACAAGATGCTCATTATAGCGTCACCATCCCTTATACCTGTAAATATAACGCCTTGAAATGCTTATAAATTTCATGATTTTATTTAAGGTTTTCAATATATTCCATAACAGCGTTTGTGTGTGTTGAATCCGTGACCTCAAGAAGTCAGGGAGCGAAGGCTCTAGTTAGACTAAGGTTTGAAGGGACTTTTTTGGGGGTCATGGATAGCTCATATGGTATAGTCACGATCTCCCCGGCCAGGCGGAGTTGTCGTAACAGTAAGGTCGCGGGTTTGATCCCCATCGTCGCTGCAAAGTTTTTATTCCTTGTTGTCTTCTGGCACTTTCCTGCTCACTTAATTTCTTATTATCATAAACATGAGTGCCTGCTCCACTCACTTTTCTGAATTAAATATTCACCCCAAATACCGGAGCATGCTCAATGTCTCAATCGTTTCTATGTTACATGTTTGTTTGGAGAATATAGGCTATTAAGCTTAAATGCTGGCCAACTAACTTCGCAGCATTTGTGTGTGTTGAACCTGTGACCTCAAGAAGTCGGGGAGAGAAGGCTCTAGTTAAACTAAGGTTTTAAGTGACTGTTTTAGGGGTCATGGATAGCTTATACGCTAGAGTCATGATCTCCCCGTCCAGGCGGAGTTGTCGTAACAATAAGGTCGCTGGTTCGAGCCCCCATCGCCACAGCGAAGTTTTTATTCTCTGTTGTCTTTTGGCACTTTCCTGTTCAATTAATTTCTTGTTAATATGTTCCATAGAGCACTTGAGGGATTTTTAAAGAAAATTAAGATATTTGCAAAATTTTTCTTTTTCATTTGTAAGTAACATAAATGTCTAAAATGCTTCAGTCGATGCATTCGCCTTACAAAAATAAATAAATTTTTTTCTCTTTTTTCTCTCCCAATTTCCAATGATAGGCAGTATCTTGTCAACGGCATTTTCCATATGTGGCCAGGGGTGCTGTAAGGTAAAACCTTTAATAATATTGCCTGCATGTATGTGAAAAAAGGTTGTGTTTGTGTTGGAAGAAAAGGAAATTTAGTTCTCTGCTCTTACTTGTGCAAATGAAGACTGCCGCTTTTGCTCTTAATGATGAGTGTAACGTGGACAATGAAGTCTTTGCAAGTCTCATTGTGATATTGATTTCAATTGATAATGATAATTGATTGGAAATTTATGCTATAAATTACAGTAATAAATACATTATAAATACATTATACCTTAGGGTTGTTTTGTGATAATGAATACCTAAAATGGGAGTTAAAGAATTAGAAATTATACTCTATTGAATTGCTCTTTGAATAGATTGGGAAAATAATCAACATATGCATATTATTGTGCGGCTATATGGTCTAGTGGTATGACACTCGCTTTCGGATCGGAAGGTCCTAGGTTCGAGCCTCACTCGGCGCATAGTTGAGTCCTTGGAAAAGACTCTTTACTCACATTCTCTCACCGTACTCAGGTGTAAAATGAGTACCTGGCTGTTAACAGTGTTGTCTTTGTCCGAAAAATTGTAATATCGCCTAACAGACGGCATGTCCCGTCCTACATGTTAAATGTTGCTGTTGACCAGGGACCCCTTGTAAAGCGCTTTGAGCATATTTAGTGTATATTGTGCTATATAAAAGCTCAATGGAAAAGCTCAATAAAAAGCTCAATATGACTGCATTCTTATTGTGTATCACGTGCACCAATAAATGTAAGTCTGCACATGGTGTAATTATTCATTCTTTTTCTTTTACATTTATTTATCCGATTATAGTGAGAATGAGAGTCTGAGAGAGAGAGACAGGGAGAGAGAGAGAGAGAGAGAGAGAGAGAGAGAGAGAGAGAGAGAGAGAGAGAGAGAGAGAGAGAGAGAAGAGAAAAGAGAAGAGAGAGAGAAGAGGAGAGAGAGAGAGAGAGAGAGAGAGAGAGAGAGAGAGAGAGAGAGAGAGAGAGAGAGAGAGAGAGAGAGTTACCAGTATTTTTTCAGCTTTGTTGTCATGTTCTAAGACACTGCCTCTAGACCAGTATATCTATGGTAAGAATCCCACTTAAGTGGCATAAATGCAAGACCTTGGATAAGAATGCATACTCACCTTATTCTGGTGTAATATGAAAATTTGACTGGCAATATCGTTGCCTCTGTGGAACAAATAATGTAGTAACTCCTCATATTGCACTTTTTTTCTGAAAAAATGTTTGTTTTCAATTGCCCTCTATATGCAATGATCCGAAAATAGAAGTCAATCAATCAGAACAGAAAAGGTTGATCTGTTCCATGTGTAGGAGTCCAAATAAAGTATAACACAGAGATGGCAAAACTGTGTTATAAAATACTCAGTGCTGGTTAGTTGTATTGCCCTGTTCGGTGACAAATAAAAAGAGACGTTTGTCATATCACATCTTCATAAAAGAGTGATAATATTTGGTGCCTTGGAACTTGTTTGGTCAAATCTCTATCCAGACACAAAAGGATAGTGATAAAATCT
>NC_088364.1:22158942-22178942 GCF_034508935.2 Berghia stephanieae | reverse complement strand
ATTGTAGCTAAATAAAGCTTATGAATGAGATACGATTGGATAAAGTAAGGACATTGTAGAAACCAAGTTTTGAGAAAATCGACATAGAAGTTGAGGCACTTGCGTTGAATCAGTGGGGTTAGGTAATTCCAGGCACACAGGCATTTAGAATTTACAAGAGTAATAGAAAATGTGTCTACATTTTTTTAGATGATATAAATATATATATATATATATATATATATATATATATATATATATATATATATATATATATTTCTAGTTTTTTTTATTATATAAGATGCTTTTAAATTAACCTAAACACTAATATTTTAAGTATACTCTATTCGTTTATGAAGTTTTTTACTTATAGAAAAATTTTTTTGCTAAATTGAAGACTCAATTGAATATAATTTAGTACATTTATATTTTTGCTTTTATTAAATGGAAGAAATATGATTGAAATGCCAAAAGCATTTTAAAATATTGATAATTCCAAGGTACATTTTTGAAATTACATATCAGAGAGAGAAATGTCAAGAGAGAGGAAAGAAGAGGAAGAGAAAGAAGGAGAGAGTAAAACATACTTCACACACAAACCCAGCCACCCACACACACACACACACACACACACACACACACACACACACACACACACACACACACACACACACACACAAACACACAAACACACACACACACAGAGGAAAATCTAAAGAAAAGTAGTACCTTCAGTACTTCAGATGTGTAATTGTGTAGTGAGGAGATGGAGGAAATGTAGTTGGCGTATACTCCTTTAAATGCTAATACCTCTGGAGAAATAAAAAGGATATTGATTAATTAAGTACAGGAAAGTTCTAAGAAAAACATGTTAGATTTACATTTAAAGCGCATCTGAAGAAATTGTCCACTAAGTTAGTGAGTCATTTTACTTGAGTTCTTTGAATAATGTGCTAGATTTAATGTTAGATCACAAATAAATGAAACTACAAATTGATTATTAAGATAGGAAGGCTACTGCCAATGCGCTTTACTGACTTAAAACTAACAGACCAAATGGAACAAAGAAATAAAAACGATAATGATGCATGCTTTGTTGACTACACCAAAGCCTTTGACAAATTGGAAGCACAATAATAATTTGAGAAAAAAGAGGATTTGATAATTTTCGGGGAAAAAAAAACCCAATCTGTATTGGGAATGTATAGCCGGTGTCAAAACTGATAATGAACATGGGGTGTGAATCATGTAAAAAGAGGAACTGTACTAGGAGGTGTCTTTTATTGCTTGATCAATTGCTAGTGAATTATTAGGGACTGAGCAATAGTGCAAAATAAAAATCTGAATATCTGTGGATGATGCACAACTAGACAAAGTAGAAAAAAAAAGTGTCAAAATTCAGCCTTCCACAACCAGTAATTAAATATCAACTTCCTGATTGATTGATAGACCGACATGCTGCTGTTATTGATACTGTGCATTTATGTAAAATACTAATAACAACGGCCATCTGGATAAAAAGTAGTAACACACAAAATTGTTCGTAACTTTGAACATTTTTAGTCTGACTGATATAATTTAGTGAGAAAAAATCATGAAAATGGCTATTTAAAAACAACACCAAAGAGGTAAGTGACGTCAATTTCGTTCCCTCTACACTCCTAACGTTAACCTGTAGTTGGATGACTTAATGCTTCCTTCTTCATGAGTATGCAAGGTCTGATTTAAATTGCTCGTTGTTTCAAACAAACGTTAGACATTTACAGATTAAGACAAAAGTATGTTGTGGTCTGGTTATAATTAATAAATTCGATAATCGTACTTGTTTTCTTTTTATTTATTTATTTATTTTTTGCTGTGCTATAACCAGGAATCGGCATGATCCTTGCTGCCTTGTCCCTATTTGTTGCTGGAATTGTGGAAATCAAACGTAAAGAATTGATGGAAGAACCAGGAGGAATGCATGTCCAGGAATTGTCAGACAAATTTTACAATGCCTCCAGTCTCAGTATTTTTGTACAAATTCCACAATTTGCCTTAGTGGGTGCCAGTGAAATTTTTTCCAGCATAACAGGTAATTTTTCTTCTGTCTTACCCTCCCCCCTCACTCAATGAGTTAAGAACAAATTTTATGAGGACCCTGGAAGGTTATTTAGTGGAAATCAGGAGAGCCATTAACTCTAATTAGTCAGGTAACATAGCTCCAACATTTTAATGAATTGTATATAGTGCAAGCACTCTATAATAATAGTAATAATAATAATAATAATAATAATAATAATAATAATAATAATAATAATAATAATAATAATAATAATAATAATAATACATGGCATTTATATCGCGCATTTTCATCACTGTGTGATACTCAATGCACGTTACAAATAAATAAACAAATTTTACATATATAAAACCTTTACCACAGTGATTGGCAGCAGTGTATGTAATATCGTATCAATTTTATGAAAATGTAACGGTAAAAAGGTAGTGCTTTCACAATGATTTAAAGCTATCAATAGATTTTGCTTCTCATATCCTTCTGGGCAGGTCATTCCACACAAGGGCCCAATGTGGGTAAAGGAATGGCCTCCATCAACTTTATAATTATAATTATTTCTAAGAGTAAGCTTTGTTTTGTCAATAAGAAGATTGCAAATTCCTTTGGGGGGGGGGGGGGGGGGGGGGGGGTGGGGGGGGGGGGGTTGAGGGGTGGGGGGGAGTACTTAACCGTAACAGTCTTTTCCCAGCCATCTACAGTTGCAGTTTCAGCTGAAGTAGGATACCCTGAAGATCGTGTCATTTTGCTCCTTGAAATAACAGTCAGCCATTACTTGGTTGATTGAAAATTAATCTTTCTTAGCTTGTCTACAATTATCTTTGCCTGGTTTATGATCATAGACCACGACGTCTGTGTGTTGATCGCTCCACTCAGCACAGCTGCATCAATTTCAGCATTCGTTGGCAGTGGCTGCTCTTTTTTCTTTGTGGTTCAAACACATGCTGTTCGATTTTCTCTTAGTTCTTGATTATGGTGGTCAAATTATAGGAAATCTCCAAAGCCTGTTTCATAGATTAGGCAAAGCAAGTCAAAAAGCTAGCTTAGGTGGCGTTCTCTAGTCAGTAGACTGCTGTGTCACTCACTCGCAAGCCAATAGTATTATGGTCAGCTTTTCTCAACTTGATAGAAGTAGGAATGGAAATTTTGATTTGTGATTGTATTGGTGTGCATGGTCAGCGATCAGCGATAACCAGAATCTTATAGCTGAGTCGTGTTCCATTGGTGTGGGGCATTCACTAGCTGGTCGATTGCTGTGGCATTTGCTTGTGCCATTGTGATCAACAGCTGGTGAAGTTTGTGCAAAGCGAAGTGTCAAGTAAGCTAGGCTTTTGTCTCTAACTCATCCATAGAAAACAGTCATACCAACTGGCCCAGAGGGGCTTGGACATTTGCTATGACTATGGGATGTCATAAGTCGGAAAGCAAGCATTTTCAATGGACCAGTGATTTTGCCTTAACTGTCGATTTAAAAGGCGACTACCGCAATATCAATGTCGCTATACAGGGTTTTTACTGTAATGTATTTCACTGTGGTGAACTTTTTATTATTATTAATGATGTGTGAGAAAAAATATCAGGGCATAGACTCCATGCCATTATAGAGAGGATTTCACTATAACAGATCTCGTTATAAGTGGGCTGCACTTTATTTTTATAATGAAAGCACCAAATTTAGTGCAATGTGACTTATACAGATGAGCAAATTTAGGTTTACAGCCATCGGCTAACTGACGTTTTAAAAACTGGCTGCCATTTCATAGGTAAATCTTTATGGCTCTACATTTTATTTGTTAAAATGTTCTACCGAATATGCTGCGTTTATCCAGAATTTGATAAATTTGTGGATGTGTTTGTAGATTCTATCCACAGCTATGCTTTCGAAGGGTAAGACTAAGTATTCATGAATTATGTTATCTTAATTTACCAACAAATTCTAATGATTATTAAATTTGAAATATTGTACAATTTGGTGAGAACAGGGAAAATTACAATTATTTTCATCAGTGTGAAAAAAACCCAAACAAACCACTTTTGTCATCAGAATCCCGTTAACTGATATCTCTAATATTATATTTATGGATTTATACCAAAGTGCACTCTTGATAAGCTAAGTCTTGTTGATGAAGGGCAATACTCGAAATGTACATCTATGATGCTATTATTTTTTGCAGAGCAATAACCATTACAAATATAATATGATTTGGTGATATTGAGTGGTTTTCAAGATCATGTGAACAGTGATAAATTATTCATTAGTGATGTTGTGGTTGTTCCTGAAAAATTGACCTCCAAGGTCGTCAAAAAATCAATTGGCAGATGCATCCATATCTTAATTTGTGTAAAAGGTATTGTTTTATCTTCACGTGACATATGTTAGATTTATCCAAAAGTACACATACTTGATATGCTCAGTCACGCAGATTCACTCAATTGGTCAACTGATGAAAGATAAAACTTGAAATGGCAGATCAATATTTCCCAATTTATTGGAAAAGGTTAAAAAGTCTATGATTTCAGAATATTGGGCAGTTTAAGAAGCAGGTGGACAGTGTTTTATGCTTCGTCAATAAAATGGTGGCCAATTTGGAAAATGGCTCCTCATCTCAATTTTCTCACCAGGAGTTGGTCTGTATGTGTGCTAAATTCGATGCCTTTGTCATAAAAATGCACAATGGCCAGTTATGCTGCTGGACAGACCTCTTACAAACGGTCTTTTTCATTTTTTATTTCAGACTTCTTAGTCCATGCAGCGGTGATTAGTTAGCTGGGCTTAAGTCAGATCTGGTAGAAACCAATCTGTTATAGATCGAGGTCCTATTAAAAAAGTGTCAGGATATTTTGATTGATTCAATGTTACATAAACTGGGTTAAACTCCGCTTTATAGGCCTCATGGGTCTAAATAGATATTTTTGGGGGGTTCATTTTGCATATAAAATTTAATCAACATTCAAATGGATTATAGGAACAACGATTGCTATGCTTTAGAAAGCCAATGCCAATTTTTAAAATATATTTGCTGAGTCTAGTGAATCTCTTGTGCCTAAAAAACAAATGAATTACAAAGCTTTTATATCCATTCAGTTGCCCACCGACACTGATTGAATGAATGTCGCAGGCAACATTCCGCATTCTTGTCATCTGTCTGTGCCCCAGTAACTTGCCTTTTCTAATTGTTCAAAGTTACAAAGGATAGGTTTGAAGAATTAACAGTTCAAGTTGGGTAAACAGCTAACTTTGAAATGTGACTAAACTGAGATAATTGATCAAATCGAAGTAAATTCATTCCCTCTCAAAATCAGGATCAAACAAGTTGTGGCCAAGCTGTGTAAAGGGTTTTGTGGTGGTTGGAATTCCTCTGGGCTAGTGTGTCCTTCATCAGTTTACAGTCTTGCTATGGCCTCCACATCCCTCTAAGTCATTTGTCCTTTGAGTCATTGTTCTGGAATGGAATCCTTTGGTCTTACCTGGATCCTATCTGGAGTTGTTTTTTGTGAAGGAAATAGATGGATGGATTTACGTTATTATGAGATGATAATTTTTTTTCTTTTTCTAAGTAAATCATCTCCCCATTATTGATCAGGCCTATGTCATAGACCTTTAACGTAATACATATTTTAAAGTCACTCGAGTGTATCCCTTATGTAGCAGTTTCAAGATGGGATCTTTAAGTGGTTTCAAACTAGCTACAGTGATATGTTTGCATCTGCTGATCTCTGTTTCACTTGTCAGCTTTGTCATACGGTTTTCTTTTGTAATTTTTAGATGTATAAAAATCTTAACTTTTCTATCTTTTTTCTTTTCTTACTTACTTTGAAATGACCTTAATGGGTTGTAAGTACCATGACTCCTTTGAAAGAAACATAAACAAACAATAATCTTTTTGTTACTATTCAGCTCATGCACAAAATAGAAAAAACATTTCATTCTCCTTTTCAAGCCTTGGAGTTTGCCTACAATCAAGCACCGGTAGCCATGCAAGGTCTTCTAACTGGACTGTTCTTGGCTTCTTCTGGATTTGGAAGTCTTTTGTCTTCAGCTCTTCTCATCATTGTAGAAAAGGCAACCACAGATGGTAAGTGAGTTGTAGTTCTCATCACAAATTAATATAACAGTTTTAAAGAAAGTAAAATGTGCAATGGTACGTTAAAGCACCATAACTTGTAAATTAAAAAAAAAATGAACTTAGAATTAATGAGTATAAAACAATCAAACTGGAGAAAGATAAATTCTATATCACGAAGTTATGAAACAGTGGAAAAAAAATTGGTAACAAGCTAGACATGACCATATTTTAATTTCATATAGTTATAGTTACCTGTTAGATTATTTTTTAATGTTAGCATTATCTGCCACTGCCCATTTCTGGCTACTCATTCACACATGTGTCATGCGAATAATGTTTGTAAAGGATGTCATTCATTTAAAAAGCAAATCAAATTCTCTTAAGATTAGGATATTATTATTCACAATTTTGAAGACTTTTTTTCCACAAACTATTTGTTGTTTTGATGCCATTTTTTCAACTATTTTAAAAATATAATCCATGATATCACACAACAAAAGCAGCAATTTTAATGGTGACATAATGCAATATATTGCCTTTTAGAAAAATATATTCTGCTTAAATGGTGATGTATAGAAATGATAATGAAAAACTTTTTAGAACTATTTCTCCGTGCTGTTTACTTTAATGTAATAAAGAAGGACATTATTCTGTATCTGAAAAACGAAATGCGAAAATCCATGAACAACATAGGCTAAAGTCCTATATAACATATGAAAAAATATAATGACTTTAGCTTGTATAATGTATTTTTACTAGGTATAGTAAAGAGTGAGGAGCATTGCTCACTTAATGAAAGTTAATTACTTCTCGGTAGTTTGACGTGTATCTCTCAGTGCAAGGAATGATGTGTATTACTCAGTCTCTTTCTATCTCTCTTGTGGTTCTTTCATGTATATTTGAACCGTAGAAAATATAACGACTTATGTGTATTACTCAGTCTCTTTCTATCTCTCTTGTGGTTCTTTCATGTATATTTGTACCGTAGAAAATATAACGACTTATTTAATTGGTGACAAAATTATTGCATCTCATGATTATTGTTCATTTTCACTAAAATTGAAATGGGATTTATGATTGTTAAAAATGTCTTTCAGATCCATGGTGGGGAGACGAAATCAATGACGTTAAAATGGAGAACTTGTTATTTCTAATTGGTGGTATGATGTTGGCAAACTTCCTCGTGTTTTGCATTGTGGCCCATTATTACTCTTACCAAGACCCCAGCAAGTTTGAGGTGAATGTAGATGAAATGGAAGGTGAAAAAGGCATGTCTGATACAAAAATAGATAATGTTGGAGGGATACCAGGGGAGACAACCAGGATAAAAAGTAATCAGGATGGCAATAATAAAACTTATATGGATAATTCAGGTTTCGAGCAGGGCCCATAGATTTTTGTGCATGTAGCTGTGTTATTTTACATAATTATCCACCTACAATCAAATACGTAACAATGTTTATTTATTGAGTAATTATGGCGTTGTCATTTCCTACCCTTATTTCATCAAATCATCAAGTCCACCAGTGCTTATAAAGTTGTGTCTGTCAACCATACATTCTGTTACATTATACCACATTTTATTTTTTTTTACTAACCAATGAAAATATGGTACAATTCAAAACTTTTCAAAGTCGATAATCTAATTGATTGGTACACTCAAAATTTTTTTTAATGCATGCCTCCTATTTTTGTTTTATAACTTAACCAGAATACTGAATTTGAAATATATTGAAATTGAAATCACCAACTGATTAACAAAACAAAAGAAAAAAACAAACGTTTCTCATCTCCAACCTTCCACGTACCACACACACACACACACACACACACACACACACACACACACACACACACACACACACACACACACACACACACACAAACAGACAGACATAATGGAATGTTTATTTAATATGTTTTAAATTAGAAATATTATTAATAACTAGAAATGAAGTGAGTAGGAAAGTGCCAGAAAACATAGAGAATAACAATTTTGCAGCGGTGATGGGGGCTCGAACCTGCGACTTTACTGATATGACAACTCCACCTGGAAGGGGAGAGCATGACTCTACTGTATGAGCTATCCACCACTAAAAAAAAAGTGATTTCAAACTCTATGTCTATCTTGAGCCGCTCTCCCAGATTTCTTGAGGTCACAGGTTCAACACACACAAACGCAGCGAATAGCTTAATAGCCAATATTCTCAACACAAACGTGTAACATAGAAAAATATTGAGACATTGAGTATGCTCTGGTATCTTTTAAATTAGAAACCCATTGCTATTTTTTAAATGATAAACTCTCCTTGACTTTCAAATTTCACTGCTTAGTAAATCACATTTTCTTACTTTAATTTTGGACGAAAATCAATTAATTAAATTAGGCATCCGTGTTAAATTCTAAATTGTCAAGTTGTGTCCAATGAAAGTTGGATTCAGCAAGTTTTTTTCTAATGGAGAAAAACATCCCAAGAACAAAGTTTGCTGAGCATGGTTTTGCATTTTCGGCTCCAATCATATGGAATTCTTTACCACCTAAAACCCGACAATGTGAAAGTTTACCAGTCTTTAAATGGCATTTAAAAACCAATATTTTTCATTCTGATTTTCGTGACTCTATGTGAACTTCAAACAAGATATTTGTGTGACTGTTGTGGTCATTTTGCAGTCGAATGAATGAGCTTGTGCAATACCAAAAAACTATTTTAAAGCACATATGAGCACTATTGGTAGATACTGGCGCTATATCAAATAATAATTATAATAGTATTAATTATAATAATTTTTACACATCAGGCCACAAGAGCAAAACAAATGATGGTATGCATGTGAGAGCTTTTGTGTAAGCTAGTGGTATTCATTATTTATGGCGGAAATGACTTTGTTAAATATAACTCTATGAGCTAAGATGCTTGTTGAATGCGTTCTTATTTACTAAGAAAATATAATGTCAAGGTATAGGAATTTTTTAATACTTCGTTGAATCCAACTTCTCATTGAATGCAACCCCATTGAGTATATACACTGTATATATTGCAGTTAACAAGGCGTAAAAAAAAATAAAAATAAAAAGATAACAATTCCCACACAATTAGCCTGCAATAAGCTGGTTTTTGAAACGCATGTTTCTTTTTATATTTTTCCCTTGTCTCTTTTCTCAAACTGAAATTGCCGTGCATTATTTAAACGAGAAACATCTTGCTTGCCTTAAGTCCATTGTCTCAAATGGTAGAACATTAGTTTTACATTCATTTTCCAGTTCACTTTAGATTAATTTGGAGAAGAGGATTTTAAAAACTCTTTAATTGCTTTACTCTAATATCCCATCATGGTACTGCTCTCTTGGTGAAAAAATTTGTCAACCTTTATATAAAAAGAACAATGAGTCAGGAAAAAGAGTTCAGTTCCTTTGCACATCAAAGGAAAGAAGTGCCTTATTTATACAGTGTAAAGAATGTAAAGGTGACCATAGATAAAATTAGACATGATGCTAATCATTATTCATATGGGTTTTATCAAGGTTAAAATTATCTGCAACGCAATTCACAATGCTATATTTATTCCTACAACTAGTTATTTATAACCAAATATCCATTTTATGATATGTAATTCCTCGGAGACGTCTCTTTTAGTATTATTCTTATTATATTTCACACATGAAATTAGTAAAAAGGTTTAAAATGCACTGCGCATGGTCACATCCTGAGTCAAAAAAATGTATGATTTGTTGTTTGTTTTCCACTGGGTAATTAAACTAATGTGCTATGTTTACTGTCACAAGACTTAATTAGTCAAAAATTCAGCCATAGAAGTAACATGTCAGAAATTTTTGCTGACATTATTTATTGTCTTCCAATTTTTAAATAAACCATTTGCCAGTTTTCCGTTTTATAATTTATCATTAGTTTTTTATTTTAAGTGTAATTTCATGTTCTCTATGGAACAGCATACTAGAATTTTTATCACATGGATCTTTTATTTTTCGTTTAGATTAAATGAATAAGATATCTCATGCATACAAGACTTATCTCCGCATTTTCAGCATATTGTTAAAAGTTATATTATTGATTTCTTAAGTTTTGTTCACACTTAAAAACTGAATAGGATTTTCACTAGGTTACATGTGAGATGTTTTTATAATAGTAGGTACTCAATACTAACATTTGAAAATGAACGTAGGTCATAGTTTAATGCCCTGCTGCACAGATCTTTTCGTCCCCATAATATGATACCAAAATCATGGTTCTGGGATAATTTTGAAGAAAGATATGCCAAGTTGAAAATATCGCAAAACGACATAACTGTGTTATCGCCCAAAGTGCCATTTCAGAGACGCACAGAAAAAATGCAATTACCCCATAAGCTCACAACTATAGCTACATAAAGCCAAGTAACCATAAAACAAGCCCAATTTTTTTCAAGAGCATTCAAAATGCTCCATTTATTAGATCAAAAATGGAAAAAGCTATTATTGACAAATTCAGTAAAGGGAGGTAAAAAAGATAACAAAGCAATAATTTTATCAAGAATGCCAAATTTTACACGTTTTTATCTTCATGGCCAACTTCTAATGTCTGATTTCATTTTTAATATCTTCCCTAAGCATGCGGTAGCTTTCGAAACTCTCTGCTCATTCAATTTACTGCTAAGCAAATCCTCATCACAACTATCAAAGTAAGGACCACCACATTTCTTCTATTCCCACACAATGTTAGCTGATTTATTCATTTCTCACATCTGCTTTTGATTCTTTCTCTCCAGATTAATAACAAATCTTATTCTAATCTCATTCCTAGCAGTTGGAAGCACAATAGAAAATCTTAGCACATTCCTTCAATGGCTTGATTTGTTTCCTGTGACACTGTGCAAGAAATCGGATTTCAAATTCTCATAGATGACATCACCTATTTTGAAAAAAAAAAAGCAGGTTTAAGATCGGCCATAATAATATTATAAGTAAAACCTCCTCATTGAGACTAAATATATTTGATGCCAAGACTGTACTATAAAAGCAAAACTGACGGTAGCACCTCGATCCATCCAAAACTATTTTCGTGCAAAAAGTATAGAAAGACATATTTAGACAAAACCCCATTAAAATCGGTAGATCAGATCAGTCTATTCATAAGCTAGAATAAACAGAGTAGTTATCCCATCGCCTATCAATAGACTCACCCAACATCTTTTATAACACCCCAAAGAAAGTGAAAACAACAATAAATAATTAGTTATATAAAAGTAAACAGATATTCAAAGCAAACAATCTGTATTAAAAAACGCAACATGTCAGTAAAATTGCTGTACACCCATCTTGATCGTAAATTGATCACTCTATACGAGACCTTTCATTCACTAATTGATATACAAATAATAATAAATAAAACATGAAACAATCATAAATGTAATGTTTGAAACAAAGAGAACATCACTTCTTTAGTTTGTGAGATTATTTATACATGAATTATATGGCCTCATGAAGTTGACGGAGTCAATTTTCTCACACATTCTTAAGAACAGTCTACCAGACCTAGATAGGTCATGCTTTTAATAGATAACATAGAACCTGATTAATTATAAGACAAAAAAAAAAAATAATGGAAATAAACAAGCTAGTGCCAATTTACCTACTTACATATAATCTGCTGATGAACCATGATTAAGACGATAAGTTGTAAACCAAAGTGGTTTTGACAGCGCCTAGTACCAATAAAAGAATTGTCGACTTTTGGCTGGGGATTTTTCGGTTTGACAGAAGGAGTTCAAGAATGTCACGCTTGGATCTACGGAATAAATTGCAAGTAATTTTCATGCATTTTTAATGAAAAATGGATGACCATTAGATCATCTATTCTTCAACTCGCTAAAATGTGTATTTCAATGCAAAAACGCCCTTTAAAAATTTAACTTGGCTTTTTTCTAGATATTTAGGATTTTGATGCCTTTTTAAAATGTACCAAAAGAACCTTCATTTTAAGTACTTAATGATGAGCTTAATTACAAGTATGTCCGGTTGGTACAATGCAAGCGATCGCGTTTTGGAAATGTATGTGTAGACTTGAATGGTATTTCTTTGAAACTCGATAATGTAGGTTGCATTTCCTTGACAAAATCATTTATGAAAGCCGTTTTATTCTCAATGAATTTATCACATTTATAAAGTACATTAATTTTTCTGTCTTTTGATATAAATATGTTTGCTTTTAAAAAAAAAAATTGAAATAAGTACAGGCTGAATTTTCACGGATCAGCGGTCCCATAGGGCATATTTCGTTAGTATTTAGTACCTAATAATAGCATTCTCTGAGATGAGACACATTGAGAGAGAAAGAGAGAGAGAGAGAGAGAGAGAGAGAGAGAGAGAGAGAGAGAGAGAGAGAGAGAGAGAGAGAGAGAGAGAGAGAGAGAGAGAGAGAGAGAGAGAGAGAGAGAGAGAGAGAGAAAGAGAGAGAGTGTGTCAAACACGCATCTCCTATAATTTGAATGGACTGATTATTCTTTTCTTTTTATTGTGTTGTACAGCGAGACTTAATAACACTTTAATATTTGAGTTGTGCACATACACTTAATTTTTGAAACGCCAACAATCAAATAGTAACAAAATAAACCTATTAATTATTACTTATATATTGTTCATCTATTTATCATGATTTATTGCCATAAGATGCCATTACCATTTCTCCAGTCCATATCATATAAGTAATAGATCCCTTCATAACCAGTATCAGCCTTGACTATTGACAGTCAAATCAACTATTGTAATCAAGGAAAAATACAAAATCATCATCATTTTCATTTTTTAATTTAAAAATATCAAAATCTATCATCAAACATGTCCGGACTATCAGTTCTCAAAAAACACTTTATATCAAGGTAACAAAACAGAGCCTGAGCTTTGACCCATTTAAAAGAGCAGCTTTTTTGAACAATTGATTTGAAACTTAATGAAGTCATCATATTTTCGCTGTTTTGCATTAAAATTTTAACAGGATGTAAAGAAAAGCTTAAAAATGATTCATGTAAAAGAAGTGACTATCAAATACACAATATTAAGCATAATTTCACCTCTAGTTTTGAAAAACCCTATCATTTCTTAGTAAAAACATAACCATTAAATACTATTTTGGCACCCCTTAAATAAAAACTTAGTTTAACGATTGCATACTATTATTGTTCATTTTTTGGGGGCTAAACTAGAGGTTGAAAACTCCCATAGTGGGCAGGGAGGTACATGCTGTGTCTTCTATCCCCCCATACCCATTTCCCAATTGTTTCCTGTCATTGTCTTGGAATGAGATTACTTAGTTTTGTCCTGATCCTTGCCTGAGCCCCTTGGCTGGGAGGGAAACAGTCGAATGTATAGTTATAGTTTTGGGAGATGATATTTTTTTCCTTGTAAATCATCTCTCTGTTATGCATTGTATTATGTTGAGTTTACATATTATATTAAATGATTGGTAAACATTTGAGTGTATTCCTCTTAGATGGGACCTGTGCTTGTGTCTGGATGAGACTTTTAGGTGATCTCAAACTAAGTGCATTGGTGGTCTGCTCTTGGAATCTACATCTGATCCCTATTTGTTCCCAGTTCCCCTATGTCTTACTTTTTCTTGGGTGCTTTTATTGTAATTCTATAACTTTTTACTATCCCATTTTCTTCCTTTTTACTGGCGCTGATATAACCTAAATGTGTTGCAAGCGCCGTAAAACCCTTAAAAACAAAAACAAACAGAGGTTGAAAAGATGGCTGATTGGCCTTCTGATGTTATCTTTAGATGCGTTTGAATATGAGATTGAGAATTCCAAGTGGGGCTTACTGGTATGTTTTGATGATGAAGGAGCAAATATTTTAAAAAATCATCACTACAGATAACTTGAATTCATTGCAAAATATAGCCTTTCACAACCTATTGAATCTAAGAATCTTATTTTGAAGGGTGGAATAAAGCTACTTTTTTAAGGCTGTGGATTATTATTGAATTCGTTAAATCTTGTGCAATCAAACCATTTACATATGATTCTAACTACTTACTTAAATGTCGATACATATCTATATCCAGGGCTTTCCCAAAATAATGGTGAAAATGGTCATAACTCAGAAAGCGGTTCACCAATTTTGGTAAGAATAAGATTAACCACAAGTCTAGAACATATAGCACCACTGGTATGATGACATCCTCGCAATAACGGAAGCAAGATGGGTCATTAATTGCAGTAGGAGTATTGCCTCTGGCATACATAAATCTGATCACAGCTCGTATCTCTGACTTTGACCAGTATTTAATAATTATACTCATCTTTCTTCTGATGTGATGGTCGATAAGAAAATGTGCATGCTTGAATTTTTAAACGAACACTTGATGTGCTCACCAATAGTGCTCTATGTTCAAAGTTCTGAAAATGTCTTCAGAATTGAACAGTACATTGTCAAAGCTGGTATAGATCGTTTACAGGATGCAAATTGGTGCAACGAGTTATTGCAGTTTTCATCGTTATTTGTCCACAAACTATGGAGTTCGTTTCAAAACTCATTTTGACATGCATTTTCAACACTAGTGTATGAATTCGATTGAAATTTAGCAACACTACTCTTGATAACAAAAATTGCTATGAATTATTTTTTTCGAGGGAAATGCATAAAAACAGCTCAGAGGAAAATCAGTCGCGCTTAGTTCAAAACTTATGTAGCTTTACAGTACCTTTTGAACACAACATAATGTCATAGTACGTACACGAATGCACCCTTTTAGAACGTGGTAAAAATAAACATTAATAAAATTGCATACTCATAACTTCACAATTTTCATTGGCGCACAGTCTTTCTTTGAATCATTGATGCGGGAAATCACCAATGTGCAAAACATGACTCTAAGGCTGTTTAAGTGTTTTGACAAAATTGATGCCAAGTCGGATGACTATTCCATAGCATTGAAACTGTAGTGTTCCAACTAACATATAGTAAGAAATAGATAAAACGAGGAATAATGCTGTGGGGCTTTCGGGTCATGGACCATTATTTTGAGAAGTAATGAGCTACACTAGTGAAACTAAACAATATAATGTTGCTGTACATCATTACAATAATATTCTGTTATTCGGGTGTGATTAAATGAAAACTCCAATATCAAAGAAATTTGCGATTTTACAAAAACCGATGGAGACACAGATTTCATCTTTTAGATTCACACTATATTTTAAAATCTAAGACCGCATGCAAAGTATCATCCAAATATGACGGTCGATAAGAAAATGTGCATGCTTGAATTTTTAAACGAACTCTATTATACTAGATTTTGCTTTAATTAGTATGATAAAATATACAGCTACTGTCAATGCTTAGAGGCCCAAATGGACACTTGTACTATCCAAAATACGTTTTATTCATGAGGATCAAAAACTATTTTAACTTTGGTTTGCTTGTTTTTAAAATACTTCTATGATTTAAGAATCAAATGTCTTTTTATATTTTATCAATCCCTATTGTTTAAAAGTTTACTGGAATAACTGGTATATTCATATTCTATATTAATTTATATATTTATTTTCTCATTTACTGAATGTTATTAAAATAGTTCAAGATTTTCACGGTTGTGATATTTTAAATTTACATTTATCTTGCTTGAAACTTTATGATTTGTATGCTGTATTAAACGATTTAGGGTCACTCAAGTTCACCAATCTTTATTTATTGTTAGGCCGTGTTTTTTTGTTTGTTTTATTTTGCTTTATTGTTTACACGCAAGTGCCATCTGGAGATTGGAAACAGAATAACAATTGTTAATAGCTCCCTGGTTGGGGTTCATGGCCTGCCATAGTGGGCGAGGAGGTAACTTTCTGTGTCTTCTATACCTCTATATCTTTTTTTTACAACTTGCTTTTTATAATTGTCTGTGGAATGCGATTACTTGGTTTTGACTTAGAGTCCTGTGTCTCCCTTCTGTTAGGGAATTCTGTGCCGGTATCAGATTTGGGTGGGACATATGACGGGCACATGTGTAGATTTCCGCTGGGACTTTGTCAATCTTTCCCTTGCACTTTGTCTTACTTTTTCTAATGCGCATGTCGTTCATATCAGTCTGATTGTCCTTTTTTGTTCTGAAACAATCTATTTTTTTCCAAAGGCGCTGAAATGACTCAAAATTGTCACAAGCGCCGCTCAAACTAAAACGAGAATAAACATGTCAAAAGATGAGTGAGTTTCTCTAAGGGCAGGAACACGTTTGCCTTTGTTTATGATTTGTTGTTTACCTTAGTTATCTCTTCTTTTTCTCGAAAAATAAGTAAGTGCATATGCTAGCTCATATCCTGGACACTTTCAAGAGCTTCTTACTTTCAGTGGTGCGTGAAATTGCTCTTAGGATGTGGGAACAATGGATCTTTTTTGCTGACTGAGTCTTAATCGGACCATAGCCTCACTATATTTTCTCTCGCTCAAGTTACAAGTTGTTTTTTACCAAGTGGTTTTGCGATTTACTTCTAAAAGTTGACTTTTTGATTTTGCCAGAGCCCTGCCTCGAGTCTTTTTCTGAGAGCGAAACAATAGGATGGACTTATCTTTTTGTGACAGATGATATTTTCCCCGTATAAATCATCTCTCCATTATATATTCGTAATTCCAATGTTTGGTTTTTAAATTATAATGCTTACCTTGTAAACACCTTTAGCTGGGTTGGAATCTTTTAAACTCCGATTGTAGGCGGAGAGGTCACTCTTGCTTTGTCCTCAAAACCCCGGTATTTGTTTTCCGTTTCCAGGCTGCTTTTTGTCTTTGTCGTGGATTGGGATCACTTGGTTTTGTACTGACCCTTACCAGAGTCCTTGGCTGAGAGGCAAACAGTCAAACGTGTAGTATTAGTTTTGAAGATGTCATTTTTCCCTGTAAAATATCTCGCTATGATTTATTATAAGTTTATTTGTTTTGTATATTATATTTTGTAACCTTGTAAGTGAATTCCTCTTAGTAGGATCCTGTGCTTTTGTTTGAATGAACTAAGGTGATTTAACCTAAACTCAAAAATTGTTTTCTCTGTGAATCTACTTGTGTTTCCCAGTCTCATTTGCCGTACTTTTCTCGGTTGCTTTTAATTCTACCCCCCCCCCCCCCATTTTTTTCTTCATTTGCTGGTGCTGAAATGACCTAAAAGTGTCGCAAGTGGCGTAAAATTGTTAAAACAAAACCGATTAAAGAAAAAAATATCGTAAAGTAATTTCAGATGAGCAACAATGATATTTCGCTCTTGGATCTACTGATCAGTGATGAACTAGTCCTCTTAGTTTTACATTTTCTTTGCCTCACGAAAGTTAGATCTAAATATTTTCATTGTTGTATCAGTTCCCCCCCCCCCCCCCCCCCCCCCCCATCCCATATTGTACTATCGCTGAAACGAAATGAACGTGTCGCAAGTACAGTAAAGCCCATAAAACAACCATTAAAACAATCTATCTGCCCATTGCTGAGATGAAGTAATTGATGCGGGTTTTAGGGGTGTTACATAATACCGGAAACGACGAAACCGATTAAAGTAATGGGAAGTTGGCAGCAGTGGGAGTGAACCAGGGACCCAGGGAAGTGTACACGAGTGGGCAGTGAACCTGGAACAATGGGAAGAGGATATCAGAGGGAAGTGAACTATGGGAGACGGATGTCAATGGGAATTGAAGCCGGACTATGGGAGGTGGGCACCAGAGAAGAATGATCCTGATACTATAGGGGTGGGCACCAATGGGGAATGAGCCTGGGAGAGTGAAGCCGGGAATATGGTAGGTAGACAGACACCAGTGGGGGAGTGCACCCAGAAGGGTAATTCACTTTTCCTAAAGCTACCGAAACCGTCTGAAGCGATGGGAAGTGGGAAGTAGTGGGGATTGAACCAGGGACCCAGGAAAGTGGACACCAGTGAGGAGTGAGCCTGGGACTATGGGAGGAGAAAAAAATAAGTACCCTTCTGTGTTCACTCCCCAATGGTGTCCACCTCCAATACTCCCAGCTTCACTCTCAACTGGTATCTACCTCTCGTAGTCTCAGGTTCAATCTCCAGTGGTGCCCTCCCCCTATAGTCTCGGGTTCATTTTCCTCTGGTGCCTACCTCCCATAGTCCGGCTTCAATTCCCACTGGTAGCCGTCTCCCATAGTCCCAGGTTCATTTCCCTCTGGTATCCTCTTTCCATAGTCTCAGGTTCACTCCTCACTGGTGTACATTTCCCTGAGTCCCTGATTTACTCCTTGCCCACTTCCCATAACTTTGGTCGTTTTGTGTGTTGGTGCGTTATATCCGGCTGGCGGATGTTGTGAGCATTTTACCTCACTGCATTCCATCAATACACAATCTTCTTTTCAATTGTTTCCGGTCGTTTCCGCTCGTTTCCCACTGGTATCCCTCTCCCATAGTCCCAGGTTCATTGCCCTCTGATATCGTCATCTCATAGTCCTAGGTTCACTCCCCACTGGTGTCCACTTCCCTGAGTCCCTGGTTCACTCCCCACTACTGCCCACCTCCCATCACTTTGGTCGGTTCCGTCGTTTACCTAGCATCCAGTTTTAGTTTGTTAAATTTAATATTTTAGTCTCGCCTGCGCATCAAATAAAATGACTTTCTTAACTTTCTAAATCCTCTTCTCTCCTTGTGGAACATAATGTCTCCACGACCGTCCGCCAATTGATTTTGTCATTGGGTTTTATTTTATTTCTTCTTGGTAGCTTTTAATACGCCGGTCAGTGAGCACATCCCTATGTCTATTTCGGACGCCGAACCTTTCGTGTCCCTTGGGGTTTCCAGTCGAAGGACTGGAATGTGACATGCCTCTAATTTTCTCAAGGTGTGACCGACCTATCTCAAGTTCCACTTCTTCATTTTGGTGCTGATGGGTTCTTGGTTGAACCTTTTCTAAAATGTTAGAAATGATATATTGTGGTCCAGTAGTCAAGCACAAGCAAGAAGAGAAGAGCGGATAGAAGGCTTCCCTGTCTCACTCCGGATGGAAACTGGAATTCGGCCGAGTGTTTTTCTTGATGGATGATTGATAGACAAAGTCTTCATGTATCAATGTTTAAAATCCACTAGTTTCTTTGGGACTCCATAATGGAGGAGGATGTTCCATACTATTTGTATATCAACAGACACGAAGAGGAGACTGCTACCCCACTGTTTGTTCAATGTTGAGAGGACAAATTTGATTGGATCAAGAGGCATCGGTCAAGGTCACCAGACGGGTGTATTGTCTCTTAAGGTTGTGAGCCTGAGTATGCCCAATAATCAACTTTTATCAAAGCCATCGGCGGCTATGGCGTTGGCATTCTCCTACTTCAGGAGACATCTTTATTCAGAAGAACAATTTTCCCGATTCGAGATCTCAGACAACATTACGGTGGTTCAACGAGAGGACAACTGTAGCATAAAAGTTTACGCCAAGGAGTCGACCCGCAGAAGGGTGGACGAGGGCGGGACTGACAACAATGATGTTGAAACAATTTTCGTTGAGACGGGAGTGGGGGTGATGGTAGGGGTGTGAATCTGCACATTCACTGACCGCCAAGAACGAAATTGACAATACGACTGGTCTCAACAAAACATATTATTTTCCCTTTTGATCAGAAAACTTTTTCTTCAAATGTCGATAGAGTTATGATGACCCCTGACTTGTCAAAAATGTCCAAACCTGCACGACAAGATTGTGTTTTTTTTTAAAGACATCAACACCCGCCCACCATGTAGAAGAATCAGGAAATTGTTAACGAGGAGTCGAACCGACGTGAACTTAATTGTAGGTCTGATAAACCCAAATTGTTATGGGTTCACTGTTGTTATGGAAACACTTTCAAACCAACGCAAAATATTACATTGATTTAATATTGATTAAATCAAGCTCATAATTGCGTTCGGTTATCAGACCTGATAATA
>NC_088364.1:22143942-22156442 GCF_034508935.2 Berghia stephanieae | reverse complement strand
TTAACTTTTTCAAGGACTCATCTTTGCGCCTCCCACACTCGAACTATAGATCACAGTCCACAAGCCGAGTGTCATACTACCAAACCACAAAGCAGCACACGCCCTGACAGGAAACGTCGTCTACAGACAGACATAGTTTAATGTCTTGGCTATTTAGCGGCTAGCGAATACTAGAGAGGGTAAAGCAGATGCCCCTTACAAATACAATCGGACAATTGCAAATACACAAACAACACGCTGGATTAAAAAAAAAAACTAAAATAAAACAAAACAAAACTTGAGTTATACTACAATGCAATATCCACCAAATGCACTCAAAGCACGTTTACAAAATAGTTCTAAGCTGGCAGCAACACTTAACTGTGAGGCTCTCTTACAATTTTTTTCGACAAAAACACCGCCTATTTCGGAGAGGTACTTATTTTACACCCGAGTTTGGTGAGAGAATGTGACTATAGGGCCTCTCCAATGACTTTTTTGCGCCACCCAGAGGGGGAGTCAAACCAGCGAGCTACCGGTCTAAAGTCGAATGCCATATCACAAGATCACTAGTTTATATTATATTATGGGATAAGTATACACTTCATTATTAGGTAATTTTAGTCACTGAAATGTTGATAAAGTGTTGAAAATTTTATCTCTTATTGTTTTTCTCTATCGATAACAGCATCAATATCACAGCCCTATTAGTCTTTATACTGATGAATTTTAATGGTAAAATGTGTCAATTTTCTAATTCTGCATGCTTAATTTCGCACCACCGGCGTTTATTGATTTCAGCTACCACGAATAGTGGTAGATAAATCGGAAATTTACAAGCCATAGTGACTAATCTGCAACATTGAATATAACCCTCTAAACTGCAGTTTAAAGTATGCAATGGGGGCTAAACACGATATTAAAACTAAAATTGTTTTGAAGCTATTATCTACTTGTTTGAATGTTGTGTTTATTTTTGATTTTGTCTCTTCGATTTCTAACATTTAAAAAAAATAAAAGGGCCAGAGCACACATCGAATCAATGCTCATTACGTTCTATTGACTCTGGTCAAAGGGCAAATTGGTCGTATAACTTTTAATATTGCCGTAATGATTAGAATTCAGTCTGGTTGTCTCTCCAGGTGCTCGTCTTCGATTCTCATCCACTTTTGTAAGAGAAGCATCCCTGTCCATGTCTTCCTCCTCATCCTCCTCATCATCATCATAATCCTCCTCAAACTTGTTAGGGTCTTGGTAAGAGTAAAAATGGGCGACAATGCAAAACACGAGGACGTTTGTCAACATCAAACCACCCAATAGAAATAAAAGGTTCTCCATTTTAACATCGTTGATTTCGTCTCCCCACCATGGATCTGAAACATTGACAAGATGTTACTTTGTATTACTTTATGTCTGACAAGGCTAATAATTTAAATATATTAAAAACACTAATCAATAATTAAATAAAATTCCATAATTATTTTCCTTGGAATTTTATTCATTTGGGTCAATAGGATCAAAATGCATTACCCCAGAATTTACCCCCCCCCCCCCTTTTTTTTTCGGTGCTGCCAAATAATAATTAATAGGAGTTAAATTTCTTGCTCAAGGAAATAATAAGACAGTGGACTCGAACCCGATGGTGTGTGTGTGTGTGGGGGGGGGGGGGGAAGAAAGAGGAAGCTGTAGAAGAGAGAGAGGAAGGAAAGAGAGTGAGTGAGTGTGTGTGTGTGTGTGTGTGTGTGTGTGTGAGAGAGAGAGAGAGAGAGAGAGAGATGTTTTTTTGTTTTTAAGGGTTTTAAGGCGCTTGCAACACATTTAGGTCATATCAGCGCCAGTAAAAAGGAAGAAAATGGGATAGTAAAAAGTTCTAGAATTACGATTAAAGTTAAAGCACCCACGAAAAAATAAGACAAAGGGGAATTGATTCAAATAGGAAACAGGTGTAGATTCCAAAAGCACACTATCAAAGTACTTAGTTTGAGATCACCTAAAAGTCTCACCCAGACACCAGCACAAGATCCCTCTAAGAGGAATACACTCAAATGTTTACAAATATGTTTTTAAAAAAAAATAATTCAAAAGAGAGATGATTTACAAGGAATAAAATATCATCTCCCAAAACTATAACTATACATTCGACTGTTTTCCTCCCAGACAAGGACTCCGGCCAGGGTCAGGACAAAACCAAGTAATCTCATTCCAAGACAACGACAGGAAACAATTGGAAAGCGGGTATAGGGGTATAGAAGACACAGCATATACCCCCCCCCCTGCCCACTATGGGAGGTCAGGATCCCCACCCAGGGAGAGAGAGAGAGAGAGAGAGAGAGAGAGAGAGAGGGGGGGGGGGGTAGATAGACGGATAAGGAGATGAAATAAAGAAATGGAATGTAAACCGAAAACTGAAGGCTGATCGAGACGAAAGATAAAACCGGGGTAGAGGGTGTGTCTAAGAATTCGACGACGTTGAAAGGGTTTTTACTCCACTTCCTTTTCTATAAATTTAAAAAAAAAAAAACTTTTTGCAAAGAACGGGAAGGAGAGATATAGATAGATAGATAGATAGATAGACAGAGAGAGAGAGAGAGAGAGAGAGAGAGAGAGAGAGAGAGAGAAGAGAGAGAGAAAGCGTGTCAAAGATGCTGCAGATATTTAATATTTGTATATTTATTGTTTGTTTACGTTCATGTCAAAAGGTTGAGCTACATTGTACTCGTACATTGTTCTTTAGACATCTTTCTATACCATTGTAACTTGTTGCCGAGGTCTCTAGTGATGTTACCAAAACCCTGTTCAATTAACTCACCATTCTCAGTAGCATCTTTTACAATGAGGAGAAGAGCAGTCGACAAGAAGTTTCCAAATCCCGCGGAAGCCAAGAAAAGTCCAGTCAAAACCCCTTGCATGGCCACAGGTGCTTGGTTGTAGGCAAATTCAAGGCCTTCAGAAGTTGTTTTATAAATGTTATGTTTTATTAATCAAATGAAATATCAGTTTGTCTCTCGCAGGTTTAAACAATATAGATAAAGTAGCATGCATATCAGTTTGTCTCTCGCAGGTTTAAACAATATAGATAAAGTAGCATGCAATACGTTACTTTGATTTGGTCAGCTCACATAACTCAAATTTCCAAACAGAGATTTAAGCCAAGATCGGATTCCCTTAAAAGGTAGCTATGATCTGCACAAAAATGGCGTTAAAACCGGAGATAGGTACTCATAGATAGCTCCTAATTGTTATCGCCGTCCATATGACGTCATGTCTAAAAATAACATTGCGCGTATCACCGGGGACGGATGCACAAATCTTGTTTTGTATTGGTTTGATTTAACTTACGTTTCAACATGATATCGGAATCTTATAATGATTTATCGTAAATCTATTGAATTGATATTTTTTTACATTTTGTTTTACAATATGGAGTCAAATTCTGCTCTTACTGATGAGGAAAAAAAAAAAAAAAAGCGGAAAACAAAAACAAGTCAGTGGTGTTCAACCATAGATTGTAAGAAATCACAATACAACCGACCTGATTTTTCATTTTTTAGATTTCCTCTTGACGAAGAAGGGCACGCTGATATGAAGATAATTCGAGATTGATAATTTTTTACGTACTATGGTTTTTACATACGGAACTATGTACTGTATTATAAAGAGCTATACCCTTACCCAAATGCCTGGTCTCGAAATCCAAATTCGATAACTGTCAATCTTATTCTTAAACCAACCACTTCTGAGACAAAAGTAAAGCTTGGTGACACTAGACACACCTCTAGGATAACTTGAGGGATCTTTCAAACATCCTTTCTCTTTCCTGTTTTGTATTATATTATAGACTTAAATAAATAATATAACGTGTCTTCTTCATTTCTTTTTTCTAACCTGAATTGAGTTTATTGAGACCTGAAACTTTTTAAAGAGCCAAAGCAAATCATATCAACTACACTGCAATCATTAAGGTTAGATATTTTTGTTGATCTATTTATTACAGGTGTAAACGATGGTTGTTAAACTTCCGCAGGAGAAGATTTGCTGAAGTATACAGCAAATAAATTAAATCAAAGCAATGTACTATGTTCTTCTCATTTTGAAGACTCTCAATTTAATACTTAATTTAAAAAAAAAAAATCGTTTGAAAACCATAAAGCAATACCAAGCCATTTCAACATCCCGAATCCAACAGCACTTTTACAAGACAAAGGCTTCCCCCAAAAGAACATCCAATCAATAGTACCATCCACGTCCACTACTATAGAACAAGATCCACCAGAAACACCATCACCAACGACAACTTCAACACAACTAGTAGTAACTGTCACCAAACAAAAGCAAAAAGTAAAAAGATTTAAAAAATTGATAGGCTTCACACAAAATCTAAGTCTAAGGATCAAATACCTGTACTTCTTACCAATGATTCCAGAAACGACATTGAAATTATTAAAACGTTAAGTGCCAAGTGCCAATTAATTTCTCTCTCGCTTGTTTTCTTTTAATTAGTATTGTTGTATTTTGATAACAGACATAGAGAGTTTAAGGGTTTAAGGGAAATATGTGCGATAATGTGCTTCCCCAAGATATATGTCAGCTATCGATGGTAAAACAATACAAAAACTCCCACAAATCTTTTAAACAGAGTCATGGCGACCATGTGCGATAAGCGCAAACTTGGTTCGCCTCGCCAAAATAAGTCCTGGCAACCCTTGTACATAGCCTCCCTGACTTCGAACAGAGCTCCATTTCAAGGTGTGGTCGGTTTGGACGAATTCAATCCCTCGAGGGAGCGGGAATATCGACTCCCCGAAACTGGGGGAGAAGTTGCCAGGCTTTTCCACCAACAAGAGGAGACATTGGTTACACAAGGTATGTATTCAGTCCTCCAGAAGAGTGGTTACTCGGTCGAGAACCTGGTTAACAGCACGCTCACTACATCAGTGGAGACTTGCCACATGTCCAATATGTACCCATTGTGGCCAAGAGTTCGAAACCGCAGAGCATCTAGTTGAACGGTGCCTTGTGGCAAAGCTTCCGGACGGGTTTGCGACGTTGCACGAGTGCGGCAATGAGTTTGCGTCCTGGATAGATTGTCAAAACATAGTAGTGTGAGCACCATTAGAAATTGCTGCCTCGCCGTCAGCTGTTAGGCGCTTTATTTTCACACTGCGCATTATAAAATGAGAGGCAACGAACAATATCTGAGCGTCTATCTCCGGTTAAAACAACATTCATTAATTACTCAACAGTTAAAAAAGAAATAGAAATGGTATATCATACTTTACCCGGATTGTATCTCATACAGCGCACGAGGCGGCGTCGTTTGCTCAGCGACACGGTGTCTCGTCTTCTCGCAAACAATGTTAAAAGCGTGATCAATGGTCATTCAAAAGAAATCGTATATATTTCTGGTCCTTGTATTATGTCGGGCACATTACATACATTACAATGCTCGGATCAGAATTGAACGAGGATCTGACTGACATTATAAGAGGGTTTGTTCACAAAAGTCGCCAAACAGGCAAATTATATTGTATGAGACAGATTTTTGGTTCCATATGGTCGGCTGGGGGAATAAATAAAGCACTTTGAGACTTACTGAGCAGTGTAAATCCCTTGAAATACACTATATAAAACAATTATTCGTTTATTAAAAAGGGAAAAAAAAGACAGAAACAAGATTATTTTAATAGAGACATACGGATGTCTACACTGTTTGCAGTACCAAGGGATCCGTTCCAATCACATTATTTCAAATAATATGGAATAATTTTCCGTTAATTATAAAATACAATGTGCTGCACATTTTGCAAATATCTATCATTCACTGTAACAATTGGATTCAATAGTCTGATGTCACATCGCCCAGCAACGGCGAGCAGAGTGGTTCTAAACAAAGAAAATTTGTACTTTTTATTCTTCATGCTGGCTAGAACTTTTCATATGTCATGTGATCAGAATGTATAAAAGTCAAAACATGATCATATTTGTAATGTTTTTCTCCTCTGGAAACACTTTTATGCTCGTCGGAGAAATATTTCATAAGGGCGTCCGCCATTGTTCCGATAGTTTAGAGCCAGTTACTAAACTGCTATGCGTCATTACGAGGGAAGTGACGGTATGACTGTTGAAGCCAATTGTAATGATTTAATCAGTTATTAAAAAGCAAAACAAAACTCAATTACTCGTAAAATTCCCTTCCTTGTGAGGTATTAGATATTGACTGGCATTTAAATTGACTTGAGAGATAAAGGACGGAATTAGTTACAATGTACACACACACACACACACACACGCACACACACACACACACACACTTATTATATATATATATATATATATATATATATATATATAAATATATATATATATATATATATATATATATATATATATATATATATATATATATACTAGTACCTGTAATGCTGGCAAATATTTCACTGATGCCAACTAAAGCAAACTGTGGTACTTGTGCAAAAATGCTGAGGCTAGAAGCGTTGTACTCTTTGCCTGCCAAAACTTGGATGTGAGTTCCTCCGGGCTCTTTCATCAGCTCTTTACGCTCAATTTCCACATATCCCGCAATAAACAGCGACAGCGCAGCAAGGATCATGCCTATTCCTGGTTGTAAATAGAAAAAATAATGCATTGATAATATATTATCAATCCGCTATCTTTTAGCTTTTGATAAGAATATGAATTCATACTCTAGATTTATCCATCCCATTTTCGTTGGTTAAAAACGTTTAACGCTTCCTAAATACACAGTCAGTTTTGTAACAAAAATGCTTTTGATCATAATTTCAAGTTAAATAAAACAATAAAACAGAAAGTTGCTTCCGCCTCTAAGTACTGAGCTAAAATTAGGTATTTGATAATTCTTTACCCCTTACACGCAGGGTTTGAATTTTCTCTGAGCATACCTGCTGGTATGTGAACTATTTCATGTTTACTAAGAGACAAGCAACAACGGATGCAACTGGTGTCATTGAAGACATCGCTGCCATGGCTGTCTTGGAAAATCAGTAAGATATCATGCAAGGTTAGAATAATCTCAAGTTCTCGAGTTCAGTGTCCGTCTTATGCTTATAGCATCTCCATAAAAATGACTTAAAGATTCATACCATCAAAAGACAGAGCAAAGCCAAAAATATGGGAAGGATTCCACAATTCCGCGATATAGTGCCTTTAATTATGAGAGAGACTTCTGGAAATGTACGTTTGATTGTGAATTGTGTACTCTTTTTAGTTGACATTTTTGGAGTTTTATTCTAAATGACGTGTCAACAATTTTATAAAATGTGCGAAAGAGAGAAAAACGTACAAAAAACAAACCAAAATAAACAAACAAATAAAACAACCCCCCCCCCCAAGGAAATAAACAAACAAAGCAAAAAGCTAACAAAAAAAGCGCCAAAACAACATGATTTATTACGTTACCGATACCGGACCTAGATTGTCAGATGGGTCTTATTTTATTCTGCGAGGCATTAGCACTGACTAAACTATTTCGAAAAAATACCTACATATTGTCATCATCTTTTCAATTTGACAATATATATATATATATATATATATATATATATATATATATATATATATATATATATATATATATATGTGTGTGTGTGTGTGTGTGTGTGTGTGTGTATTAAAAGCCTCTTCAAAATAAGTTGTTGATTCAACATTAAAGAAACGCGTGCGTAAGAGTGATACTATTTTTAGAAGGGTCTAGGATTCGGACTGTCTTGGGCATGAGAAACAGTGGACAGGAGAGGATAATATCGCAGGAATTCAAACTCGTTGATAGAACCATTAGTCTAAGGCATCCTATGAACTTTAAGGCATCATGTGACCTTTAAGACACCCTATGGACTTTAAGGCATCCTGTGATCTTACCAATTCTCTTTAGGTAACTGAGTGGCTTTCCTATCCTCTGCATGAAAGGGTATAGACATCTATCGACAACAGGGATGAGGATGATGATAATGAAAGTGTTGGAGATATTAATGGCTGCTACAGGAACGTTTATACCATCTCCCAGGCGAACGTCCATTCTTGTGCCCTGAACAAAGTAGGTGTTGGACAACTGACGAGCAAACAAAAATTTATCAATTTTAATTTTGTTAACATTATAGCTACAAACATCTTAGAAAATTGTATATGCTTGGAAATAGAGAATAAAAGTGTGATGTAAAAAAACTGGTTCCTATTTCATTGGAAATGTAAAACCACTCTTCTGGAGGACTGAATACATATCTTGTGTAAATGAATTTCTGGTTTTAGAGTGATGGCATCTTATTTTCTAGTCTAAATATATGCTGGTCGTCAATAAAGACCATCCACCTTCGCTATTTTACGTCCCGTAGTCCTTAGAAACTGCCTTTACATCCTGCTACTAAAAGAGGAGGAACCTTATGATTCAATATGCCACATATTCAATATTAGTCCTCCGAAGGACATGTTACATATATACTTCCAGAGATTTTGGAACCGGAAAAGTAGAAGTTGTGACGTCACGACTTTTCTTCTCTAATCGATGTGGAAGATATAAGAATATGAGTTCTTCAATTGAGCTTTGGCAAAAAGTACGTGCGGTTTTTAACTGACTAATTAATCTTCTCTTCTCTTAATATTTTTTATAGAGTTACAATATATACCTAACTGGTCCAGAATTTTAACCCTTGAAATGTAATTTGATAAGCACGTTATAAACAAGTACACTGTCGGTCTGTTGTCATATTAAGTCAGAACTCATTAGGCCTGTTTAACTCACTCAACCCTAACACCGACTATATCCATAGTTTACCCGGGTTACTTTTATCCCATGCCTATTTATTGCATTTTTCTGAGACAAATTATAGGCGTAGTATCAAAGCTTATGATTATTAGTTTTTACATGTTAATGGTAGTTGAATAAAACTATCTATCCTGCTCATTTTAATACATTTTTTCCAATTTTGGAAAGTAGCAAAAATCTCTAGGATTGAGTGAGTTAAAAAGTTTGAAATTTAGGAACAGTTCTTGACTGTGGTCTCTTAGATAAATGCAACATGCAAAGAGCTGATTTTTGACCGGACAATTAATTTCCAAGGAAGCAGCAAAGAAACTACCCACAGCCCTTATATTTGGTAAATTCGATTATTGTAATTCCCTCCCTTCTGGTCCTTTCGATTCGAAAATTAACAAGAGATACAATCTTTGTCGGTAAACTCATCTTTAATATACGAAAAATAGAAAATGTCCTCCCCCTTTTGAAAGAGCTGCATTTGTTACCTGTAGCTAATAGTGTCAAAGGCACAGTCCTTGAAGGATCAGCCCCAGACTACTTGTCTGAATTACTTCTAGTTAAGCTAAAGAAAGATGTTGACGCCTAATGATATCTTAACTGCAATAATAATTGATATGGCCAAATCTTTTTCAGTTCGAAGAACCAGATCACGTGGCGATAATAGGAACATGTTAGAAAACCCAAACACTGGATTTGGAACACAATTTCGATTTTTAATAGTTCAATTACTCACAAGAGTCGCACTTTTTGCATTGCAATCTTACAATACCCATCATTGTCAAGTACTCAAAAAGGATGTGTGTAAAATGTTTACCCTCTTCGACGATTATCTGGGTCAGCGTTGCTATTAATTTCATAACATGGGCCACTGGTCACGATGTATGTCACTCGAGTTTGAGACAAGGATGTACAATGCCCTCCTCGTTACATCAAAGAATGTGATTGTATAAACACCGCGTAGGTTTTAATTGAGAGATAAACAGCTTTAGGCTTTTTGTTCAATTATGCATTTTATGGTCTGTTTTGATCATACACGCCTTTAGAGTGATTCTTGAAAGTTCCAGGTAGGCAGCCATTTTGCCCTTTTAACAATCTTACATCGCATCGCCACCCCAGTTGCAGAGAAATTTGAACATTCAATCACTGCCGTGGTCTAAACGTTTTGTTGTAATTGTAACTTTCAGCCTGGACAAGAATCATAAAAACTCATAGTGCCATTAAAATATGACCCACCTGAAAACACACAGTCCAATAGAGAATGAATAAGACACAAAACGGGATGACCTTGATGACACTGACGACACCATTCACCAAATGATCTTGGTGACGACCTCCAAAACTGATCTTTGCCCTCGCCAGCATCTCATTCTCGCTACCTTCAGGCAGTTCTGGGTTGGGTTCAGGCGGCTCCTAAAGTTAAGGGGTTAATTGTATGGTGCTCATGATTATAGCAAAACAAGTTATATTTCTACAGGGAGTACTTACCAATAACACACACATGCACACACAAACACAAACACATATACCCACACGTATATATATACATATATATATGTATATATATATATATATATATATATATATATATATATATAAGCAGAATTACACTGTTAAACCCGACCGAGAAGTGAACCAACTCATGTTTCCAAAGCTATTGCTGTACAATTATCATGGAAATATACAATCATGAATTGCACAATATGAGTTGAGTTCACTTGTCCTTCAGGTTAACTGGTTTAATTCTTCTTCAAAATTAAGTTTAAAAGACAAAACAATAACAAAAACAATAAATTTTAAGATTTTAAAAGTACACTCGATTATTTAAAAAGTCAACTTGACATTGATTTTCTCCTATTAACCACTGAGTGGATAAATCTGGAAACCTACTCATCGAAATGTCCAAAATGGATGAAGTATTGCCTTTAAAACGGGGAGAACTGAGTTCGAGGCCACTCATTTTTTCCTCAATCAAGATATATAACCCCCACTGCTCACTTGAAATCTTCCAAAATACGCTTCAACTGTCGTAACGTCACTTTCTTCCTAATGACGCAAGGTAACTTAGTAACACTGGCTCTAAACTATCGGAATAATGGCGGACGCCCGTATGAAATATTTCTCCGGCGAGCATAAGAGCGTATCCAGAGGAAAAAAACCCCATAAATTTGATCATGTTTTGACTTTTACACATTCTGATCACAAGGCATATAAAAAGTTCTAGCCAGCATGAATAATAAAAAGTAATGATTTTCTTTGTTTAGAACCAAGATGGCCGTCATTGCCGGGCGGCGTGACATCAGACTACTGAATCCAATTGGCAGGGTCATTGTCCAAAGCGAACTTAATATGGAGATGCTGCTGATATCGGAAGCGTGGAGAAACGAACAAACAAACAAACAAACAAAAAAAAAAAAAAAGAAAGAAAATAATGAAAATAAAACAATAACAACCAAACAAAACAAAACCATATCTACATCAGTCACGAAAGCGAAAAAAAAAGAAAAAAAAAAAGAGAAAAATATAACAATAACGATGATGATGATGATGATGATGATGATGATGATGATGAGGATGAAGATGATAATAATAATAATAATAATAATAATAATAGAATTAATAATAATAATAGAATTAATAATAATAATAATAATAATAATAATAATAATAATAATAATAATAATAATAATAATAATAATAATAATAATAATAATAATAATAATAATAATAACTCTTTTATAGCGCTCAATGTCGAAACCTCAAAGCGGATTATAATGACTGTGGACCAATTGCAGCACAATCACACCGTGATAAGACCCATATGACATTTCACACTCACTAAATATGACATGTAATAATCGAGGACATGTAGCAAGCGTCCACGTCGCGTCCATGGGATCCCACGCTGGAGACCAATTGATACCACACGCCCAACACCAACAACAACTCTTCCATGATCAGGGTGGTAAAAGGATAACCCCTCGGCCCTCACCATGGACAACTTTAAGATCGTTAGCCTCAATGCAGAAGGACTGAATCGATCTAATCAGCAAACTCTTTACCTCACTCGTGCACCGTCGCAACCCACCCGGAAGCTTCGTCACACCACACCGTTCAACTAAATGCATAACGGGTACATATTGGACAGGTGGAAAGTCCCCACTGGTGTAGCGATTTTGCCGTTAGGCAGGTTCTCGACTGAAGCCGATTTGTTGTCATCCAGTGCCTCCCCTTGCTGGTGGAGAAGCCTGGCAACTTCTTCTCCAGTTTCGAGGAGTTTATATCCCCACCCCCTCGAGGGATTGAATTCGTCCCAAACGACTTCTATCTCGTATATGCATCTCTGCCCGTAGTCAGGGAATCTGCGTAAAAGGGTTGCCGGGACTTATTTCGGCTCGAAACGGGGACACCGTCCATTATGCGATTGAGAGGGGTATCCCCATTCCCTCTCTCTTTGATCTTATTTAACCAGCTCATTGCAATCGGACATTATCGGGCCCCATTCTCTAGGCGTTGTTGCCAGCGTTCCTGACACTATGTGCATCGAATTGCGAAGTTAAAAATCTACCTTCTCAGCGTTTTTGCTTCTACCCCACATTGAAGCGCAATACTCCGCGGCGGAATAGCATAGTGCCAAGGCAGACGTCCCCAGGAGCGCTTGGTTAGCACCCCAAGTTGATCCCGCCAGATTCCTTAGAAGACTGTTTCGTTTCTCTATCTTCCGGGCAACTCCTTC
>NC_088364.1:22098942-22138942 GCF_034508935.2 Berghia stephanieae | reverse complement strand
TCACTGAGACGGCTGGTCACACGTCTTATTTTAAATCTTTGGCTTTTTAAAAATTGATTTATATATTATGTATCCCATCATCTCTTCATTATACACCCCTTCCCTTTTTCTACTTTCATTTGAATATAGGAAATATGTATATATATATATATATATATATATATATATATATATATATATATATATATATATATATCATATATATATATATATATATATATATATATATATATATATATATATATATATATATATATATATAACGGTTTAATTAGATAAGATAAGGTATATTTTATTGATCCTGAATGGAAATTATCATAATGCTACACATCATTCATCGTTATATTTACACAGATTTACACACTGTCATGCACTAATTGATTAAAATACGAAGCTAATTTATAACAAAATAAACATCAAAGATAATAAAATTTTCATAAAATATACAACAGGTACAGGGAACGCTATAAAAATCAGACATGAAAATAGAATAGAGTTGTAATAATGGATTTTGTAATGTAAACAGAATTTTGAACATAGATTGAGAAGGATTGCACATAGCCAACACGGCTTGACAAGAAGTAAAAATAGAGCATGTCACTTGAATGTATAAATAAATGATAAATAATGTAAATATAACACCATGTAAACATGCATAAATAAATAGATTTTAGAGCGAATGTTGTATCTTTCAAATTTCATGTAAAAATCATCCCAAAGTTTCGTATTACTGATAGTAAAAATGAATTAAATATCTTTGTCTTTTGGTTCTTACGTGTATAATAGATCGTCCGTTCCAAGTCCCGTGCGCACGGAATATCGCAAATTCCTCCAAAGTTACGAAATGTGATGCTATGATTTTTTGCATACGGTTTTAGATACATTTTAAGTGACATGAATTTTTAATACCGATAGCGATTGACCAAACAGTTTTCTCACAATGCCGAATTCCTTTGATCTTTTACTCGTTTGCAATAAAATATGACTCAAAACTTTAAAATGTTTACAGCAATGGTGTGTTGATTCTCTTTCCTGTGGGGAAAATAATCATAACAAAGTTGCATTCAGTGGCGTAGCTTGGCAAATGATTTTGGGTTTTTTGAAAAAGTTTAATAATAGATATCATTTATCTAGTATTTTAGTGTTAAAATAGTCTCACGGCGTTTATACTTTCTCTATAATATAATACGTTGAACGACACAAGCAGCCCGTTAGGTGCTTATACATTTTTCGGACAAAGACATTAATGTCAATAAAACAGGGCGATCCTCGAATGTTTACTCCTGTCTCCGATAGGACGAGGAGAAATTCCTTTCACAAAGGTTTAACACCCGATCAACTATTGAGAAACACAACTCATAAAGGTCGGTCAAGACTTGTCACGAAATCCCACTGGTCACCCATCGAGTACGCCACGTATTCGTCATTCTTGAATTATATTAATTGGAAAGGGGTATGTTGTCTAGTGATATGACACTCGCTTTCGGATCGGAAGGTCCTGGGTTCGAGCCTCGCTCGTCGCATAGTTGAGTCCTTGGAAAAGACTCTTTACTCACATTCTCTCATCGTACTCGGGTGTAAAATGAGTACCTGGCCGTTAACAGCGTTGTCTTTGTCCGAAAAAATTGTAATATCGCTTATGTCTCGTCCTACATGTTAAATGTTGCTGTTGACCAGGGACCCCTTGTAAAGCGCTTTGAGCACGTTAAGTGCATATTGCGCTATATAAAAGCTCAATTTTATTTTTATTTATTTAAAGGGGCGAGGGGCTGATTTGAATGAAATAATGTGAAATAGCAACTTCTTTAACTCCAGATTCCATGTATGTTTTGAACAGTAAAACCTTTCAAAGGAACGGCAGTTTTCAAATATACCTTACCTTACCGAAGTTCCGTCTCCGTACAGAGGTTTAATGTCATGGAACGCCATTCTTCACGCTCAAGGGCCATTACCGAGCAGTCGATTATCTTTTTGCCAGTTGTTGCCTCCACATTTCCTATCCAGGACTTCCTTGGTTTGCCCCGTGCCTTTCTGCCAGCTACTTTTCCTTCTAGCACTGATTTTTGGATGGTATTGTGTCTCCGAATGATGTGTCCATAATAAGTCAGTTTTCTCATTTTAACTTCTCCCAACAGTTTTCTGGACCTTTAGCCTGCATCAATAAGAACCAGAATGTTTGATTTCTTTCTGGTCCATGGTACTCTTAGAATTCTTCGGTATACCCACATCTCAAAGGCATCTCCTTCGTTATGGTCCATGTTTCACATGCATATAAGAATGTGGACCATATATAACATTTAGTCATACGTACTTTGTTTTTGTTGATAGTTTTAAACTAGTGAGTATTTTTCTCCTTTTCATGAAGTTTGTTTTGGCAATGATGATCCTTCTTTTGACCTCTGCAATAGATCTGCCATCTTCTGTGATGTACTGTCCTTGTACAGGTGACAACAGGAGGTCCCTTAGTGTGTTCCTCATCCTGCTTGCCAGATCTCCAAACCTCAACTTCCCTGACCCATCTTCTAACAGTTTGAATTGAAGGAGCATTGTGCTCCAAACCTTTACAAAGGTCTCCGTGTATTTCGACAGCAGACTTGCCGAGAAAAGTTAAAAATCCAATGACAACCCAAACATCGTACCGTGAGAAGGTTGTATCAATGTTTTGCTCAGCCATGTTCCATTGTTTACGCTTGAACCAGGAGCAAAAGTACAACAAACTTACCACGCCACAGCTCTATGTCACGACAAGCAATATACTTGAAATTTGGCATCGAAATTTCTCAAATATGACGTCATATCAATCAAATTCAAATTCAATCTCAAATTTTGTTACTTCTAGAACTTATTCACGAAGTTATAGACGAGGGAAATTCTGAATCACATCTCGTATCTATAAAAGTACACGCAACATACCTCACTCACATCCTCCGCTCCCCAATCAGAAAAATCGATGGCAGCAGCAAGGATAAAAACAATGCCTGTCATTAAATGACAAGAAAATAAACATTAAATACAATTGATTTTATCAAAACCAGGAAAAGAAAGGCAATTGTTTTAAATATCAAGCGGATGATGATTAAAGAATTGAACAAAAATAAATATAGCAGCTTCAAGGAAAACAAAATATTTATAATAACCAAACCAAAAAAAAAAAAAAAAAAAAAAGCAAAAAAAAACCTCCAAAAAAAAAAAAAAAAAAAAAACCAACAAAAAAACAAAAAACAAAAAAACCCAAAAAAACAAACAAAAAACAAAACAAAACAAAAAACCAAAACCAAACAAACCAACTCCCCCCCCCCCCCCAAAAAAAAAAAAATAAATAAAAATAAACAAAACAAAAAAACCAGGCAAACCCAAATCAAATCACATTTAAAAAAACCAAAATTATATTTTAAAAAAAAAACGGTGAACAGAATAAAATCAAATGAAACAGCTAAAGACTATTAGACACGTTGAAGGTTGCGATTATAATCTGACGTTGCCTTAAAATGATTTAAATTGAGCGAAAGGGGTGCCAAAATATTCAGTAGCGCTCAAATGCTCCAGACTACAAGATGGTTATGAGGTCACACTTTTCAACTTATGAAAAGGGAAAGTAAAGTTCAGAAAAAAAAATTATCTGAGCTCTTATATTGCGCAATATCCATTAAATGTCATAAAGCGCTTTACCAGGGACAGGAGCTAAAAGCAATGCTGAACATTTTAAAAGAGCCATGCGGTCTGTAAGGCACTGATATATTTTATCGACGGTCACCGCTATTACCAGCAAGGTATTCTTTATACACTTGAGTACGGTGAGATAATGTGAGTAAAGAACTTTTTCCAAAGATTCAATTTTGTGTAGGATTTTGACTTTCAACCTACATGTCGCAAGCCCAGTGTCATAACATTTGACGACAAAGGCGCAAGACCAGTTAAAATTATTGTAAACTTTCTCACCTATAGGATAAATAATGGCTGATGTTACAATCGTCTTGAATCGGCCTGCGTAGGAATCCGCTATAAAACCGCCGCCTATGGGAACTATATAAACTATACCTGAAGAAAAATTAATACCATGTATTTTTAGAAAATAAAATATCAAAGCTACAATAAAAAAGAAATCATTTAAAAAACTTATGAACATCTTATTGTCAGGATGTTATAAATCAAAACAATGGTAACAGAATTCTAAGAAGTGAAATTGCATTATTTCCACGAATTTACTATGCTCCATGTGCTTTAAAATGTTTTATTTATTCCCCCAGCACATCTTGTGGAACCAACATTTCATTTCACACAGAAAATCACTTGATAGGGGTCCTCTTATTTCTACCAATTGTATATAATCCATCAATGCCAATAAATGGGTACTTATTTTCACCATAGTCGAATGCATTAAGGTATGTAATGTACCCACCTCAGGGACACAATCCTGCATACAAAAGTTTAATAATCCAGCTTGACCCATTGCATTTCATAAGGAAAGCAGCGTTTTTACATTTATTAAGAAAAGCCCAATCGTTGGCCAGCAATAAATCATGTGATCGATGGTACGTTTGGACGAAAACCTGAACGGAGATTACTCGATATGAAAACATTTGCATCTTAGAGTTTGTTTGGAACAGCTAACTCAAAATAAAGGCATTTTGCTAATATATATATATATATATATATATATATATATATATATATATATATATATATATATATATATATATATATATATATATTTTCTCTCTCTCATCGGGCTTTATCATCAAGTTTTATTTTCATTTTTATGACGACTGCTTTTATGAAAATGACTTAAATTTAGTTTCTTTTTTTTTAAATATTTTTTTTGGGGGGGGGGGGTAGACAGGGTGGTTTGTTTATTATACCGTTTATATAAACAAAGTGAGAGAGAGAGAGAGAGAGAGAGAGAGAGAGAGAGAGAGAGAGAGAGAGAGAGAGAGAGAGAGAGAGAGAGAGAGAGAGAGGTTTAAGTTTCCGTGAGTGGTCAGTCTAAGATTCGTGGGAGTTAATGGTATGTAGTTGAGTAGAAGATGAAGATTGAGGAAATTAAAAATTCTTTATCAGTATAGAGAAAAGGAAAGGGAAAAGAAAAATATTTGAAAATTACATATCTCAATTGAAGTTCCGCAATAAAGATTTAAAAAAAATACAACAGCTGGGGTTTATGCAACCCGAAAGAAGACATAAAAAGTGATGGAGTTGGAGATGGTCAAGGAGAGGTGGGGGTGGGAAGGAGAGGGCACAGAATGCAATGGAATAGTGAGTCCAGGCAGGTCCTACGAGTCTTTAGGTGGATAGAGAGATGGATGGGGATGGCTGAATTAAGGTGTGGTTTGGGTTTAATTTTTAGGAAAATCTTCAAAAAACTGATTTTGAGATTTTGGTGGAAAACATTATATCATCTTAGCAATAATATTATTGAATGCAGTTTCTCAAACTAAACTATTAATGTCTCGAAAAGCACGGTTGACAAGGGTATAGGTAGTAATAAAAGTGAAAAACGGAAAGCTATTTTGCTATTTTCTCAATATGTCATTTTTCTAGGGGTATGGAATACTGCGTCAAATATTTCTCAAACATCTCTCTTTCTCTCTCTCTCTCTCTCTCTCTCTCTCTCTCTCTCTCTCTCTCTCTCTCTCTCTCTCTGTGTGTGTGTCCACGTCAACAGACGCACTATTTTATCTCTCTCATAACCCCAATCCCTTTTTGGTCGCACCAATCTTTGGGAATTTAAATCAATTCTTTTCTCTCTCCCCGATCTCTCTATCTCTCTCTATATATATCTATATATCTACCTATCTATCTATCTATCCATCTATCTATCTATCTATCTATCTATCTATCTATCTATCTATCTATCTATCTATCTATCTATCTATCTATCTATCTATCTATCTATCTATCTATCTATCTATGTGTGAGACACACACACACACACACAGAGAGAAAGAGAGAGAGAGAGAGAGAGAGAGAGAGAGAGGGGGGGGAGAGAAAGTGAGTGTGTGTGTTTGTGTGTGTGTGTGTGTGTGTGTGAGAGAGAGAGAGAGAGAGAGAGAGAGAGAGAGAGAGAGAGAGAGAGAGAGAGAGAGAGAGAGTTAAATGTCGCACCCCAGAAAGAAGCGTATTTAAACTTTGGCCAGATTACTCGTCCAACTATCCAACGTTAAAATACGCTTCTTTCGAGAGTACGGCAGTTTAGTGGTTAAAGAAGATAATGTTATAAATAAATAAAATTAAAAAAAACAAAATTCCCTTTATTTATCCCCAAGGGGAAATTTGCCTTTAGGGTCTATTCCAAGGGAAGACTGGAAGAACCCAGGCGTCAGCCATAGAGCAGCGCCGCAAACTGAGCTAGGGCGAGGCGACTTGCTCAATGCCACACAGCGAATGTACCTTTCGGGTGCGAAGCAAAGACCGAACCACTGAGCCACGCTGCCCCTTAAAAACGATTGAATAATCACCTGCAAATACTTGATTAATAGTTGTGGCATCGACATCTTCATATCCCAGGTGAGATTTGGCAAACAGAATAACGTTGGCTATCAGACTGTAGAAGGTCAGCCTCTCCCCCATCTCAGTCAACAGGATACATACTGTCAGCGTAAGCCTCTGTCTTGTAGATCTGGTTACATCATTGATACAAATATTGGTAAGTGACTCTATGTATCCAATACCTCAATTCTCGGGAGCTATGATGCTGGTTTTCAGCAACCCTTGGGATGAGATCCCAGTCAAATGTAATGTAATGTTTCTCTAGTTCCAATAAACCCAGCCATCCAATTCCTTGTAGGCGATCAGGGGGTATTCAAAACGCAACAAATAATTCAGAAAATAAAAAATCTTCGTGAACGTGGGACAATTGATAAAATGTGTAAAAAGTGAAATACGTGTTATTTTGCGTAATTCTTCGATTTTCACTTTCCAGAGATATCTCAAAAATAGTCATAAAATATACATTTTTGTATCTATCCCAATAAACTGTTTATGCACACTGGTGCAAGGAACACCAACCTGTGTGAATCGTGTTCAATCGTCGCTTCCCGGAGCTGTGATAACGTGTTCTAATTTTGACCCTCCGCGGGATCTGAACCAGAGCCCCAATAACAAAAATGAATAGATTATGGTAAGTATTGTTTGAGGAACTGATTAGATGCCTCGCGCTAAAAAGTTTGCCGTATATTGACAAAAAACATCTTAGGCCATGAAGATGTCTCCGGTTTAAGGCATTTTGAGAAATTAAGTGTCACCTCACTCGTTGAAGTAGACGGTTTCTTGTCAAAGCGAAAAGGGCATTTTGACGACTCCAGACAGCATAATTGAGATTTTTTTGGTTGGTATTTAAAACAATAAACAAACAAAATTCGTAAGAATCTAATTTAATGAAAAAAAAGCTTTTTTTCTGTGTAACCTAGAGCCTTTTTATACATGTCCCAACGATATTTATGACATTTTGGATGAACTTTAAATTATGCATACTATGATTCTTTTATATTCCGAAAATTGAGCAAGGACGATTATTATTTTACAGGTTTTCTTTTTTCGATTTCTTTCGTGGAAACGGCGACAATTTGAATCACCAGACTGGAAATGTTTGTTCGACCAACGAATAATGTGTATCATCTAAAAATTCAAGTTTGATATTTTAAAAAACCCCAACTTTATCTAAATAATGTATCATTGCTTATCTCAGTCTATTATTCGAATTTAACTGCACGATACAAGTTCGTAGCTTTCCTTATAAACATCTGGCGATAGTGTGAAAATTTTCCGAAAGTTAAAATAGATGATGGCTCCGGATTGCCAATTTAGCCTTTTCAGTGCAAAATTCTAAAAACTTTCATTTTCCAGCTATATGGCAGGGAAAATAAAATTTGTGTTTGAAATTTTGCCATGTTTATAGCTTTTTTTCTTATCAAATATTTTCACCTGTTTGCTAGACTAAATTTAATCAATTTCACAAAACATAATTTTTTGCCATAAAATTGACAAGACGGGTCAGTACCATAGCCAAGAGATCCTATGCAATCAGCTCCAAATTGTGTGTTTATAATACATCCCAATATTTTGAAACACTAATAACGGAATTATATTGCGATACATAAGGCGGACCCTCCATAGACCACACCACACAAAACGTCGGTAAATAACATTCCAACTCCCTCTATAGGACACACGACATCAACGGCAATCATCTTTCTTATTGTTTTTAGCCAGTCAATTTTCATGAGTAGTTCTCACTAAATACACGGCATCGACACACATCATCGATGGTACTTTCTTTTTGTAGTCGTCCATCTTGACCACACGGGGCACAACAAACGAGCAATGCTACAAACGGCGACATTCTAGTTTTTTTTGTTATGGGTGTGTTGTGCTGTTATGGAGGGGGCTTCTATAATTTCTTGTTGTTCGTACGTTTGTCTTGTGTGTTGTTTACTTTTGTGAGCCATTTTTTGGAGAAGTTCTCACTAAATACTATCAATCAGATCAGAAACTTCAATCATTGTCTGTCTCTTGTCGTCCATTCTGACAAGACGCAACACAAAAAAACAAACAAACAAACAACAACCCCCCCCCCCAAAAAAAAAAAAAAAAACAATTAAAAAAAAACAAACAAACAAAAACCGAGCAAATGGAGACATACTAGTTTTGTGTCATGCGGTCAATGGAGAGGGGTTTTTCTTATTTCTTGTTGTTAGATTCGTTTGTTTCGTGTGTTGTGTTGTGTGTGCTCGCCGTGTGAGGTCCACCACGATTGTTTCTCGATCGTCTGTGTTAAATTTGTGAGTGATGCTCAGGATGTGTGGGACTTAAGATAGCTCTGGTCAGTACCATTATCATATAGATAGTATGCAGATGACGTCACTCAGGCCTTTGTTATTGTTTTTGCCATCCGCGTTTGTGAGTTGTTCTCACTAAACTGTATTAACCAGACTATAAAAGTTCATGGTTACACAGAGTTTGTGTGTTGGTCCGTTATACTTCCGGATGGCAATGTTATGAGCTTCTTAGCCAAGCGCATACTATCTATAGATAGAATGCGCTTGGCCAAGGAGTTCACAACATTGCCATCCGGAAGTATAACGGACCAACACACAAACTCTGTGTAACCATGAACTTTTATAGTCTGGTTAATACAGTTTAGTGAGAACAACTCACAAACGCGGATGGCAAAAACAATAACAAAGGCCTGAGTGACGTCATCTGCATACTATCTATAGATAGAACGAAGTTGACGTCATTCAGTTTCTTTGTTATTGCTTTTGCCTTCCACGTTTATGAGTAATTCTCACTAAACTATAGATAGTATGCGCTTGTCTAAGAAGCTCATAACATTGCCATCCGGAAGTATAACGGACCAACACACAAAACTATGTGTATCCATGAACGTTTATAGTCAGGTTAATACAGTTAAGTGAGCATTACTCATAAACGAGGATGGCAAAAACAATTACAAAGACCTGAGTGACGTCATCTTTGAACTATCCATAGATAGTATGCAGATGACGTCACTCAGGCCTTTGTTATTGTTTTTGCCATCCGCGTTTGTGAGTAATGCTCACTTAACTGTATTAACCTGACTATAAACGTTCACGAATACACACAGTTTTGTGTGTTGGTCCGTTACACTTCCGGATGGCAATGTTATGAGCTTCTTAGCCAAGCGCATACTATCTTATCTATAAACGCTCAAGATTACAAATAAATTAATGTGTTGGTAAGTTATAAATAGAACGAAGTTGATGTCACACAGGTATTTGTTGTTTTTATCCAGCCATATTGAGTAGTTCGCACACAACGTTTTGATGCGTCGACAAGGCTTGCGAGACTCCACGACGACCCCACTTAGCGTGCCTCACACTGGCATTAGTAAATACAATTTTTCTTCCTCAAAACCAAGCCTGAAAAGCGATTCCGCGTCGATTCAGCGTCCACTGTTGTTGAGCCCTAAATCTTCCAATTTACATGAGCGAAATTTAATTCATGCAACAAGATAGGCATGCTCATTCTTTTCTATTCGATTGAAAAATTTTTTTAATGTTACAAGCAAAAATCCATAGCGTTTAAGATATACTGTAGCGGAGCACGGACACTTTACTAATTATATAATAAAATGTTCCTGAAGCTAAATATACTTAACGTAAACGAGTGTGAAGAAGTGTTAGACTCCAATAATAACAAGGCAAATGGTTTTGACATTTCGGATTATCCCTTTATCAAACAAATAATTTAACATGTAACAAACTGGGCAGTTTTAAGTGATTGTCCCCCAAAAGTCAATTGATTTGGTAGTGAGGAAATCCTAACAGTCAACAATTATTTGTCTCATGGTATTAATTGCTTGAAGCTTAGCGTTTCTTCATATTCCTTTTGGTAGAAATGAAATCAACTCACGACCGATCCGAATCCAATGCCTGATCCTCACATTGCCGTAAATTGCAGACATCGTCTTTGTCCAACTGATGAACCAGTAGTCTGTGTTTGCCACTGACTTCCATTCCAACAACATATAAAACTACACCGTCACTTTGCTAATATTTGACGACGCTTACTATTGACACTCGAAGCATGATTTTATCACGATACATTGTTTATCACAAAAGATAAAAGTATGTAAAATTGATAAGATCCTTTATAGTACATTGATTAGTAGTATAAACGGTTATTGTTCCTAATACTTGATTTTTATTCCTATATTATCATTTTTTCGATTTTTATGGGTGTTAATATATTGTCAATAGCGAGTGAGAACCACCTCTTGATTTGCACAAATGTCATATATATATATATATATATATATATATATATATATATATATATATATATACACACACACACACACACACACATATATATATATATATATATATATATATATATATATATATGTGTGTGTGTGTGTGTGTTTGTGTGTGTGTGTGTTCATTATCCATCTTCATTCCGTCCGTCCGCCTCGTCCGTCTATCCATCCATATTTGCACATATAATTTTGGGAGTTTCTCTCTCTCTCTCTCTCTCTCTCTCTCTCTCTCTCTCTCTCCCTCTGTGTGTGCACGCCCGCCTGGATTCCTGAAGAAATTGAGTATTCTTTCTTCACAAAGTCTATCTTATGAATGTGTACTAAGTGGAAATGTGGCATAAATGAAGCTGGTAAAATTGCACTAGGCAATAAGATGATCATTTACCTAGATGTAATTTTAAAAAGACACCCCATAATGAATAGGAAATTTATTAAAATCCAACAATGTTCACATTATGATGGGTAAGCCACTCCAAAACCACAGACGAAAAAGCTTTCTAACACTAACAGGTCGATGGTTATGAAAACAACTTCCAGTCAACTGTGTGCGCGTCAAAAACACAACTCGTCAAAACAAATGAATAAAACACGGCACTGTGTTACCACAAACCAACACGATTTATGATATAAAGTATCCAATTAAAGGCAACGTATTGGGGGGTACGTCATTCGTCATGGTCTGATCCCTTTAATTCTGTCCTTGCTTGGCATAATTCATTTAACACAACTGATGTAGAATACCACATGCAACCTTGCATATTTAGACGTTTATGTATTTACACGCTATTTTCATGGACAAAACAAAACGCAGTTAAACGCCGTCAAGAGCTCAGCGTCCCTTTCTGATCAAAGCGATTAGAGCTTTACACCCATGTTACACGATAAGGAAGATAACAATTCACGCCTCATAGGGGACTGTACTGATAAAACTTTTATTCAAAATTAAACACACAAAATGGTTTTGCTTACCTCCTGCAATAGAATACACGACAGTCGTTTTTATAACACGAAGAACATCATGTAATATAAAAAACGAAATGGTTTTGCAATGTAGACTATTGGCAAATAATGTGGGTAGATTAGTACTTGAAAATGTGTTTTACCGATTGCTAAGCATAATATGTACTTGACTGGTCATCATTTCTGATTAAAAACTCTTATTTCTTATTTCATACCCATTACAAAATCCAAAGTTGTAAATCCCAACGATTCAAATCTCTTTTCTGTTTTCTGGTCAAAATTTAAATCTTATGGAGATAAGTTTGTCCCAGCCAATTACATTTACTCAATGAACCAGTCGAGTTAATGCGTTAAAGAATGGCAGAAGAATAAATAATCTTGTAATCGAAACTAAAGAATAACTGACAATCTAAAATTCCTTAAGTCGCTTTCTTTGTATTTTCCGTAATTGATGCACGTTTAAATATGCCTTATTTATTCCCACCTACAGATCATACTGAACCTTATTTTTTTATACCCTCTAAAATTGTTCAATTTCTCTCTAACAATACCAGGTGGGGAATCCGATTTTGACCATTCATTTGGGCATCTCCCCCCCCCCCCCCTTTCCCACTTGATGCTGAACTCTTTTAGCTACACCGTGGCTGACGCGTGGTCAGTCTTTATTTGGAAGACATCACAAATAAAAATTCCCGATTATACTCGTATGAATGAGTAAACATTGATTTAATTTAATTCCATTCATTAATTTCTTTAAAACTCTACAATTATCAAAATGAGTTAGACCCTAGCTTATTTTCAAAGTTCAGAATTTATTCTCCTCGAATTGTTTAACTTTTATTATTTTTTTTTTGGGGGGGGGGGGGAGGGTTGGCGTTCATTTATTTGATGGTTCATTTATCTCATTGACTGATATTAGCCTTTAAAAATCTATTACAAGGATGGTCCGTACGTATGCTTATCATTTAACAACTGAATTACACACAATATTGTTCTATCAAAAACTTTCCATGTTCCATTGATCAAATCATGCATTGATAAAAAAAAAAAACAAAAAAAAAAACAACAACAAACTAATCAAAACAATTACTTGGCGGAAACAAACAACAAACAAATCCCCCCCCCCTCCCCAGAAAAAAATAAAACCACTTAAAAAAAAACAAGAAACACAAAACGAAAAAAAACCAGAACAAAACCAACCCCCACACACAAATAAAAACAACAACAAAAAACACACACAAAACACAAACTAAAAAAGAAAAGAAAAAGAAAATAAGGAAAAAAAAAAAAAAAGAAAGAAAAAAAAAGAAGAAAGAAACAAACAAAAACTCAAAACAAAAAGCCCTCCCCACCCCAATCATCGCCCCCCCCCCCCTTTAAAAAAAAGCTAAACAAAACAAAAATAAAAGTAAAAGAAAACCCCACAACATACCCAATATCTTGGGTTAGGTAGCTCACACAGCAAATGGCAGCTTTAGTGAGTAGAGGGCATTGACAACCGTGCTACACAGTGAGTTTAGTAATACCCGCGGATTTTAAAAAGTTGGTCGCTATTTGCTCCCTTTTTCTTTCATTTTAATGCCATGAACACAAGTAATTTACAACAAAAGCTGTGCGACAAAGACATACAAAACTACCTTATTATAAGATGCAAATAATTTCTGATTCATAAACAACAGTGTGTACAACTGGGCCAATTAACTTTTACGCAACCCCCCCCCCCCAAAAAAAAAAAATATATATATCAAAAAATAAAAACCCCTTGTGACTTTGATGAGTTAGTTTGTCCTGTACATCACATACATAAACAGCGTACCGTTTTTGGACAGCATAGTGAAATATGCAGATAATACTTGTATTTTTGGTTCATTAAACCTTCACTCGAAAATAATCATTTTGAACCAAAATAATGATCATTTCGGGACCATGTGGAGCACTTCATTATCTGATATTTCCACCATCCAGACTTGCGGCCTCCTTTGACATAGTAGTAGTAGCGTATGGCTACACCTCCAAATGTATTTCGTCAACCCAGCTTCTAAAGTCTTCCTCCGCCCTAAGGATGGTTTCGTAGCCACCTTCTAGTTTAGTGACTGGACAGTGGAGGACGATGTGATCGCTGGTCTCTGGGGCTTCCTGACATTTCTGGCAGGTATCACCGTTTCCAAGTTTCCATCTGCACATATTTGATGCAGTTCTGCCATGTCCAGTTAAAAGGCGGTTTGAGGAAATCCAGTATTTCCTGGCGTTATTGAATGCAAGCACTCTTTTGGTTGGATCTTTAATGATGTTTCCTTCTTTTGGTGTTTCCCTGTTCCACATTTCTCTCCAGTTTTCCTCCACACTGAAGTCTGCCATTTTTGTTAGGTGGAAAGGTCTTCTCGATTTAAGTCTAGTTGTTGAAGGTGTCCCCTTTACGATTGATTTTATGGGAGTGTTGTCTGTGGCTTCGTCAATTCTTGCATGCATCCTTTGATTAGCATCTTGTCGTCTTAAACTTGGTGATGCAATGCCGCTCAGTGTTGGGAGCCACTGAGTTGGAGTTGACTTGAGACATCCTGTTATAATTCTCATTGATTCTCTTAATCGGATGTCAATGCGATTTACATGTGGGCTCCTCATCCAAACAGGGGTACAGTATTCTCCCACACTATAGCACAGTGCCAAAGCAGACGTTTTCAACACCTGTGGTGAGGCTCCCCAGGTGGTAGTTGCGAGATTTCTCACCAGGTTGATTCTTTTTGCGATTTTATTTGCGGTTCCTTCAATGTGTTTGCGATAGTTTAGTTGTCTGTCCAATGTAATGCCAAGGTATTTAGGATTGGGGTCTGGGGGTAGTATTGAGTTACTGGCTGTGATCTCCAGTTCTTTTGTTGCCTCTTGAATATTCAAGTAGACGTTTGTGGATACTGATTTGGTGGTATTCATTTTTAGGTCCCATCTATCAAAATATTGTTTCAGGCGGGTGGTGTCTTTGCTTAGAACCTCTTCAATCTCTTTCCAGTTTGTCGATTGATAGGCTAAGGCCCAGTCATCAGCATATCCAAGTTTGAGTGCTTCGCAGTTTGGCATGTCGGAGATATAAACATTGAAGAAAGTTGGTGCCAAAACTGAACCTTGTGGTACCTCATTTTTAATTTTGCGTGTTTTGCTTTTGTTTTCTCCCAATATGACATGGAATTGTCTTGTGCCAGTCATGGTAGACAGCAGTTTGAGCGTCTTTCTACAAGGAATCATTTTTGAGAGCTTTAACATCAGTCCGCCTGTCCAAACAGTATCGTAGGCTGCAGATAAGTCTATTAGGACTGCAACAGTCTTCTTTTTGTTCTCAAAGCCTGCTTCAATGTGTGAGGTCAGTGCAAGGACCTGTTCATTTGTGCTTCTTTGTGGTCTAAAGCCCGCTTGTTCTGGTGGTATGCAGGGATTTACATATGGGGTGATTCGCTCTAATACGATTCTTTCCAGGAGCTTGTATAAGCAACAAAGTAGAGATATTGGTCTATAGCTGGATGGTTCAGTCATTGGTTTGCCTGGTTTTAATAGGGCGATTACTTTGGCATGTTTCCAAATTTTTGGATATGTGCCTTTTTCCATGATGTCTGTCATAGTATTTGCCAGCCAGTCTATTGTTTCTGGTCCAAAGTTAGTTATCATGTTGGGGTATATTCCATCAATGCCAGCAGCTTTGCCATTTTTTATTTTCTTTATAGCTCCTTGCATTTCATTTATCGTTATTGGGACACTTAAAAACATGCTATGGTCAGGCAAAGTTTTCAGGGTCTTTTGATATTATTTTCTTATTTCTTTTTCAAATTGATGATTTGGGATGTGTTGTCCCCGTGGTTTAATTTCTTTGGCAATTTCGTCAGCTGAAATCTGGGGTGCTGATTTTGTTTGACGAGCTTCAGGGTTTAGCCTTTTGAGGGTTTGCCACGCATGGCGGCTGTAGTGACTGAGATCAAAGTTTTCAACAGTTTTTACCCATCTCTCTTTTCGGCTTTCATGTAGTGTTTAGTTGTTCTTCTCCAACCTGTTCATCGTGTGTCTCCTCATATTTTTTTCAGCAATTCTTTGCTTCGTTCATTCCAGCATGGGATGTATTGTTTTCTAAAACCCCTGGGTATGTTCTTCTTTGCGGAGGTTAGGACAAGTTTGACATAAGCTTGACCAATGAGAAACACCATCGAGAAGTCACAAGAGCCTGGCATCATTGGAAGGGAACCACAACTACTCTCAGATTGGAAGTGGAACTCCACAAGTCCGCATCTAATATCTAGTATTATGATCATCTCATCTTATCGCACATGTTACGTAAAATCATCATTTATTCATTTGTAATTGTGATCACCATTCATTTATAAGAATGACTCATCTAATTAAAATTCATCTTTCTATTCAATTCATCTTAAAGAACTCGTCATTTGTTCTTTTAAAAATGAAACAAGTGAATTCTATGGGGTCTTATATATCATATTCATATTTTTAAAATGTAGTCGAGTTTGCTCATAAGCTCTAATCAGACCGTGACAAAAATTCTATGGGGCCATATATATCATATTCATATTTATAAACATGGTCGAGTTAGCTCATAAGCGCTCATCAGACTATGACACGGACGAGGAGAATAGTCTAAATATGCTAAAGAGGCAACGCAGATGATAAACCATCCTCTTGCTGGTGTCGACCAAAGTCACGAAAAAAAATTGGAAAAGAACGTATTGACAATCAACAACGAATATATTTTTGTATCACTTGTAAAAGCCCACAATTTCGCAGAAAATAGTAACTTTTCATTTTTCATTCACATTAGTGAGGCAAAAGCAAAAGAACAGAATTGTATGAAAGCACGAAAATGCCGTCGTAAAAGACCTTGCGTCCTCAGATAAGTAACGTCTGTTTAAATTATCTGGAAGTGACTGTCAAGGCGCCGTGATACTTCACCATTGTCACGGCATCATGAAGATGACTCGGCATACCAGTTTTGTTGAACAGAAACGGCAAATTGTGTTCATGCGTCCTGCAGCAATTATGTAGTGTGGCTTTGATAAAAGGAGTTGGTGGGGAGGTTTCTTTTTCATGAGCAACAACTAACACTTGCTGATGAGGTCAAGGTAACTAAATCGACGATTTTGTCGTTGTTATTGTGTTCTTTTTTTTTTCGGTCAATATTCTGCTACCTATTTGTGCGGCTATGTGGTCTAGTGGTATGACACTCGCTTTCGGATCGGAAGGTCCTGGGTTCGAGCCTCGCTCGGCGCATAGTTGAGTAATTGGAGAAGGCTCTTTACTCACATTCTCTCACCGTACTCAGGTGTAAAATGAGTACCTGGCCGCCAATAGCATTGTCTCTGTCCGAAAAAATTGTAATATCGCCTAACAGGCGTCATGTCCCGTTCTACATGTTAAATGTTGCTGTGGGCCAGGGACCCCCTGTAAAGCGCTTTGAGCACGTTTAGTGGATATTGCGCTATATAAAAGCTCATTTTAAAGTTTTATTTCCATAGAGTGTTAAAAATTGGGGAAAATTAGCCTCGTAAAACTAAACAGAGGTTATTAAACTAAAATTAAAATGAGCTGAACATTAAGGGTAAGTAAGTGACAAATAGTCAGTGGGCCGTCAGAACTCTAATATAATTCTGAACTATAATTATGCAATATCGATCAATCAAATCTAAATACAAAAAGAAACAGTGTTGATTTAGAGGCAGTGCACTTACATAAAGTTGTCGAATCGAATTCAATGTTAAATCACTGTTTAGCAGACGACAAATTCAAAGACAACGAAACTGGAAGAAAAAAAAGTCTGTTGACAAATTTAATCTTCCGATTAGACAAAAACATAAAATGAGTTCACCCGTACTTATTTATTCCATAAATTACTAAGATCCGTCAGGTAATGGTTTAAAACCTGAAATTATAATAATAATAATTAAAAATAATAATAATGATAATAATAATAATAATAATAATAATAATAATAATAATAATAATAATAATAATAATAATAATAATAATAATAATAATAATAATAATAATAATAATAATAATGATAATAATAATAATTTTGAAAAATTAATTAGAATTAAATTATGCCTTTTGCCCCGCCCACGATATCAAAAGATATCGTCGTCTAGGCATACCGCGAAGGAATATAGATAACTCATCAAACAAGATGTCTGATGTCAACAGGAATCACCCATGTTGTCCAAGTGAGCAAATTGGGGGTTAATAATCTTGCTCAAGGAAAAATACGAAAGTGCCTGAAGTGGGGCTCGAACCCGGGTCATCCGGATCACAGTGCAATGCCTTAACCACTCGGCCACTTCGCACCTCCCAAATAATATAATAATAATATAATAATATAATAATAATAATGATAATAATAATAATAATAATAATAGATCTTTATTGTCCATAAATATGGCAATTTGTCATTTAGTTACACTTATTATAAGGTAATATGAAAACGATAACGGTGAACTGATATTTTACTCCTACTTATTCTCTCTCTCTCACTCTCTCTCTCTCTCTCTCTCTCTCTCTCTCTCTCTCTCTCTCTCTCTCTCCGCGCAGCGGGTATTCGAACTCGGTACCATTTGTGTACGAAATAAAGACCGTACCACTGAGCAACGCTACCCTACAATATGGAACCAATCTCACAGTACAAGTCACCTGATTGTCGTCTTTTTGCATAGCACTGTTATAAGAGCCGCTTGCCACATATTCATAGAGCTCAATGACATTTACATTCAAGTTAAACGACTAAATCTCTTAACAAGGACGCATTTCTGAGTCCAGAGTTTGGTCACTCATACGACTATTGAACAGGGTTAGCATCTCTTGCCTTTGTTACAGTGGGTGGTTCGGCAACCAACGCCACACCATCGAATTCATTACATTATTGGTAGATTCTCTCATTCAGGCATTCAGGTTAGCCTTACAGAACAGCACAAAATATCAAATTTGTTTAAAGTGAAGTACCTGCATAATGACAATGATAATAATGAAGTTATTGTCCGACCCTACCTTTTAGCTTTATGAAGCGTTATATGATTTTTCGACATTTTAAATAATGAAAAGAATAATTAAAACCGATCGGGGTTTTGTTGTTGTCCTATTTTGTATTTATTGTTTATTTCAAATGAGTCATTGTCAATGCCAAAGAGACGTGTTGTCATATAGAAAAACACAAACTTAGAAACATTTACTCACTTGACCAATGTGTAAATTGGAACCCATGGGATCGTCTACAATTATTATTAACGTTATCTTAGTATTCTATCCAAAATTTTTCATTTCCTTATGTAATTGAATCAGTATTCAAAGGACTATAATATCCTTTCAATACATGATATTATTATTATTATTCAACAAACAATCATAATAAGACATTTTTAGTTTGTATTGTTTTCATCTGTCCTAAAATAATTGAACTTTCAAGACAACAAGAGATACATATTGCTTTTAATTTTACCAATTAGATTACTACTGATTTATGGGGTCGCCTTTCTAATTAATAAATGACAAAATAAGGAAAACACTCAAATATTATGATTTATTATGTTGTCATTAAATCGTCGTGATCCACTTATGATATTGCTGAAGGTACTTTTAAAATATCTTATTTTCCATATTTCCGCCGTAATCTGGAAAAAAAACAAACTATTATTTAAACATTTGGCCTGAAAACTCGTCCTTCAAATATCGATTTTTTTAAATGGCGCTCATCCTGACAAAAACGAGTTTATCCAGAGTACGCAGTTAATTGGTTAAGGGAGATTTTGAACATGTCGAACTTGTCAAACCGTTTCAAACCTTAGAATTATTTATAGAAGAGATTTTTGACAATTTTGACACTCAGGGTCGCCTTAATTGATCCATATATCGATGGCCGGCGAATCAAACCTCTGACGTCTACATACGAGCTTTGAGCGCCATGTGTTATTTAATCACCAAAGGCGGATCAGACCTCTGATGGCTGTCATCAGAGGTCCGTTCCGCCCAAAATTAGATAAATAAAAGATGATACGCAAATCTCGTATGTAGACTTCAGAGGTTTGATCCGCCGACCACCGACATTTAAAGATTCTGACCAAAATGAATCAAAGTTATTTTTCAGAGTTGATTGGTGTCACTATAATAATAGTATTACACGACCAATAGACTTTATGAGAATGGCAACCTTTCTTTTTTTTCTTGAACAAAGCAACCTATAGCAATGGATAGACTAACCATCCAAATAAATGTGATGATTTAAGATAATTATCCCAAAAGTAGGTTTTAATAAGAGCACAGTAAACATGAAATTACTTATGTATGCGTTTGTAAATGCTTCCATCATAGAATGTGTGTGTGCGTCAAATCAAATTATATATATATATATGATTTCGATAATTGTTTCTGATTATCGTTATGAATTTAATGGTGACTTCATGAAATGTACATCTGTTACTGTAACTGTAGTTCGTTTCAAAACTTGAGCGCGCACGGTTTGTCCTGAATTTAATTGAAACTTGGCGAGGCTACTCTGATTACAAAAAACGCTTTGAGAGACAACAAATAAATTGGTTTGCAAATGATCTTATTGACACCATATTAAAAATCCCAGGAAAAAGATAATCACTCTTAGTTCAAAACCTAAGCAGCTTTACAGAAGCCATGGAACACAAGATAATGTCATATTTTGTAAAATGCACCTTTTCAGAACGGAGGCGAAAACAATATATATCAAAATTTGACACAGTGTTCAGTGGCGTATTGTCTTTCTTTGAGTCAACGTATATTATTTGCAAGTCTGATAGCCCGAATTGTTATGGTCTCATTGATGCAATGGCAATCGTCTCTAACCAACGAAATGTATACTTCATTATAACAATGTCAAAACGGACCCATAAGTGCGTCCAGTTATCAGACCTGCAACTATGCTCACGTCGCTTTGAATCATTTAACGTAATGGATTTTGAATTGCAAAGTTACCACGGCACAAAACATTGTTATAAGGCTGTTTAAGTATTTCGAAAAAGAAGACAAAAGAGGATGATGTTTTTCATAGCAATGAAACTGTCAGTATTACAATTAACAAAAAGAAAAAAAAAAGAAAAACAAAGGCTATGGTGCTCAAGGGTCATGGACCATAACTTTGAAAAGTTTTATGCTGCACCACTGAAAATAAACAACATCAACGCATTTGCGAATTGCCAAATAATCGATGGAAATGAAGATTTCATCTTTAAATTATCAGTGTTTGTTTCTAAAATCTAAGATTGCATACAACGTATCAGGCATATCTATCAGACGGCTGATAAGTATGACTGGGTTGAATATATATTTTTTTTCAGACATATGATACATGATATAATATCTGCTACCCTCTACAGCTTTCGTATGTGGGAGACCAGTCAGGAATGACATGCTTGATTCCAGCTATCAAAACTACAGAAGAATGTAATGAAGAGTGGATGATCATAGTAATAAATGGGAAGTATCTCAATGCCCACAGTTACTATTTACATTCTGACAAAAACATCATCTGTAACCATGAATAGTTTTGATAAATGCACGAAATCGTCAAATAAAATAACTGACAAAAATTTTGAAAGATAAAATATCACAGGGTTGGCATATCTAATTGTAGTGTCTGAATTACAATATGCGCAACTGACAGGTTCACGTAAAAAAAATAAATTTAAAAGTCAAAGACATTTGTAAAACTCGAGCTCTCTGAATTTTGCTTTACTCGTCGAGATTTCTAGTGAAAAATAGATCAGTGAAGGAACAAAACATTTTGTGAATTCCTATGTTTTTTATAGACGATAACGTAGGGAGGTCCCAGAATTTAATTGTTATTATAGTATAGTAACATCGGTTTCAGCACAAAGTCGAAGGGATATAATCATGCAATATTCACGTGCAAACTCTTGACTTTGAGTTATTTGACTTGCCATCATTTTGTTCATTCTTTTATTATTGTTTCGCCCAGATTTCGTTTTGATGTCCAGTTGAAGCCCACCGGGCACGATAAGCTCTATAAAGGATCATTATAAATTATTTTTGTATACGTTTAAATGAAAACAGTTACAAACGCAATAGTTTCTTTTTAAACACGATCATGGTTTAAACTTTGTCCATTTTTTTTCATCTTGTTTTGTAGATAGACGTCTATGTGTGTTATTTTTCTTCAATAAAATCAAAATCACGTTTTGTTTAATGCGTGTTTGTTGTGAAATATATGTCCAAATATCTCCCAGATTATCAACTTTTGTAATCGAGTGTCATAAGTAAAAACCTAGGAATAAAAACATTTATTTGAAACGATTTTCATGTTGATTATTACGGAGTCGGATGGACAGGTGCACATCACGACAGTAATGTCATCAAGCTAATAATCAATATTTAAATTGACATTTAAATCTTATCGATTTTTGTCGTTGAATTACAATTTCATGTTGAGGTATAACACTGAAAGTAAACTATCCAGTAGCGGCACGTAGAAATATATTTTGCGAAAATCTTGTCGTATAAAAATTATAGAGAAGCAATATAATCGTTAAAGTAATAATTACTGAAAAAAACTGGGTGAACATACCTGTAATGATATTAAACTATCCTGTATTTGTAAGCGCGATAAAATAAAAATCTGCATAATCATCTCAACAAGCTTCAAAAGTTGAGAAAAAATGAGTATCTCTCATATCAAACCTTTGATCACATTACGTGCTGTGAATCCTATTGGTTAATGATGTTTCAAATAAGCTTCGGGCAGCTGGCGCTAGCATCATCTGACCTGCACATATGGAGGCAAAAATGACCTTTTTTTCCAAAGAATTCCACATTATAAAATATATGTAACGCTCAGGTTACTTTTGATCATCTAAATTCGTTACAATTCCAAAACCAATGGCCCGAGGCTTACAGAAAGGACACTTACGCAGATTAAAATCCAACTCAGTTATATTTTATATATTGGTTCTACTTTTCGAGGCAGATATTGTGTTCAATAAATACCGTCAGCAGAAGTAACTTTGCTTTCAGAAGAAACCTCGTGAAACTATGACTGTAGAACATTCTGACTGATATCAGCTTCGTGGCAGTTATTTTCCTATTTAAAAGGCAGGATCTTTTTAATCAAATGAAATCATTCCCATAAACTAGATATATTCTGATTGGTCCAATATAATTTATGAGGCAAAGTGTCTTTTAAAGGCAAAGTTACCACAGTTGACGATAACGTATTGTGATCTAAAGTGAAAATCAATTTTCCACCAAATGTAAGCAAAACTAGGAAATCAAAAAAATATTGGCTGCCAACATTTAGTTACAACTAGCATTAACAATTTAATTATAGATCACAATTTGAAAAATAGTCATTGTGTCTTTGAGCGGCAGTCATTTAAAATCGTCCTATTATTAATATCTCACATCATTTAATTCTTTTAAGTACTGACAATTTCAAAACAGATCTGTCGTTTTTAGAAAGCACTGTCATTGCAGAATGTTCATGACCAGGATGTAAGAATCATAATGGTTTAATCACGTAAAACCCAAGCTATAGGATTTATTAGCCTGTTGGTAACACGATTTGATAATTGATGAACTTATATTGTGAGGCACTATTTGTATCACAAAGTCCAAGACCCGCGTTTCCACCTCTTTTAATTTTTGAACATTGTGGGCTGTTGTTTAGACACTTTGTTCTCCAGAAGTTCTCACAAATTAAGGTCAGGGTTGTTTTCAGGTCAATTGAGAATAAGAAGCACAATCTTGCATGAATAATTTGCTTCATTATAGTACACTCGGTTTGGCTAAATGATCTTTTATACAATAAGGCGCTGTTCCTCATTCGTGTTGGTCCAACAAGGCAAGCAATAAAATTGTGTTGTTTTATTTACTGACATTACACCCCATACCATGTGTTATGGGGGATGCTTCCTTTTGGCTGCTGGAGCTGGCTTCGAGTAGTCAATGGGCTTTAATCATATCAAAAAAACATTCGCCCACAGATCAAAACTCCGTGAGATTTCCTTTTAGCAAATGCACAGCGCTCGGATTCCACAGCTTTGGTTAGACAGCGTTTTTGAGTTGGTTTACGTGATTATAGTTCAAAAGCAAGACAAATGCTCTCTTTTCTCGACACGAACTTATTGAATTTATTATAGCAGGCAGCGGCGTGGCATGCTTACAGTATAAGGTGGTGCCAGACGAAAATGACATACATGCCATATTTCTAAATATAAAAGAAAGAAAAAAAATTAAAGAAAATACTAACTTACATACTAATTGTAAAGTAAATTTTCATGATGATGTTTCTATCCCTGCAAATCTTTTCAATAGTTTGTTTATAGAAATCACGAACGAATATATTGATTGGAGTTTGGACACTGAGGGAAATGGCTAAAGGGACACATGCAGACATTGAATATCAATCGAACAAAGAGTAATTTCAAAACTTACAAAGCGTAAGAATGTAAAAGCGTAAAAATTCCACTTCGGAAATCAAACATGACACCATACAATCTCTCTCTCTCTCTCTCTCTCTCTCTCTCTCTCTCTCTCTCTCTCTCTCCTCTCTTTCTTTCTCTCTCTCTCTCTCTCTCTCTCTCTCTCTCTCTCTCTCTCTCTCTCTCTCTCTCTCTCTCTCTCTCTGTGATGAACGCGCGCACGCACACACAAAGTCAAATACGCATATTCACACGAAGATCATGTATATAGCATCACTATCAAGAAGTATTTTGCTTAATTAGTTCACATACCTTCATATCAATTTTTGCAGTAATAATAATAATAATAATAATGATAATAATAGTAATAATAATGAAATATAATAATAATAATAATAATAATAATAATAATAATAATATAATAATAATAATATAATAATAATAATAATAATATAATAATAATAATAATAATAATAAATAATAATATATATGATAGATGATGATGAGATGATGATAAATATAATAATGATGATAATAATAATAATAATAATAATAATAATAATAATAATAATAATAATAATAATAAAAATAATAAATAATAATAATAATAATATAATAATAATAATAATAATAATAAAATAATAATAATAATAATAATATAATAATAATAAAATAATAATAATAATAATAATAATAATAATAATAATAATAAAAAATAATAATATAATAATATATAATAATAATAAAATAATAATAATAATAATATTATATAATAATAATATATAAAATATAATATGATATGACTAATAAAAAAATGATAATAATAAATTACTATACTCAATCATCACGACAAAGAGAGAGAAACAAATGAACTTGTTAATAATTGTGATTTCGATAATGATAAAGATGGTCGAAGTTACCATACTATGACGTAAATGACCAACATTAGCTATTATTCCCCAGTCCAACAGAGTTGGAGCAAAAATTTCTAGGCACCTGAGGCGGGTTTTTGCTCGTATTTGAAGATGGTAAAAATTCGAGCCATTTTCTCAGGTAGTCAATGTGGCAATACTGATAGCAATAGTCTTAAATGGATCCAAAAAAAAAATCCGCTCCATGCAATCATTTGAGTGGGGAAATCCAGTCACTCCCTCAGCCATGGTACACAGTCGCTGACAGTCATCAATGGAGTGTGTGAATCGGGATAGAAGCGTAGATAGCAGGCGTTGTGACAGAAAGGGAGTATGTTTCGCACTATTGACAAAAGGCGGTATATATCATTTCTCAGTTTTATATATTTTTTAAAATGCTGTCATCCATTTTTTAAACATGGATGCGGTGCCAGGCACAATTTGAACCAATAAAGCCACGCCCTTGTTATAGCAGTATGATTTTTAATGTCACATGACATCTACCGACCTGGTGCTGTCGTTGTATCTGACATCCTTCGAAAGTTTCTAAATTGCATTGGAAACAGCTGTTTTCTTCAAACAAAGTTTTACACATTTCTTTCTCTCAAAATATATAACATAGCTTAAAAAGATTATTTTGCTTGCACCTAGTAATTGTTTTCAGCCGTATCTCGTAAAATTACTATTTCAAAAATCAAGAAATTTCCAATGAATGAACTCATTTCATTTTAACCAACTCTTATAGCCTAGAATGAAATTGATCCTAAAGCTATGTCGGGAAGGGCTAAGATATCAACAGCTGTTCCAAAACGTAGGCCGCTACTGAGACTCAATATACACCCAAATAATCCACTTTAATGATCATAAATGTTATGACATATGGAAGGGGCCAATAGAGCCAGGGCATGAAAACTGAGTACACCGAGAGGTATTTTAATATTATATACGGTGCTTTAATGTGTTGTGTTATAATATTTCCATAACAAACTGTTTATATCCGAATGGATAGCCGAATCTAAACTTCTGTGATGGATATTAGAGTTGAATAGTGCGTGAAATGAATTCAACTAACCTAGAAGTATATCTTATTTCTGCCAAAGTTAATTGAAATATAAATATCTGAAAATGTTTGTTTGAATCAGTACCAGAGAAAGTAGGAAGAACACCCCCCCCCTCTCAAAAAAAAATCTTGACTGGGGATTGAACCTCAGGCTAACCAGTAATAGGGAGGTCTGAGGATCTGCCACCAGTTGAGGCAGGTTAATATTTTTGAGATAGCTTTTTCTTGTATGTATTTTCATTCTGAGTTGTCTTGTATTATTTCATATACGCCATTCCAGATGTTTATCTTACACCAATGCATGCTCCTTAATTTGTCACTTTCCACTCTCCAACCACTTCCTTTTGCTCCATTGCATTTTGCTTTGATTTTTTTTAGTTCAGTTCTTCATACATTTCCTTATTATTCTTTTTAGATCTTCTAATTTCTATCATTTACAATATTTCCTCTTGTCTTATATAATTGTTTTACCCGTCAACTTCTCGTTGGTACAATTTATTTCACCAAATCCTTGCTGACGTCTTTAAATCGATCCCAATGTCGATAACTATTTCATGTTTTATTGACGTTCTGGATAGTGTAATGAATCCCAAATGTGTTTCTCACTGCCACCTGTTAATATTTCCTCATATCCTCATTGCATTTTACAACAGTAGAACCAACCTCAAGATTCTCGTGGCTTAGTTGTTTCCATCAGCATAAAATAATTTATATTGGCATTTTCCGGGTTTTGGTCAGAGAAATAATCTGCTTCCGGATATGTTTTCAAAATTGTCACCGATTTTTAAACCTCTTATTAATGAGAATATACCGACTTGGTTGCTGTGGTTGTCATATCTGAACAATGTTCATGTTTTTCTTGGATGTATTTGGAACAAGTAATTTATAATAGTCATACTTTTTTGCTTTCACCTATCCTACAACCTTTTCTCCTCTATTACTCTGTACCTTTTGACCATGCGGTCCAATCACATTTTCAAATCTCTCACCTCCAACGATTGCGAAGACTTCATGAAGACACCTTGTAAGATTTTAATGTCCTGAGATTTGCAGTGATACTCCTCAAGCTGATCATAAAACAAACGGATGTTATCTTATGTTGGTTCATATACTTGAACGGTGGTTATGACAAATAATCTAATTTCTAACTGTACCAACAGAATTTTATCAAACAGCGCCCAATAGCCGTTTCCTGCCTTTAAAGCTTTTTTTATCAAACAGGATTCTAATGTCGTTTATGTGTTTCCACCACCCGAGTAAATCTTTTGATGATTTCCACGTATTCCCGTGATGTTTACTTTCAGTAATTTTTATTTTAAACATGTTCCAGTTTTCCTGTTTGCATCAATGATCGATGCAATGATTCTACGTGCAGTAATCTAATGCCGATTGGGTGCCTCCTGACGCACATGGCAATCCCAATCGGATTAGGCTCCTCCACATTAATTGAATTGTGTTGAGTAATGATAAACCAAGGACAGATACAACTGTGGTTTCCCATTCGGTGGTTGGTTAACTGTTGTCTCTTTTAGCTTTTCAACGTCCCTATGGCCGACAAGGAAGTGGGGGTTGGTTTGTGACCAACAGTGTGTCAACAAGCCGGTGCTGCAATTTGGGGGTCAAACATCCTCCGAGTTCCTGCCATTCAGCCTGGAGTTAGAAATGCTCCAGTTTCCGTGTGTTGCCCCGGAAAGGCTGTGCATGAAGCTTACAGATGAGGGGCGGATATGGACTGGCAGGGTAGCTTTACACATTTGCTTACCTAAGCTAGCGATGAGAGCTCAAAAAAGAAGTGAAAGTCACATGACACTTCGCAAACATCAAGCTGCCATTTGACACACAGACTACCTCAACATCACGCTACACATTACGTTTTAAAAATTGTTCAGAAATTACTTCTTTTTTATAACGACCAAGAGTGAAATTTGACGATAGATAGGGATGGATATTGTTCTCACGTCACTGGGTACAGTGAACCAAGTAAAAAAAAAGACACCGGCAGCAATCTTAGCAATTCACTTCTTTTCTATTTTCTCACATTCTTTTGTATTTAATTTCCTCAGTTCCAAGAAGCAAAGACTTATAGCGGCTTCATGTGTCCTACTGGTGGAGCTGGGGGAAAGGGTGACTTTCTTAAGTCTTGTCGCAAACATAATCTTATTTGCCAAATCGAATCTGGGATATGAAGATGTAGATGCTACAACGATAAATCAAGTGTTCGTTGGTAATTATTCTATTTGAATAATAATTTCAGTTAGTAATTAAGGAAGTGAAGATGGGTATTATTTGTAGAATTGGGGGGCATTGATATCAAAGAGATAAAATAACGTTCCCAAGCTTTAATCTTGTGCAGTTATTCTCATCAATGTCATGTATTATGATAATTACCAAAACTATGCAGACTGGGACACTTCCTGTGGACTGGACAATTTTTTGAATATCCTGAAACAACAGCCCATCATTGTCAGTAATCAAGTTAAAGAAGAATTAAATTATAAGCCGTGAATTATAAGCATATAATTATGAGACAAGAACTGTTTGCATAATTAAAACACTCATACACAAAATATTACTCGTATTGTTCCAACAATCTAAAAAAAGGTGTAAAAGGGTAAGAGAAAATGGTATCGTAAAGCGGTAATCAAATTTGTTAACGATATCCTTGGATCTAAATTAAACACGGAGTGAAGCAAGGACGCATGCCTCCTCAACATCTATTGAGAGATGGTGTTTCGAAAATATGATCAACATGAAAAATCAATATCACTTCAATGCCATTTGTTTTATCTCAATTTTTAGGCGTTGTTTATCTCATTCCTATTGGAGGAGGCTTTTTAGCAGATGCCTACCTTGGTCGCTACAAGATGATTGCTGTATCAGCCACAATTTATCCTTTTGGTATGTTAATGGCTCTTTAGAGTGTTGCAACTATTGAAAATAGAACATTACAAATGTTTCGAAGATCATATTTCGCATCATTACCGCTGTACTTGATTGTTTAACGAGATAACAATCTTTTATGCCATTTTGGATAATGATTTTATGACGTTAATATGGAAGTTGTTAAACGACTGTATAAAATATCAGGGGTCTATCACACTCATGCCGCCATAAATAATATTGTGTTGTGAAGCTGTCTAATTATGTCAACTTTAGCTTTGTATTTGTATGGTGTAGTTCAAATGCTTCAATATGACGTATATTCTCCTGACATGCACGATTTGTCAACAAAAGAAACACGAAACGGCCACATAGTTTGTCGTGTAAATAAAGTTGAAGCATCTTTTCTATTTTATTTATTGTTTTAAAAAAAATTAAACTCTTCGAGATTCCAGCAACAGAAGTTGCATTATACGGAGTACACTGTATCACGCTGACAAAACAGTGTATCTTTCATTGGCCATAAAACTTATATTTCAAATACTCTTTGAAGTCTCAGGTTTGAGAATTGTTCAATGGGTAGGGGGTTGTTCAATTCAAATATTTCTAATGAAATTTTACTGGCTTTTGGTAAGATATGTATTTTATCAACACATGGAAGTAAAGCTTATTTTATTCCTTCTCTGACAGGTATTGCTTTATTTCTTGCTTCTGCGATTGATTTTTCGGATTGGGGAGCTGAAGATGTTAGTGAGGTATGATAACTGAAGTTACTTAATTATTACGATTTATTAGAGTAATCAAATATAGCCAAAAGTCTAGAATCATATAACAATTTGTTGTGGAAGAATGGGCAAGTGATTTAGTCCTTTACCTCTTACAATAAATTTTGATTCCGAGTTAAAAAAGGAAACTCTGTTTTACAGATCGGATATACATGAAGGAGGAAATTGTATTTTCCATCAACAGAAGACCTTATTTCTGGTGTTTGGATGGTTCCGTGGGTATATCGTAGAATAATGGTAAAGTGGATGATTTGGGTTTGATTCTTAATACACAAATCTTAAGGTTTGTCTAGATAGCTGCACATTAAATCAACAACCGGTAGAAGTTGATTATAAAATATCAGATAAATACAGATGATAAAAGTGTCAGAGAGACAAACTAAGGATTCAATTGATACCTCATACTGAGGGAAAGAGAGAGAGAGAGAGAGAGAGAGAGAGAGAGAGAGAGAGAGAGAGGTGTCAGCGAGCAGACTCAATAGCTACGGAGCTATTTACTATTTAGCCACATAAAACACGGCTTTCAAACTTATTGCATCTATCGTCTGTTCTCTTCTCTCAACCAAACCCTGCCAAATTTCAAATTATGGGTAATTAATGAACCTTAGCAATTTTTTATTCTCTATTGTCTTCTGGCACTTTTCTACTCACTTCATATCTTGTTGTTACCAACATAAGTGCCTGCTCCACTCACTTTTCTGAATTAAAAATTCACCCCATACACCGGAGCATACTCAATGTCTCAATCGTTTCTATGTTATATGTTTGTGTTGAGAATATTGGCTATTAAGCTTAACTGCTGGTCAAAATTACTTCGCGATGGTGGTGTGCGAACGAATCGGCGGTCTCAAGAAGTGGGTGAGAGAGGGATCTAGAAATGACTTGGGTTTGAAACGAATATTTTTGTGTTCGTGGATAGCTCACACGGTAGAGCCACGCTCTCACCTGCCAGGCGGAGTTGTCGTACCAATAAGGTCGCAGGTTCAAACCCCACCACCGCCGCGAAAATTTTTTATTCTCTATTGTCTTCTGGCACTTTTCTACTCACTTCATATCTTGTTGTTACCAACATAAGTGCCTGCTCCACTCACTTTTCTGAATTAAAAATTCACCCCATACACCGGAGCATACTCAATGTCTCAATCGTTTCTATGTTATATGTTTGTGTTGAGAATATTGGCTATTAAGCTTAACTGCTGGTCAAAATTACTTCGCGATGGTGGTGTGCGAACGAATCGGCGGTCTCAAGAAGTGGGTGAGAGAGGGATCTAGAAATGACTTGGGTTTGAAACGAATATTTTTGTGTTCGTGGATAGCTCACACGGTAGAGCCACGCTCTCACCTGCCAGGCGGAGTTGTCGTACCAATAAGGTCGCAGGTTCAAACCCCACCACCGCCGCGAAAATTTTTTATTCTCTATTGTCTTCTGGCACTTTTCTACTCACTTCATATCTTGTTGTTACCAACATAAGTGCCTGCTCCACTCACTTTTCTGAATTAAAAATTCACCCCATACACCGGAGCATACTCAATGTCTCAATCGTTTCTATGTTATATGTTTGTGTTGAGAATATTGGCTATTAAGCTTAACTGCTGGTCAAAATTACTTCGCGATGGTGGTGTGCGAACGAATCGGCGGTCTCAAGAAGTGGGTGAGAGAGGGATCTAGAAATGACTTGGGTTTGAAACGAATATTTTTGTGTTCGTGGATAGCTCACACGGTAGAGCCACGCTCTCACCTGCCAGGCGGAGTTGTCGTACCAATAAGGTCGCAGGTTCAAACCCCACCACCGCCGCGAAAATTTTTTATTCTCTATTGTCTTCTGGCACTTTTCTACTCACTTCATATCTTGTTGTTACCAACATAAGTGCCTGCTCCACTCACTTTTCTGAATTAAAAATTCACCCCATACACCGGAGCATACTCAATGTCTCAATCGTTTCTATGTTATATGTTTGTGTTGAGAATATTGGCTATTAAGCTTAACTGCTGGTCAAAATTACTTCGCGATGGTGGTGTGCGAACGAATCGGCGGTCTCAAGAAGTGGGTGAGAGAGGGATCTAGAAATGACTTGGGTTTGAAACGAATATTTTTGTGTTCGTGGATAGCTCACACGGTAGAGCCACGCTCTCACCTGCCAGGCGGAGTTGTCGTACCAATAAGGTCGCAGGTTCAAACCCCACCACCGCCGCGAAAATTTTTTATTCTCTATTGTCTTCTGGCACTTTTCTACTCACTTCATATCTTGTTGTTACCAACATAAGTGCCTGCTCCACTCACTTTTCTGAATTAAAAATTCACCCCATACACCGGAGCATACTCAATGTCTCAATCGTTTCTATGTTATATGTTTGTGTTGAGAATATTGGCTATTAAGCTTAACTGCTGGTCAAAATTACTTCGCGATGGTGGTGTGCGAACGAATCGGCGGTCTCAAGAAGTGGGTGAGAGAGGGATCTAGAAATGACTTGGGTTTGAAACGAATATTTTTGTGTTCGTGGATAGCTCACACGGTAGAGCCACGCTCTCACCTGCCAGGCGGAGTTGTCGTACCAATAAGGTCGCAGGTTCAAACCCCACCACCGCCGCGAAAATTTTTTATTCTCTATTGTCTTCTGGCACTTTTCTACTCACTTCATATCTTGTTGTTACCAACATAAGTGCCTGCTCCACTCACTTTTCTGAATTAAAAATTCACCCCATACACCGGAGCATACTCAATGTCTCAATCGTTTCTATGTTATATGTTTGTGTTGAGAATATTGGCTATTAAGCTTAACTGCTGGTCAAAATTACTTCGCGATGGTGGTGTGCGAACGAATCGGCGGTCTCAAGAAGTGGGTGAGAGAGGGATCTAGAAATGACTTGGGTTTGAAACGAATATTTTTGTGTTCGTGGATAGCTCACACGGTAGAGCCACGCTCTCACCTGCCAGGCGGAGTTGTCGTACCAATAAGGTCGCAGGTTCAAACCCCACCACCGCCGCGAAAATTTTTTATTCTCTATTGTCTTCTGGCACTTTTCTACTCACTTCATATCTTGTTGTTACCAACATAAGTGCCTGCTCCACTCACTTTTCTGAATTAAAAATTCACCCCATACACCGGAGCATACTCAATGTCTCAATCGTTTCTATGTTATATGTTTGTGTTGAGAATATTGGCTATTAAGCTTAACTGCTGGTCAAAATTACTTCGCGATGGTGGTGTGCGAACGAATCGGCGGTCTCAAGAAGTGGGTGAGAGAGGGATCTAGAAATGACTTGGGTTTGAAACGAATATTTTTGTGTTCGTGGATAGCTCACACGGTAGAGCCACGCTCTCACCTGCCAGGCGGAGTTGTCGTACCAATAAGGTCGCAGGTTCAAACCCCACCACCGCCGCGAAAATTTTTTATTCTCTATTGTCTTCTGGCACTTTTCTACTCACTTCATATCTTGTTGTTACCAACATAAGTGCCTGCTCCACTCACTTTTCTGAATTAAAAATTCACCCCATACACCGGAGCATACTCAATGTCTCAATCGTTTCTATGTTATATGTTTGTGTTGAGAATATTGGCTATTAAGCTTAACTGCTGGTCAAAATTACTTCGCGATGGTGGTGTGCGAACGAATCGGCGGTCTCAAGAAGTGGGTGAGAGAGGGATCTAGAAATGACTTGGGTTTGAAACGAATATTTTTGTGTTCGTGGATAGCTCACACGGTAGAGCCACGCTCTCACCTGCCAGGCGGAGTTGTCGTACCAATAAGGTCGCAGGTTCAAACCCCACCACCGCCGCGAAAATTTTTTATTCTCTATTGTCTTCTGGCACTTTTCTACTCACTTCATATCTTGTTGTTACCAACATAAGTGCCTGCTCCACTCACTTTTCTGAATTAAAAATTCACCCCATACACCGGAGCATACTCAATGTCTCAATCGTTTCTATGTTATATGTTTGTGTTGAGAATATTGGCTATTAAGCTTAACTGCTGGTCAAAATTACTTCGCGATGGTGGTGTGCGAACGAATCGGCGGTCTCAAGAAGTGGGTGAGAGAGGGATCTAGAAATGACTTGGGTTTGAAACGAATATTTTTGTGTTCGTGGATAGCTCACACGGTAGAGCCACGCTCTCACCTGCCAGGCGGAGTTGTCGTACCAATAAGGTCGCAGGTTCAAACCCCACCACCGCCGCGAAAATTTTTTATTCTCTATTGTCTTCTGGCACTTTTCTACTCACTTCATATCTTGTTGTTACCAACATAAGTGCCTGCTCCACTCACTTTTCTGAATTAAAAATTCACCCCATACACCGGAGCATACTCAATGTCTCAATCGTTTCTATGTTATATGTTTGTGTTGAGAATATTGGCTATTAAGCTTAACTGCTGGTCAAAATTACTTCGCGATGGTGGTGTGCGAACGAATCGGCGGTCTCAAGAAGTGGGTGAGAGAGGGATCTAGAAATGACTTGGGTTTGAAACGAATATTTTTGTGTTCGTGGATAGCTCACACGGTAGAGCCACGCTCTCACCTGCCAGGCGGAGTTGTCGTACCAATAAGGTCGCAGGTTCAAACCCCACCACCGCCGCGAAAATTTTTTATTCTCTATTGTCTTCTGGCACTTTTCTACTCACTTCATATCTTGTTGTTACCAACATAAGTGCCTGCTCCACTCACTTTTCTGAATTAAAAATTCACCCCATACACCGGAGCATACTCAATGTCTCAATCGTTTCTATGTTATATGTTTGTGTTGAGAATATTGGCTATTAAGCTTAACTGCTGGTCAAAATTACTTCGCGATGGTGGTGTGCGAACGAATCGGCGGTCTCAAGAAGTGGGTGAGAGAGGGATCTAGAAATGACTTGGGTTTGAAACGAATATTTTTGTGTTCGTGGATAGCTCACACGGTAGAGCCACGCTCTCACCTGCCAGGCGGAGTTGTCGTACCAATAAGGTCGCAGGTTCAAACCCCACCACCGCCGCGAAAATTTTTTATTCTCTATTGTCTTCTGGCACTTTTCTACTCACTTCATATCTTGTTGTTACCAACATAAGTGCCTGCTCCACTCACTTTTCTGAATTAAAAACATATACAACATGGATATTGGGTTGAATATGAATTCAGAAAAATTCGAAAAAATTAAATAATGATGACACAAAGTGTTAACGAATCATTCACACCACTGGAAAAGTAAAAGAATTATTTTAGTTCTGCCTGTTTGGCAACTTTAAATGCTACCTCAACAAAGCTATTTCTATTTAGATACGTCTAAAGAAAAACTATGAGAAAAATTGAACGCAATTTAAAAAAGGTACCCAGGCGCAGTGGTTTGTATTCAGCATATTATAGAAATAGCTCAAAGATTTTCTTTCCTTGTATTTGGCAATGGGGTATGGTTGTAAACAAAGCTAGATATGTAGATATTTACCATGTCAAAAATAGCGTAACTTATAACTCAACTTATACATTTCTAACACCTATTTTAGGAAATCATCCCACAAATATCAACAGATTAAGATGACACGTGTCAATATCTTAAATGTGTGAGAACTCTCTTATTTAAGCTTTTTTGAAACGTTTGAGGTCACCTTAATACATACATCGATAATTGAAGAAAATATTATGCCATAAAAAAATGAAACAGAATGGTTCTCATCGTTGTCTTTTGTAGTCTGGAAAACGTGGCCTTTTCCTCTCTGGCTTAGTTTTGATAGCTCTTGGGACTGGCGGATTGAAAGCAAATATTGGACCCTTTGGCGCCGAGCAAGTGGACGTTCTTGGAAAAGAGGCGGTGATGACATACTTTAATTGGTAAGTAGTAAAGGAGTTTTAAAAATCATAGATTCTGTCCCTGTCGTTGCAGCCATATCACTGGAATTAAAAGAATGAAACACCCTTCTTTACTTACCCAAACCAGCGACCAGCTGAGATCTAGCCCTTCGTTGTGCCATGACGTAGAAGTTAGATGTCTTTTGTAGTTGTTCGAGGTGACTATACAGTGTGTTACTGGTGCTTGGATTTGGTGGGAGGAATGTGCATCTCAGATCTTCAAAAGGTTGACATTCAAACAAATAGTGTGTTACTGTTTCATTGGGGTGTTGACATAAATGACAGGAAGGGGACGTGTCTTTTGTAGTTTTGCTTAATTGGCTGTAGAGCGGTATGTGTTGTGTTCTTAGTTGAAAATGTTTGCTGGTGTCTTCTGAGCTTATTTAGGCTATCTGTCTTTACAGAAGTGGTAAACACCCATTATTTGACAAGCAAAAGAGAGACAAATTAAAAAGTTCAAATACTTAGGTTCAAACATCTCAAATGATTGCAAAGAAACATCATAAATCAAACAAAGAAAAGCTATAGCAAAAAAAATATTCACAATTTAAAGCACGTTAATACAACGTAAATAAATGCAAATGTCTAAAAATCATTGCAAATGACACATGTCTTCCCAACGCTATTGTATGGTTGCGATAAGTAGACTATAGACGCAGACTCGAAAAAACGATTTGAAGCACTCGAAATGTGAGTATAGAAGACTTGAAAATGTCCTACCATGCAGTATTATGCAATGAGGAAGTGCTAAATTGCGGACAAGAACTGTTGGATGTAATCTGGAGAGGGAAAATGAGATCATTCGGAAAAACGGAGAGGGAATGGAATTGAAAAATTGGCAAAATCAAGATTTGAACAGGGAAAACCAACAGGAAGAGGAAAGTGAAGGGCATTCCTTAAAAATTAAAGACAGAACCGATCAATGATAAACACAAACACAGTACATGCCAGATGATTTGAAGACAAATTAACACGAAGGAGAATGATCGGCAACGCACCTGAAAGGGCGCGTCACACAAAATGAATGTTTGGGTGTTTACCTTTGGCAAGTGTTCTTGAACGTTGTTGTGTGACATTAATAGAAATTGTGATATACAAACAGCTGTTATTGATGGAAGTGGGTAGCAACATGCGTTATTTGTGGTGCGATTAGAATTTATTTTACACTTGTTATCCAAATTAGGAATTTGCCTTCCAGGTTTTATTGTCACGAACTCAATTGTCCAAAAAAAAATCTTAAAATCTAGATAATACTGGATTTCAGAAGTGCAAAATATGACGCGCATACATTTTAAACAATCTTCTACAACTATTTCAAAAGTTCCTAAACTATCAAAAGTTTTGTGGTTAGCTGACCTTAGCTCTATTAATTATATAGATCACAAGTCCTTGAATATTTCATTATTTTGATTATGGATCTAATATCCGCTTTGTTTGAAACTAAATTCAAAACCGCCTTATCGCCTGCCTCATGCAACGTACGTACAAAGAAAGTCACACAATCAGAGAGGGAAAAGGGGACCCCCCCCCCAATGACGTCCACACGATATTGTAACGTTTTATATTATTTCACACACATCAACACTGACTTGTCTAGTTAGCAGTTCCTGTGAAATTAAATTTACGCGACACTACATATGAAGCATATTGTGGAAGGTTTTGTTCTCAAGCCCCCCACCCCACCCCCCTATCATCATCTGCAATCGTCAAATGGAAAAGGAGTCTAAAAACGATCAGTTCATGTGTATAAGAATTTGAACAAGGGAGTAATAATGAAAACGTATCGCTTGTATGGCTCATGTGGCTGTGTATTATTCCAAACAACATCAGTGAGACCATTATCTTCTTCAAGAACCTTATTGAAATCGACAAGCAACTTTAAATGAATATTTGATAGTGGGTTCATTTTTCATGGATATCCATTAGTGCGGGGCGGTCCTTGGCAAGCTTAAGGACCACGGTTCTACGGTCCCTGGGAAATGAAAACCGCAAGGACCGGTCCACCGGTCCTTTTCGACATTGAACATTCCTGAGAGACTGTTGGAAGTTCGAACCGTTTTGACCTTTGGGACTGTGGGATCGTTCATTCTTGAACCGTTAAAGACCGCTACACGATGAAAACCGTGGTCTACAGGAGTAAAACACACGGAGTAGTCACACTCATTTCAAATTGTAACCTAATTAGAGAAGAGGGGTGATGCCTTCTTTATTTGCTCACCGTACTTCATTGTTACTTCGATAATTTAATAAAATTGGAAATTTATCCCCATTAACGGAGATAATGGCATCGCCCAAGGCGTTGATCGAGTTGTTTGTGGCGTTGATACACACACGCAACTCCTACCCCCCCCCCACACACACACACATTAGAGGGCAGCGAGCATTGAAGAGTAAGAGAGAGACGTGAAGTTATAATAAGAGGGGGTGGATGCGGTAATAAGTTAATAAGTAATAAGTGGGGTTCATGGCGACTTTTCGCCAGATCTAACAAACCCAGCTACCCATTCACTGCTGAGTAGACAGGGATTCAGAAAAAACTCGACTGCACCCGGGATCGATCTCTGGCCCTTTGCGTATAAAGAGAGTGCTATATCAACTGAGCTATCGGGGTCCCCAAATATTCTATTGGACTTTTTTAAAATACAGACGTTATAACTGGGTTTTTTGGAAGGAAGAAACTAATGAAACTCATATTATTTGATAAGTTAAAACACCAAACGAAATTTCAATATTATTGTATTATTTTAAATGACAACAATGCGATAGAAAGGAGTCGTGACAAGAGATGGACAAAAGAAAACAAAAAATCGGACTTGCTACTTGCTAGGTTCGACACACACACACACACACACACACACACACACAAACACACACATCTTTAGTAGTCACATGCATTTCAAACAATAACCCATTAGAGAAGAGGGGTCATGCCTTCATCATAGATCATTGTCATTGCGATCATTATGGTGTAGTAAATTTTGAAATTTACCCCGTATAATGGAATCGTCCAAGGCGTGCGCCTCCTGTTCCCCCCATCTCACACACGAAAGGGCGGTTTGCGGAGTGGAGGGAGGTGGCCGTCTGCCTCTATGGTCGTCTGTGTCGTTTAGTGTATGGCAAAGTGGGGGTGGGTGCGATTAATTAAGTGGGATGGGTGGTGATTAGTGGAAGATAGGCAACCGAGGCAACGAATCGCTGGGGAAGTAGTATGGCGCGAGACCGTTGAAAGGTGATAAGAAGTGAGGACCGCCGCCGGTCTTCCACTATGGGACCGGTCTCCGGTTCACAGCTAAAAGACCGTGGGACCGGTCCAAGGACCGGTCCTCAGCGCGGCACTAATATCCATAACACCTTCATAAACTGTAGATTGTATTGTCCCTTGTAAGACAAAAAAAGGCAGAAAAAAATATTCTTTCTATATATGCTTGGGGTGTCTTTTTCAGCCGCGATAGTTAATAATTTTAATTCGGTTTGTAATTTTATTTCTCTATTCTCAGACTGTATAATATGACATTATATTTTTTATCATTGCCTGTCATGATATTGTTTTCTCGTACTTTCTACTCTTTAAGGTTTTATTGGGTGATTAATGTTGGCGCCCTTGTCAGTTACTCTGGTGTGTCCTATATGCAACAGGAGGTCAGTTTTGCATGGGGATATTTCATACCTCTAGTGACAATGACATTGTCTCTGGTCATTTTTGTCGGTGCACGATCCAGATATATCATAGAAGAACCCAAAGGTGAGTAAAGAACGAACGGTCACTGAGCAAAGAAAATAGAATTAAGAGATTCGATAGAACACGAGAAATACCAAAGAAAAATACAATGAAACAGACAAGAAAATAATGAGAAATTATGATAAATAAACAATAAAACAAAAACCAACGTAAAACCGTAAGCAAAATATACGTAATGCTGGGACTAATGAGAGAAGAAAGTGGACTGGAACCAGTGTCTCATTGGTTATTGTGAAATCATTTATCTATTCTGTTATTTCAGCATTTAATTCAGATACTAAATTTCCATTATCTAGAAATTAAACAAACAAAAACAGGACCAGACATAAATGAAAAAAGTCTTTCCTAAATTTTCCTGCAATATTTTGATAAATCTGAAAACAAAATGACGCTAATCTTTCAGTCGACTGAAATTTAGGTTTGGAGCAGCTTGTTGCCAAAATCAAAAGTTTGATTCTCTTTTATGCTCAATTTTTAAAATGAGACTAACCATGAATGTGTTACCGTGTGTTAAAAAGTAAAGAGTGTAGACAACTTTTTCTGTGAATAGATTTGATTAATGTGACATGACATTAGATCGGAAATAAGTCGTTTATCTGTGTCCATGGAATTC
>NC_088364.1:22083942-22088942 GCF_034508935.2 Berghia stephanieae | reverse complement strand
AGTACTACAGCGCCATAAAACGCAAAGGCATTTCATTACATTATTATAATTATTATTATTATTATTATTATTATTATTATTATTATTATTACTATTGCTATGGTGTATTTTTATTATTATTATTACTATTGTTATGGTATATTTTTATTATTGATTTATTGCCCTTTGCATGAATCACATTTAATTACTTGAAAATTAAATAATGTCAAAATTGAATATGTTTTAAAAATACATTATAATATTCCTACCATTAGTTAACTACACTTGTGCATTGACGTTATATTACATAATGTATATTCTATTTATGTATACTTACTACTAAATCTGTAATATATGATTTATTGAGCTTGCAATACACAATATCGTCTTCTTCTTCTTCTTCTTCTTCTTCTTCTTCTTCTTCTTCTTCTTCTTCTTCTTCTTCTTCTTCTTCTTCTTCTTCTTCTTCTTATTATTATTATTATTATTATTATTATCATCATCATCATCATCATCATCATCATCATCATCATCATCATCATCATCATCATCATCATCATCATTATTATTATTATTATTATTATTATTATTATTATTATTATTATTATTATTATTATTATTATTATTATTACTATTATTATTATTATTATTATTATTATTATTATTATTATTATTATTATTATTATTATTATTATTCTTTATCATTATTATTATTATTATTATTATTATTATCATTATTATTATTATTGATAATAATAATAATAATAATAATAATAATAATAATAATAATAATAATAATAATAATAATAATAATAATAACAATAATATATTATTATTATTATTATTATTATTATTATTATTATTATTATTATTATCATCATCATCTTCGTCGTCATCATCATCATCGTTTCAGATGAACAACACGTTCTTTGTTCAGGGTGTTAGGATGGATGTCAGCCTAGGAGATGGAATACACGTTCCTGTAGCGGCTCTCCATGTCTTCACTATCATTTTTATCATCGTACTCATCCCTATATTGGACAGATGTATCTACCCATTTCTTATACGGATAGGAAGGCCACTCAGTCACCTCAAGAGAATCGGTAGGTCTCCTTCCATTTAGCGATATATATATATATATATATATATATATATATATATATATATATATATATATATATATATATATACCTTTTAAAAATTTTGAGGAGGAGGAGAAGAGGAAGAAGAAGACAAATGTTTTGTGTCATCAGAGCAGAAAGGCAAAAAAAAAAACAACAAAAAAACAAAAAAAAAACAAAACAAAATACAGTGACAACAAGAGTTCGTATTATATATATATATATATATATATATATATATATATATATATATATATATATATATATATATATATATATATATATATGTATATATATATATATGTCTTACTGGACTGGTTATTGAACTTCATGCTTTCTGATTATGTCATATTCAAAGGTCAGAATTGATTATTTAGACTGTTCTTTTTCAAAGCTCTTGGGATACCGACAGTTGAATGAAGTCCAAGGCTGATTGATTGCATTAAAATATGTGGTCACAACATGTCATTCCAAGATGCACCATTGCTCCATCGACACAAAAACATAACATAACATAGAATAACATGATAAGGGTTGCTTAGTCAAAGGCCTTTAAATACCCTGTGGAAAAAATGAAGGTTCAAGACAAAATCCCCAGATTTGATTATAATGATCATTTACATCATAAGCAATGCTTAAGATCTATTCATATAACACAGAGACACGGTTGATACTTTTCTACTCATTTAATTTTCTGTTATTATCAACATAAGTGCCTGCTCCACTCACTTTTCTGAATGCCATAATAAAGCAGTGTCTAATAACAGATAATATATTATGTACATTACTTCTTTTCATTTAATACTCTTGCTGCTGTGGGTATAAAAGTATTTTTGTATCTGTTAGTTCTATTTAATATGCCTTCAAAACGTCTATCAGATGGTAACAACTTAAAATAATGATATAGGGAGTTGGACGGTTGGGTAAGAATTGAATTTGCTATTCTGAAGATACATTTCTGATGGAGTTCTGATGGATGCTAATACAAAATTACAACCAACAATTTTCTGAGCATAATTCATTATTTGGATTTTATTCTTTTCTTTCACCCCCACAGTTGCCATACGTCATCGCAATACCAACGGAATTTACATTTTTTATTTACTTCCAGGAATTGGCATGGCTATTGCTGCCCTGGCAATTTTTATCGCCGGCATTGTGGAAATCCAACGGAAAGAATTAATGGAGGAGCCAGGGGGAATGCACGTCCAAGAATTATCAGGGAAAGAGTACAACGCTTCTAGTCTTCATATTTTTGTACAAATTCCACAATTTGCCTTGTTTGGTATCAGTGAAGTCTTTGCTAATATTGCAGGTAATCGTATGTTAATGCAGTTTTCCCTTCTCTCTTTTTGGGACCAGTGAGTTAGATTAGTTTGAATTTGATTAATAATTCTAGTTTTTATGGTAAGCTATTCCTATGTATTTCTTGTAATTGTTGGTCTATGTATTTATCTCTCAATTCAATGGATATGTGAATGAAGATGCTATAGCATTAAGAATGGATACCGGCGCTGTGAATGTTTATTTTAACATCTTACTTGTTCACATATTAATAATGACTTTAGAAACAAAGAACGAAGTCAACCCTCTGATATTTGCATATCAAAACAACGCTCTACTGACTTAGCCTCTACAATCTTTAATCAGATTTATACTCTCTAGGCGGGGCTTGGCTTAATTCTCATCTGAAATGATCTATTTACTATTTCACCAAAAAACAGTGACATTGCTGTGACGTGTGATCAAAAAAAAGATGAGGCCCAAGCCATTGAAAATCATGTCTTTTACTGATTACACTCTAGTCATGAAAACAGTAAAATATGTAGATTAGAGTCAAATGGAATCTTGCCAATTGCGGGTTGAACAATGAAATGTTTTTTTAAAAACATTTTGTTTTGGCTACTCGATACTTCTTAGGTGCAGAGATGGTCTATAACCAGGCACCCATGGCCATGCGTGGACTTTTGTCTGGAATGTTCTTGGCTGCTATCGGATTTGGGAGCTTTCTATCGAGTGCCATCCTTCTCACTGTAGAGGAGGTAAGAAAAGATGGTAAGTCAGATGAGAAAATGCAAAAGTTGCGGCTTGATAGTAGAACAATAAAAAAAACAATGGCGAATCTGAATATAAATTCTGGTTTGATTAAGAAAGAATATGATGTTGGCTAGTTGGGTGCCCCTTTTGACGATATGATTGATTTTACTATCATGAGATTAAGCCACAAAGAAAATTTGGCTATAGCAGTCAAATCATATAAGAAAATAAAGAAATCAAAACATCTCGTCTATATCAAGTTTGAGAAAAAAAATGTTGAATAAGTCGAAAGAATGCAGTTTTTAAGGTGCGTATGAACCTAAGAATGAAGTTTGTAAGTTGAAAACAAAAACTATAAACCGTCTATGAGACAGACAGAAAGGGATTTTGAGAATTTTACTAAATGTACCTAAACAATGTTTCAACTCAATTTAAAAAGTTGAAGATTGTCCTTAAATGGCGAGAGCGAGCAATCCAGATAGAGCATCATTACGCATACCCGACAATAAGGTGTTGTTTATACCCGAAATGATGATATAATCTCTTCTCTCGTTTTCGTGGATTATACGAAACTTTCTATAGAATTGTTATTTATTGTTGGATTGAGCCTGAACGTTTCTTGTTAAGTGTTTTAAATTGAATCATATTTTTGTCAAATACTAATTCGTTGTTTACATCGATATAACCAAAGACAACTCTTTACACGAATGAGTCGTAAATTGTTGCAATTATGGCACAGTCGCATCATTATAACTGCTCTCTTGATGAAAACTGTAAGTTATGATGTCAGGTTTAAGTAAAAAAAAAAGTAAGCATTTATATAACGCGATGTCAACTGAATACACACACACACACACACACACACACACATATATATATATATATATATATATATATATATATATATATATATAAAGCACTTTGCATGGCGTCCCAAGTCAACAGCGACATTTAACGCGTAAGACAAGTCATGACAAATAATGTAAAGCGCTATAACAATCGTTTTGACCCAAAAAAAAATTATATTTCCAGGCAACTTTCAAAACATCAACTTTGCTAAATAACGTGACTCAAACAAATCGCACACACACACACACACACACACACACACACACACACACACACACACAAATCGAACACTGCCTTTAAACGGTTAACAGCCATTTTCAGAATTTTCCACGAAACTCAGAACTGCGACATGGACCCTAGTAATTTGGCCAGCGTTTAAGCTTAATAGCCAATATTCTCAATACAAACATGTAACATAGAAACGATTAAGACATTGGGAATGCTCCGGTCTTTGATTGTTCTCAAAACCACTTTTCTACAGATTTTTGTCTACTTCAAATGGCTCGAGATCACCCAATTTAAAAATATTTTTTTTCATGAATTAACCGACAAAATGTAGAAAGCTCTCTGATCTATCATACCAATACCTTATTTTGATGGAATGCGACACGTACTATTTTACTAGAGATTCATAGGGTGTAATCGACGTGTTCGTAAGTGCAGGTATGGTAACCCACATTGTTGGGGGGTCCCGATTGCTCAGTCGGTAGAGCACTCGCTTCACACGCAAAGGGACCGTGATCGATCCCGGGTGCAGTCGGGATGTTTTATTGACCCCCTGTTCAACCAGCAGTGAATGGATAGCTGAGTCTGTTAGATTTGGCGGAAAGTACTTTGTGATAGACTAGCGTCATGTCCAAAGAATAGCAAGCGAATGCTATTGACATTTTCACGCTATAGAAACCGGGATAAACTCCGGCTCTATGGATCGAATGGCTCTGAAGGACTGCTTTTTTACCCACATTGTTACGGTCTCACGGTCTCATTGTTTTGAAATGGAAATACTCTCAAACC
>NC_088364.1:22076442-22081442 GCF_034508935.2 Berghia stephanieae | reverse complement strand
GGTTACTCTCTGGATGTTTTCATTAGCACACTCCATCCATGTTTGAGTAAGCGATTCGAATAAGGCATCAATATCTAGTGAGATTTCTCTTACTTTTACTTTCCGTTTCCAGAGGCTCCACTCGTCACGACGTATTCAATAGGATTGACATCAGGGTCACAGCATGCCTCGCCATAATGGGAAAATATTGTTTTCTAGGTATTCTGTGCAGATTCTGGCTCGATACGGTCTCGTGTACCGTGACAAACCCGCCGGAAGCTTCGTCACAACCCACCGTCCAACTAGATACTATGCGGTTTTGGGCTCTTGACCACAACGGGTACATGTTGGACAGATAGCAAGTCCCTACTGATGTAGTGAGCGTGCTGTTAAGCTGGTTCTCGGCCGAAGCCGATGGGCTGCCACTCAATGTCTTCTCTTGCAGGTGAAAAGTCTGGCAACTTCTCTCTCCGGCCCCATTCTCTTGGTGTTGTTACCAGCGTTCCAGACATTATGTGCATGGACATGGAAAGTTTCACATCTACCTTCTCGACGTTCCTGCTTCTAATGTAGACATTAAACAACATTGGCACCAGAACAGATCCCTGCTGCTTTGCCGTTCTTAACATCGCTTATGGCTGCATCCGCTTCTCGAGGACTGAACGGGGATGTCCAATCCGACTCCTCCGCAGGTAGTGAGTCAAAAATCGTACGGTATGCCTTGCGGACGCCGCGCTCGAAAGACTGATTCGGGACCCGTTTGCTGCGGTTCTTTATATTCTTGGCATTTGTGTCTGCCTCACATTCCGGTCCAGTCAGGATCCAATTTCGTTAGCAGTCGCCAAGCGTGGCGGCTAGAGTGTGTAAAGTCGAGGCGTTCCACGGTCTCCTGCCACCGTTGCCTCCTTCCCTCGGCAAGTGAGTTACATCGGTGGGGTCTTACTACCTGTCCAATATGTCCACGCTGTGGGCAAGAACCCGAGACGGCAGAGCATCTAGTCGAAAGATGTGTTGTGTCGAGATATTGCTATCTAAAGGATAGAAGCTACATTGTGCGTTTATCGACTATGAAAAAGTATATGACCTTATTGACAGATCCGCATTATTTACAAAATTGATCAAATCCGGTGTGAGCTCAAAATTTGTCAAGCTATTTAGAAACATGTATTCAAAGGTTGAGCTGACCACAGGAGGTAAAGGTCAACAACAACTTTTTAAATCAAACAGCGGATTATTACAGGGCGAAAGCACTTCGCCACTTTTGTTTTCGCTGTTTGTTAATGATCTTGAAAGTAAATTAAGTGATGAGTCCATAGGATTACAAATACAGGATATTACAATTAAATTGCTTATGTTTGCAGACGATATGACAATAATCAGTGAAACAAAAGAGGGTTTGCAGAACGTTTTAGACTCTTTACAAGAATATTGTATGCAATGGGAAATTAAGGTAAATATCAGTAAAACAAAAATCGTAGTATTTAAAAAGGGAGGGAAAACTGGGCAACAAGACAAATGGTCATATTAGGGTAAAAGTATTGAAGTAATCTCGTCATTCAAGTATCTAGGCTGTCATTTTAGTGCATCGGGATCTCTTACAAAATGTACACAAGAAGTAACAAACTCAGCCAGGAGAGCACTATTTTCACTTAGAAAGTATTTTAACACTAACACAGAAATTGTTCAATAGTACTATCTTACCAGTACTGAATTATGGGGCAGAAATATGGGGTTTAAGAAGCGCTGATCCAATTGAAAGATTTCACCTCGGTTTTCTTAAATCCATTCTATGTGTTAAGCACAACACACCAAACTGTTTTGTTTATGGGGAATTGGGGGTGTATCCTTTGCGTATTGAAAGAAAAATGAAAGTTATTAAGTATTGGTTGAAACTTATTCGCCCAGGAAGTAATGTTTGCTCATTCACTCATGCAGTATACAAAGAACTTGTGCAATTGAATATTAATGGACCAAACACAACAACTTGGGTAAGCCTGTTGAAGCAGTTGCTGGATAGGAGTGGAATGGGCCATTATTGGGTTAAACAAAATGTGAAAAATGAAAATTACTTTCTGGCGGTTTTAAAACAACGCTTGAATGATATGTTTCTACAAGAGTGGCACGCTGAGATGTCGATGACGACGTCTGGACGGCTGTATAAACATATTAAAGACACCTTTGAGTTAGAACCATATATGAAACTGTGTAATAAATCTTACAGAGTTGCCATCTCAAAAATCAGATTGAGTTCTCATTTGTTTTATATAGAAAGGGGTAGATGGAGCACAAGAAAAGTAGATAGAAATGATCGTAAATGTCCTACTTGTGACGTAATAGAAGACGAATACCATTGTCTAATTGAATGTTCGAGGTATACGAATGAGAGAAGAAATTGCCTGCCGGAAAATCTGAAAAATAGACCAAGTATGTTTGAATTTATCAAATTTTTGAAATGCAGAGACAGTAGACAGCAAGGTGATTTAGGTAGACTTTGCTTTAAGGTACAGATCGAACATAAGAAATATTTACAAGTATAATTGTGGTTTCCACGGCAAGGAAAACTTATTAAAATTGATGATAGAGGGAATAATGCGATTGTTTGTTTGTTTTCATTTGTTTTTGTCTTGTTAGTAATTGCAGTTCTGATACTAAGATGTGGTATATTATATATATATATATATATATATATATATATATGTGTGTGTGTGTGTGTGTGTGTGTGTGTGAGTGTGTATTTGTGTGAGAAAGTGGGGGGGGGGGGGGGAATTGGGCATTGATATTAAAATATTATATTGTAGTTTACCATGATAAACATTAGTTGCGATTGCGCAATTGGCTTATTGTTTTATATTATTTATCTTATTATTATTATTACTATTATTATTATTATTATTATTATTATTATTATTATTATTATTATTATTAATTATTATTATTTATTATTATTATTATCATTATTGTTGCTGTTGTTGTTGTTGTTATTATTATCAGCATTGATATCATAACCAGTGTTATTATCTTATCTTATTATTATTATTATTGTTGTTGTTGTTGTTGTTGTTATTATTATCAGCATTGATATCATAACCAGTGTTATTATCTTATCTTATTTAATGATAGCACATAAAACATATTTCAAATAGCTTGTACGAGTTTTATCTTTTGAACGTAATGAATATATATCATATGGCAATGTAAAATCCAAAATAACTGGTATAAACTATAAACTATTGAATATATATATATATATATATATATATATATATATATATATATATATATATATATATATATATATTAAAACTTCGCCTTTAGTATACTTAAACAAAATGGATGGCATTACGTTATTTAATTTATAAATTATCTTTCAGAGACGTAACGATTCTTCTGTATTTGATACTAGATAGAGTAATGAAAACTAAACGCTCGTTATGATATGACATATCTTTGAGTTCGAGAACACATTACTGTCGCTCGTCTTTGATACTGGACTTCAGACACTGCTCCCGAACATAGAAATATGTCTTAGGATACCTTTAAAGAAACAATAGAGACATGTTTTGGTCAAATAAATAAAAGAAGTGTAAATGAGTCCCAACGTGCGAGCGCCTTTGGTCCTAAAATATAGAAGTGCACATTGATATCCAAACAAGACTTTCAATTGTGAGAAGCCTCTCATTATGTGATTCAAAATAAAATATCAATACATTGGCCATCACCAATCATGCTATAAGAATAATGGACAGGATATCACTTGCTGTGTTTTTGTCCCTTATATGTTGTCCGAATGACCTGTTATCTCTGTCTCGGAATTAGATTAATTGATTTGTCCTGACACTGGTCAGAGTCATTGGCTACGGGGAAACAGTCAGGCGTATAGTATTAGTTTTAGCAGTATATGTTTATTATTAATTTTTATGTATTCCATTGTAAAATAATCTCTCAATAATGAATTGTAATACTTTTATTTATTTTATATATATATATATATATGTATATATATGTATATATATATTATTTTTATTTTTAAAAAAAATTAATTAATTAATTTTTTTTTCTTGGTTCTTCTGTTTTGATAAGATTTTTGTCTCTAGATGAAAACAAACATAAGACAAAACTGGTTCGGTATTTGTATTGTTCAGAAATGGAACAGTTTGAAATTTGAAACAAAGAATGCAAAATCTATGGATTATTTCAAGGTGTTAGTAGACAGGGAATTATGTGATGGGAGATTTATATATGGCGAATAACACGTGTTTGCACTGCTGTTGACATGGCTTTCAATCTTGTATGTATATATTATGCATTATTATATTATTATGGTTATCTTCTATATGCGTGTGTGTGTGTGTGTGTGTGTGTGTGTGTGTGTGTGCTTTGCATGTCACGGTTAAAGATATATGTTTGTTCACCATATACATGAGTACATTTAAGTTGAAATATTATCTTTACCACGTGTATCGTTATTGCAATCTTTAATGAATAGATTTATGGCATTACTATTAATATTAAGGGCATTCAAAGGATCTTATCCTATTTTGCCCGATACCATATGTTATGTTATGTTATGTTAAATATAAATTACTATAACAATTGACCACACCATTATAACAATATATAAAACGGAGAAAAAAAAATAAACCAAAAAAAAGTTATAAAACATAAATAAATAGATAAATAGATAAATATACAGATAGATGGAGAGAAAAATTATGTAGATAAAAACAGGAACAGAAAAGAGAGAAAACAAATAATTAAAAACCAAACAAAAAAAAACCAAACAAAAACGAACGAACTATTGTTCCTCCTTCTGTTGGAATCTTTTACGCTAAGTATCTAAATATCAATCAAACCCATAAACAGCCGCCTTGCCTCCGATGCCAAAATCAAGCACCAGTAAATCGTGTGCCGTTAGTACCTGGTGATATCTTCACATCGCTATACATTTCCATAATGTTTTCATTCTCGTCTCTTGAATTATCTCACCGACTTCTTCACGAGAGGTTGGCTGTTTTGTTTTT
>NC_088364.1:22063942-22071442 GCF_034508935.2 Berghia stephanieae | reverse complement strand
GTGAGCTATCCACGAACACAAAAATATTCGTTTCAAACCCAAAGTCATTTCTAGATCCCTCTCTCACCCACTTCTTGAGATCGCCGATTCGTTCACCGCCATCGCGAAATAATTTTTGACCAGCAGTTAAGCTTAATAGCCAATATTCTCATCACAAACATATAACATAGAAACGATTGAGACATTGAGTATGCTCCGGTGTATGGGGTGAATTTTTAATTCAGAAAAGTGAGTGGAGCAGGCACTTATGTTGGTAACAACAAGAAATTTTTTATTCTCTATTGTCTTCTGGCACTTTCTACTCACTTCATATCTTGTTGTTACCAACATAAGTGCCTGCTCCACTCACTTTTCTGAATTAAAAATTCACCCCATACACCGGAGCATACTCAATGTCTCAATCGTTTCTATGTTATATGTTTGTGATGAGAATATTGGCTATTAAGCTTAACTGCTGGTCAAAAATTATTTCGCGATGGTGGTGAACGAATCGGCGATCTCAAGAAGTGGGTGAGAGAGGGATCTAGAAATGACTTTGGGTTTGAAACGAATATTTTTGTGTTCGTGGATAGCTCACACGGTAGAGCCACGCTCTCACCTGCCAGGCGGAGTTGTCGTACCAGTAAGGTCGCAGGTTCAAACCCCACCACCGCCGCGAAAAAATTTTTTATTCTCTATTGTCTTCTGGCACTTTCTACTCACTTCATATCTTGTTGTTACCAACATAAGTGCCTGCTCCACTCACTTTTCTGAATTAAAAATTCACCCCATACACCGGAGCATACTCAATGTCTCAATCGTTTCTATGTTATATGTTTGTGATGAGAATATTGGCTATTAAGCTTAACTGCTGGTCAAAAATTATTTCGCGATGGTGGTGAACGAATCGGCGATCTCAAGAAGTGGGTGAGAGAGGGATCTAGAAATGACTTTGGGTTTGAAACGAATATTTTTGTGTTCGTGGATAGCTCACACGGTAGAGCCACGCTCTCACCTGCCAGGCGGAGTTGTCGTACCAGTAAGGTCGCAGGTTCAAACCCCACCACCGCCGCGAAAAAATTTTTTATTCTCTATTGTCTTCTGGCACTTTCTACTCACTTCATATCTTGTTGTTCTCCTCTGGATACACTTTTATGCTTGTCGGAGAAGTACTTATAAGGGCGATGATGGAGATGATGGCGTCATTGTTCCGATAGTTTAGAACCAGTTACTATGCGTCAGTACGAGGGCAGTGACGTCACGATTGTTGAAACCTATTTCTATCAATCAAAAATTCTATAAACGCTCAAGGTTACACACCGTTTTGTGTGTTGCCAAGTTATATTTGGCTGGCGGATATTATGCGGGTTTTTTTTTTTTTTTTTTTTTTTTGGCAAAACGCATCAATAGTCTGATTGAGAGAATCACTCAACTCACAGTCTGAAAACAATAATAAAGATGTCAACTTCATTCTTTCTACTGTTTATTTTCTACCGTCAATGTTGATCCCAGCTGACTTGAGGGTGTGTCACGAAGCTTGTGTTTTCCTTGGTTAATATTCTTCATACTTGTCTATAAATTGAGCTTTAAACTCAAGTGAGAGAACTGGTTCGATCCAATTTGAGTCGAAGTTTTCTTTTGAATGTCACAGTTGTTGTTTTTCATCAAAGCATAAATTTAAAGTTTCCAGCCCCACGTTTGGCATTGGAATTTGGTTTGCACTCCAATCGAAAACAAACAAACCTTGACTGAAGTTGTTAAGAAAATAAGTTCAGTCGAAAAGATTAAACACAAGATGTTTTAAAAACCCCAAATGAGCGAAAACGAAGAGAAAGAAAAAGCAAAGAATGAGAGGTAGCCAAACAACATCATGTCTTGTCATATTGCCTTCATTTAAAATGAATCAGCTGCACATTTCAACCTCTCCTCACCAAGATATGGGATACCAGCATGAAGCCAATAAATGTGAACAAAAATTGAAAAAAACAGGAACAAAGAAGACAAATTATAGGAACGAAATGAAAAGCAGGTTCACGGAGCTGACTCCCAAATCCACGAGGAAATCTATTTAGAGATCTGTATTAAACTGGATTTGGATGGATACAGATGGATTCATTAATGTTTGTTTACGAGGGATGTTAAAACGTTTTTGGCAAAACGGCAGCCTGTCAAATGGTACACATTTCTGAATTTAAATAAAATCAAGTTGTAGCATCATGAGGGGATAATTATAAAAAAGGCTATTGCATGTATGCTCTTCTATCCACAAAAATTTCGACGATGTTATGGTAGAATTAAGGTTTAAAACCAAAAGCTTGAGGTGCCTAAATGAGTATATGAGATGGATAGAAAAAATGCATTGCTCCCTTATATATGAGTCACATTTACTCACTTTATTTTTCTATCCATAGAATTAGGGTCGACAATGTGTACAAACCAATAACATGTGTCTTTGTTATTTATTTTCAAAACATTAAAAAAGCAGTGCCAGTTTTCATGAAATATCATTAGTTTATTCATTGAGGGATATTGTATGTGGTTAAATAAAATGATCACTAGTTCTGCCCGCCAAAAGAGTGTAACCCTCAACAAAAACTATGTGTAACCTTTAATTTTCAAAGTCCATTAAAATGAGTGAGAACTAATTGCAGCTTTGGCGGCCATAAAACAATGATAAAGAACTGAGAAGAAGCAGGGAATCTCTACGAAAATTCGTATGTTATTGTTTTGATGCTTTTCATATCCTCACCTTCGCCTCCTTTGGATCTAGAGCTTCTTGCAACATGTCTGTTTAAGAACTGAAGACAACAAATCATCATCATCATCATCATCATCATCATCATCATCATCATCATCATCATCATCATCATCATCATCATCATCATCATCATCAGCATCAGCATCATCATCATCGTCATCATTATCATTGACAACAACAACAACAACAACGACATCATCATCATCAAAAACAACAACAGCAACGACATCATCATCATCAACAACAACAACGACAACAATGACATTGGATGTAAGCTTAACTTAAAACAATTGGGTTAAAATAAATATTTTTTATAGAAACAAAGAGAACTTTTTTTCTCGAACTTTAAAAAAATCCAAATTTAGATCATTTTGATTTTAAAGGGGGGAGGGGGAGGGGGTGTATTTCAAACTATTTACCGGTCTCCTTGTTCACCCATACTCTCCCTCTTAATTTCTCCATCTACGAGGAGAAAACTACCTAATAAAGGACAATTGACTTTATGCACTTGATTCTACGTATTAGGAACAAATATTCGAAAACGATTATTGCGTCATATATATTTGAATAATAAAAAAGTTCGTTCTAGTTTAAGCTATAATCGTTTAAACTATGTCCCTTACGTGACCAGACTTTATGACTAACTTTGGTATTTAATTTTTTTTTCTTTCCCTTTTAGCATTCTATTTCTTCTTGCCATCCACGGTGAATCGTTTTGCCGTTAGGAACAAGCCATTGCTATCGTCTTATTTCATCAAGTGCAAATCTTTCGCCACCAATTCCCATAGGCTATAGATCAGATACAAAGTTAATCAGTTCATCTGTACCTGCATCAAATGGCACTAAGCGCTATCACATGACCTTTGACTTACTTAGAAATATCTTGTATATCTCCTGCTAGTCGTATTCTCGCGATATTTCGTGTGTTCTCACTTTAATCCTTTAGCGGCAAGGTTAGAATGCTTTTAAATTATTTCATTTTAAAAAAAAACGTCATCTTATGTTTTTGTGTCTGTGTGGTCATGTGGCATGACTGTTCATGATCTGATATCCTTGTTTGTCTCCCGCTGTTGGTATATGAAACAACGCGCACGAATACACGCAGACACACGCTTCACAGAACTTTTCTAAAATGCGTATCATCATGGTGGTGGCAGTTATATAATATAATATAATAAATCCATTACTTAAAGTGCTATTCTATACTCCGAAAAAGATAATGGCAGAAAAAATGATGATTGGATTGTGCCTGTGGCTACGGGTGAATACATTGTCTTGGATCAATTATTTCCAGTTTAATCACATTGGGGTTATAAAGCAGGTCGAATTGCTTGTACTTCTTGTAGTTTGTTAAAAGTATGACGTCATTTTTCATCAGAGGCAAAAATGATGTTGTTTTTCCTGTAATGAGAGAATTTATTGTTTTGTAATATGTTGATGAACAAAATCATTTAGTTTAAATAAATTACACTGGTCCAAACTCCTAAGGTCAAAGACAGTTTTAGACCATACTGTGGGGGAGTGAATAGCTTTCATTAAGTCGTTAATATCTTCACCAAATTCTAGTTGGAAAAAAGTGAAATATATAAATGTTCACAAAGACACGAGACTTGGCTCCTCCTCCTCCTCCTCCTCCTCCTCCTCCTCCTCCTCCTCCTCCTCCTCCCCCTCCTCCTCCCCCCTCCTCCTCCTCCCCCTCCTCCTCCTCCTCCTCCTCCTCCTCCTCCTTCTCCTCCTCTTCCTCCTTTGGGAGATCCAGGTTTGAGAGTTTTTTTTAGAGTTTTTGGGTCATTTACATCGATCGATATTTGAAGGACGAGTTTTCTGGCCAAAATTTTTAATACATGTCATTCCAGGTTACGCCAGTTAAGTGGTTAATGTTATTTTGGTTGTCTTGTGTTTTCAAGATAATTTGGTTGTTTGATTTTCTTTCTTTCATTAGTACGTCACCACTTCCGTACGATCACTAATTGTGCTGAAGGAATTATTCTGTCGCAGTTATTTAGAAAATATCTTGCTCCTCTATTTGGTACTATAGTCCACTCCAAGTCCCGCGCGCATGGAACATTGCAAATTCCTCCAAATTTTTAGTGACAGTACGAATTTTGAATACCGATAGTGATTGACAAAACAGTTTTCTCACAATGCCAAATTCCTATGATCTTTTCATCGTTTGCAATAAAATTCAAACTTTAAAATATTTACAGTAATGGTGTATTAATTCTCTTTCCCGTGGGGAAAATAATCATATCAAAGTTGCATTCAGTGGGGTAGGTTAGCAAATAATATTGTGTTGTTTTAAATAGTGTAATAATAGATAGCATTTATCCAGTACTTCACAAGTTAAAAACACGCTCACCGTGTTTATAATCGATCTCTTCCCAGTTGGACAACGGCCATATAATATATTGGACGATACAAGGAGTTCGTTAGGTGTTAATAAGTTTTTTGGACAAAGACATTGATGTCAAAACCCAGGGGGGGGGGGGGGCCTCCAAATTTTTGCACCGGTCTCCGATAGGACGAGGAGAAGTGCCTTTCACAAAGACTTAACGCCCGACCAACTGTTGAACAAGACAACTCATAAAGGTCGGACAAGATATGTCACGAAATCCCACTGGTCATCCATCGAGTACGCTACATGTTGGCCATTCTGGAATTATATTCACTGGAGGATTACTTGAATGTAATAATGTGAAATATCACTGAATCTAAACTTCTTTAACACCAGATTCCATGTAAGTTTTGTACAGTATAACCTTTCAAAAGAACAGCAGTTTTCAAATACAAGAGATGCATACTTAAAATAACATAATTATTAATTTGACCTCTCCCCTTTGAGTTCCCGGTTGAGTGCCATATTGTTATTTGCCGCATGCCATGAAAGAGAATTTCGCGCTTTGCCTCTCAAGAGAATTACTTATAAATTTTCCTCATTGTGACAAATTTGCATCCATATTTAATTTTTTAATTATTTTTTATGAATGTAGAAACCACAACAGCAAACTACGCCCCTGGCTTTCAACTATTAAATTGTGACAGTTGTTTATTTCAAGTGTGTACAAAGTGTACATTTTTCTAGGTGAAAGTCTATGTTTTGAACCCAGAGTGGCAATGTTAGTGAGAAGTGCACATGAATCTCGTGAATGTAAACCCCTGGTCACCCCGTGGGAGAGTTCAGTGATCGAAATCACAACAGAATTCACTGTGTACTATAATATATTTTTATGTAAAACACCAAAAAGTTCACTCATCTCAGACCCTTCGTTTGCTATTCTACCGTAAAGAAGAAAAATCCCGAAGTATGGTACTGTAACAGATGAAAAAAAATTCAGCCTAACGTCACTAACAATACGCTTTAACAGTCGTAACATCACTTCCCTCGTAATGACGCATGGTAACTTAGTAACTAACTCTAAACTATCGGAACAATGGCGGTAAGAAAAAAATATGCAAAATCTTCCAGGACAACAATCTGAAAATTACAATCAAAGCCAACAAAAAAACATTCGACTTCCTGGACATAACCATCAACCTAAACGACGGCACCTATCAACCATTTTCAAAACCCAACAACATCCCATTGTACGTTCATAGACACAGCAATCAGCCGCCATCTATAATAAAAAACATCCCCGAGAGCATTAACAAACGACTAACAACTCTACAAACAACAACATATTCAACGATGCAATCCCACCGTATACAAACGCACTACAAAAAAGTGGATATAACTACAAACTAGAATATGAGGAAGAGACCATTACCACCCCAACAAAAAAAAACGACAAAGAAAACGACACATAACATGGTTCAACCCACCCTACAGCAAGAATGTGACAACTTCTATCGGTAACAAATTCTTCAATCTACTACAAAAATGCTTCCCTCCCGGGCATGTTCTACACTCAATCATGAACAAAAACACCATCAAAATAGGATACACCTGCATGCCAAACATACAAAACATTATTTCATCCAACAATAACCGAAAACTATCACAGCCAGATCAGCCCAGCAACAACCTAGAGAAAAAATGCAACTGTAGGACCCAGACAACATGCCCACTAAACGGCAATTGCCTGACTCAAAACGTAATTTATCAAGCCACAGTAACACGACCAGACACACCAAAACAAGAAACATACATTGGCCTCACCGAGTGTCCATTCAAAACCAGATACAACCTGCATACATCTTCCTTCAGAAACATACACAAACGACATTCTACTACACTAAGCGAACACATTTGGAACCTCAAAGAAAAAAACATACAACACAGCATCACATGGAAAATCATTTCCAGGGCACAGTCGTACTCCCCCTCTTCTAAGATTTGCAACCTCTGCTTGGAAGAAAAATTCTTCATCATCACTAAACCGAACATAGCAACACTCAACAGAAGAAACGAACTAACTTCCTCATGCAGACATAGAAACAAACACCTTTTATGTAATTACGAACCTCCATAAACACGAATCTATAAAAATACGAAAACACAACAATCTACTTTCACTTCCACTTCCTGATGAGAGCAACGCTCGATAACAACGTTGTAGAACTCAAACTATCTTAATTATATTTCAAATGTTTATATATATATATCTATCTATATATATATATATATATATATATATATATATATATATATATATATATATATATATATATATATATATATATATATATGGAATATAAATTCTGCATCTTTGATTTTGTCAATTTCAAAACAATCTTTTAGTTACTCGAATGATGCAAATCGC
>NC_088364.1:22041442-22058942 GCF_034508935.2 Berghia stephanieae | reverse complement strand
ACAAAAAACGTGGCTTGCATTGTGATGGAGCTCGCTCCTCTGGGTAATTTAGAAATGTTCTTGAAAATTTCGGAATCAGAAGTAACAAAAGACTTTGTTGCATTGACTTTCAACCAAATCCTAAATGCCATTGAATATTGTCACGGACTATCGTTGGCGCATCGGGATATCAATCCGACCAATGTTTTGGTGTGCAGTTCCTGTCTCGTCAAATTGGCTGATTTTGGTTTGTGTTTTCAATGCAAAGACGACGCTGCGGGAGGTTCGTTTCTATGTGAGGATTATCTTGGTCAGGAACTCTATACGGCACCGGAAGTGAAAAGATGTGAGCCTTTTCACGCCATGCCTGCGGATATTTGGAGCTTGGGGTGTTTACTAAGTTACTTAGCAACAAGCAGCCATTGTTTTGAAAATGATCAACCAGAGTGTAACTCAAAATGCGTTGACAATCATTCAGAAATCTTGGATAATGCCAATGAAAATAAACAAAATAATCCACGTAAATCTGGATTAACTTCAAATTTCAACTACGAATTACAAGACTATTCAAGTTGTGGGGAAGTTGATAAAAGGAGAGATGCATGTATGATACAGTGTTTTATCAAAAGACTTTGTTGCAATTCTCCAAAAAAGAGGCCTTTAATCAGTCAGGCGGCCAGTGAATGGAATGAAATACGTTGTGTTATAAACTGCAATATAACAATAAATGTGAACTGTAGAAATAGCACAAGGACAAAAACAGACAAAAGAGAAGAGTGAAATGATCAGATGTGCTTTAAAATGAATTGTTGTTACGTTGTTTATATTATCAGGGCCAAAATAAACACAATTTTGTTTTCAAAAAGTGACATGTCCTTTTTAAAGGAGTTTTCAGAACATCAATAACCAGTTAACTGCCGAATCCTGGGAAGGCACGAATTTTAATATTTGGCCAGAAAACTCGTCATTCAAATATCCATCGATTTAAATTCGTGGATTTCCAGATTACGGCAGTTAAATTTTTTTTTTAATGAGCTTTTATATAGCGCAATATCCACTAAAATGTGCTCAAAGCGCTTTACAAGGGGTCCTTGGTCAACAGCAACATTTAACATGTAGGACGGGACATGCCGCCTGTTAGGCGATGTTACAATTTTTCGGACAAAGACACTGCTGTTAACGGCCAGGTACTCATTTTACACCTGAGTACAGTGAGAAAATGTGAGTAAAGAGCCTTTTCCAAGGACTCTACTATGCGCCGAGTGCGAGCCTCAAACCTAGGGCCTTCCGATCCGAAAGCGAGTGTCATACCACTAGACCACATAGCCGCAGTTTATTGGTTAATGTGGCTTCATGACTCTCATTAACTGAAGGTGGTGACTGTGTTCAAGCCCCCAATCTGTTCACTTGGCAATTAATGGGCAGCTGGGTCTATTTACATCTGGTGGGAACAAAGTAGTCCTTTAAAGTCATTTGACTCATAGAACCGGGTTTTTTTTGGTTTCTAAAGCTTGAAAAGGACAACAGCAGTCGTTTGCTACCCTTCGAATAGGGTACTTTCTACAAGATCTAACAGATTTAACCACCTTAAATCACTGCTGGGTGGACATGGGGGTCGGAAAAAATCTCTACTTCACCCGCGATCAATCTTGGTCCCTTTGGGTGCTAAGCGAGTGCTCTACCAACCAAGCTATAGGGGACCCTTGTGGCAGCAAAGGCGACGTGAAAATGTTCAAGTCACCCTCCATATTTGGTCGTTGACCCGGGCGGGAATTGCCTAGCTTGGTACGTAATTCTCAACGTCTGTTCACACATAAGACTCACTTTGTTTATTAAGATAATCCCATTAATTTTTTTTTTTTATTTATTCTATTGTAACATCGGCTTCACCTGATATTTATCTATCCTTTCAGAATGTATGTAATGGACTAGACAATGATCACATTCGAAATTATGGATTATTTTTAAAAGCAAACGGTGCAGACAATTATAATTATATAGATGCCGCCCTGAAACTATTTGAAGAGAGAAGTGTCAGATGAAATCAAACAAAAAATGAATAAATAAATAAGTAAATAAATTAATTAATCAATTAATAATAATAATAATAATAATAATAATAATAATAATAATAATAATAATAATAATAATAATAATAATAATAATAATAATAATAGCAAAAATAAAAGTTATAGAGCGCCGATATCCACTTAACGTGTTCAATGGCGCTTTACAAGACATGGGTGACATGGGAATTTTAAGAAAATGGTATGTTACAACTGTAAATAATCTATTAAGTTATGCTGGTACAAATGAAATATGATAAATCTGATTTTGAAATATTAAGGAAAAGTTAAACTAAAATATACTGTCTTCAGTCTACACTTGAAGCACTCAATAGTCTGAGCGCTTCTGGAAAAGACTGAGAGAGAATTCCAGATTGATGGTGACCGACGTGCTCTTATTTGCAGGTCTGATAACCCAATTCCTTATGGGTCCATTGTTGAAATGAAATCTTAAAAAATGACGCAAAATATTGTCCATTACAACAATGTTAAACTAGACCAACATGTGGGTTCGGATGTCAGACCTGCATATATATATATATATATATATATATATATATATATATATATATATATATATATATATATATATATATATATATTATACGTCGACGTTGACGAAAAGTAAAATGGACGTTCTGAGACTGTAGCTTTGGACATTTTTCTTTCTAAAGTGGTATGTTGTGAGGAACGGAGAGCCTGAGGTAGCCTGCACTCCGATATAAATGACATTAAATACTCGTAGATTGATAAATAGGTATGTAATCGGTAATAAATCTAAAAGTATAAATAGGTTAAAAAAAGGCAATATATAAATGAATAGATAAATAAACTATCAAGTGTAAGTAACTCAAAGCCACTATTTTCTGTCACTTGACTGACTACTCAATAAGTCTCATTACTCTAGTCCAGATTGGATAAGATAAGAAACAATTATCCCATTCAACTGAAGTAAAACGATACGCACTGACTGATATCGTAAGGCTGCAGGATACATTTTTAAACGACGCCTAACGTGTAATTTGCATTGTTTAAAAATTTAATAAATTAAAATTCATGCGGCCTAAAAAATTAATAAGTAAATTAGTAAATTATCAAGAAATGCACTTGGCACGACAAGGATAAATATAATAAGAATGTGAATGTGCATTAGGATAATGTGTTTTAAATTACTTCAATAACTTTCCACTTTACCCTCGAGGGTGCTTATTTATTTCTCCTGTCTTATGAGACAGCGAATGGGAACTTGATGGGGAAAAGAGCATTTTTACGTTCGTTATGCTTTTACCTTTCACGCGAGGAAAATTGATTGCAGCGTGGATTTATTTCAAAACAAAAACGCAAAAATCGACTGTTTGTAAACGCGAGGTTAATAAATGGTTTCTGATGTGTAAACCGCCAATGATTTAAGATGAGATACGAATAGTTTTCTCTCAAAATATTGATGTGATCTTTGTGAATACACTCGTCGGCTATTTTGCGGGAAAGAGTAAATTTTCATTTACCATTTCAGTTTTGTAATACTATCAATGAGTGGCGGTAGATTTGTACACCACATTGTCTGTGAAACATGGTCGATCCTCTGTAGAATAGGTAGTATGCGTTTGGCTAAGAAGCTCACAACATTGCCATTCGGAAGTATAACGAACCAACACACAAAATTCCATGAACTGTTATAGTATGGATAATACAGTAAATTGAGAATTACTCATAAACTTGGATGGCAAAAATCAATAACAAAGACCAGAGTGACGTAAACTTTAGTCTGGAATGTAACGCTATTTTTACAGAGCTGTCGCGTTTTTGTAAAAAAATTAAATTGCTTAAATATTACCTGCGAGTCGTGATTTAAGGCATTGCTTTCCTAATCTCCATTGCTCCTTCATCATTCATATGTTATTGGTAGAAAATGGCATCATACCTGTAACTTAGCAAAAGTTTGAGATTTCTTTACTAAGCTGAGGGTCTTAATAATAATAATAATAATAATAATAATAATAATAATAATAATAATAATAATAATAATAATAATAATAATAATAATAATAATAATAATAATAATAATAATAATAATAATAATAAATAATAAATAATAATAATAATAATAATAATGATAATAATAATAATAATTAAAGAAGAAGAAGAAGAAGAAGAAGAAGAAGAAAAAGAAGAAGAAGAAGAAGAAGAAGAAGAAGAAAGAAGAAGAGAGAAAGAAGAAGAAGAAGAAGAAGAGAGAAGAAGAAGAAGAAGAAGAAGAAGAAGAAGAAGAAGAAGAAGAAGAAGAAGAAGAAGAGAGAAGAAGAAGAAGAAGAAGAAGAAGAAGAAGAAGAAGAAGAAGAAGAAGAAGAAGAAGAAGAAGAAGAAGAAGAAGAAGAAGAAGAAGAAGAAGGAGAAGAAGAAGAAGAATGTGGCAGTTTAAACTGGTTTACAGTTCATCTTCTTAGGCTTCTTTAGCATTGTTTACTATTAAGCTTTCTTCCCCTCTAAATGGAAAAGACAGTTCATATTTATTATCTCGACAGTGAGTATTATTGAAAATGATTTTTATTCAATATCAACCAGTTTTATCTTGGATATAAAACAAAGTTTGTCTGTGAAAGAAAAGCAATTTTCAGAAGACGAATACATAAATATCATGCATTCTTGTCCAGATAAATTTACCTTGATCAAATAGTACAACGAATCGTCATTATGATTGTTCACCCAGCTCTCCTCTGTGGTATTCCTAGTCCTATGATGAAGACATCCATTTTAGTCTCGCCTTGCGGTCTTGTAGCATGATGTGAATTAAGGATCGGAGGTTCGAAGCTCGCTTTTGGCAGCGCAGAACGGTATTCCTAGTACTATGATGAAGACATCCATTTTAGTCTCGCCTTGCGGTCTTGTAGCATGATGTGAATTGAAGATCGGAGGTTGGAAGCTCGCTTTTGGCGGCGCAGAACTGAACACTTGAAAAAATCTCTTTACTGTAGAGGTAATCTGGCTTGTAGAAAGGTTGTCCTGTCGTAAAGAAATTACTGGTTTCACGCTTTTTCTTATATGTTAAGTAAGCGTTGTTGTTGGCTTTGGACTCCTTTTAAAGCATTTTGAGCACATGCAATGGGTATTGCACAGTTTGAAAACTCAGTTATAGCTACATCTAACCCCAAGAACTGTTATTATTGAAACTGTCGAACATGACATAAACATTTTTACACAATGCGTTCCTCATGTGGCAGCCATATTCTGTGGCCAGAATAGATTCCACGAAACGGGTAAATGGTCATGACGAATTGTCTTTAACCATTTAACTGCCGTATTCTGGAAAGACAATGGCCAGGAAACTCATCCATTAAATGCCGATCGATTTAAATGACCCTCATATTCACGAGGTCCCGGGTTTGAGATGTTTTGCAAAAATCAGGATTATTTAAAACAATCGATATTTGAAGGATTCGTTTTCTGACAAAATGTTTAAATACGTGTATTTTTTTTCAAATTACGCAGTTAAATGGTTAAATATCACACTAGTGTTAGCCTTAAACAATCAAATAAAAGTTATGTGCTTTATAGATTATGGTAATGAGACCCATGTGTTGACCACACGATGTTATCCCCCCCCCCCCCCCCCCCCCCCCCAAATGAAAAAAATCAGGTCAAATTTCTTTGACATTTGTATGTAAGTCACGCGAGTGTTTGAACTTTATTGTCGTTCATTCCCAGGAATTCAGGGCACGGATGACATCCATATGTTATTGATGTTTAGGTAAAATGCTCACAACATCCGTCAGCTGGTATAACGTACCAACAAACAAAACTATGTGTAAACTTAATCGTTTATAGTCTAATTGTAGAATTTAGTGAGAACGTTTCATTAAAATGACTCTCTAAAAACAATAACAAAGAGCTGACTGACGTCATCTTTGTTTCGTCTATATTCGCATGAGCCTCAATTTCGAATTATATTTAGATGTTGAACCGCCTTACGCTTCTATCGCCAATGGTGGTTATAAACAAGCAAGGGTTTATAATACATGCGCTAGGCGTGTGTGTGTGTGTGTGTGTGTGTGTGTGTATGTGTGTTTGCATGTGGGTACGTCAGTGCTTACTATGAAGTTTCTAAATCACAGTATGTGTTCACTTTTTATACGTTGATTTTTCCTTGTGCAAGACATTTCAACAGTGTTCTTGATAAGTCATTTCACGCTGTGAAATTTCGACGTGTCGCTGTGCTGCATCTGCCCCCTAGGATTATTTTGGGTCCAGTTGGAAACTCTCCGTGAGATAATCAACCAAGAATAATTTTATTTGTATCTTTAAAGTATTGGAAATTCTAGAAAAGAACAGATGTCACAAGATCCACGCAGCTGATAAGATGAAATACGGTCAACCGTTTTATTCCTTGGCAAAGGTTCAAAACTCGTGTTCTCTGATATATATATATATATATATATATATATATATATATATATATATAATATATATTATATATATATATAAGTATCAATCCACTATTAAGGTGACCACTGTGAAATGCACCAATTGGAGGACCAAGCATATGTCTTGTTCAAATTGATTAAACTGTTCAATCTTTGTTCAAATGAGTATAGTTTGATTCCCTACAATGATTTATGAACACAATTCTGATGCTTGATGATCACAATGGTATATAGAAAATTACTCGGTCCCCCTAATGTTTTACTAAGTGTTTCTGTAGCTTTAAGGAGACATTTGGTAAAAACATGTTTTTAGGGAGACCACATTAAAAAACCCTTTTAGGGAGCCCAGTATATGTTTATATATGTGTATACCTAAGAGTGCATTTTCAAGTGAGCTACCACCAAATTGTCTAAAATAAAGTAAGTCCTTAAGATTAAGAGCTTCATGGCCATAGTGTCGAAGCTTATCCCAGTGTGCGTAGAGTGAAGTGGCCGAGCAACGCATTTACTAACTCCTGGGAAGGTCCATCCCTCAGAAGGGGCGCTCAGGGAAATAACCTGGGACTCAAACACGGCAAAAAATATTCCCAGTTGCTCCGTGCGCCATTGTTTTTGCAGTCCCCGACCCCTTTAGAAACCTGACGACCCAGGTTAAGATCAGAGATAGAAGGGACCAGGCAGAGGAGTTTATTTGTTGTTGTTGTATACCACTGAATGGACTTGGTTTGTTTTGTTTTGTTTGTAAGGGTTTTACGGCGCTTGCAACACATTAAGGTCATATCAGCGCCAGTAAAAAGGAAGAAAATGGGATAGTAAAAGTTCTGGAACTACAATTAGAGCACCCAAGAAAAAGTAAGGCAAAGGGGATTTGTTTCAAATAGGAAACAGTAGATTCCAAGAGCCCACTATCAAAGTACTTAGTTTGAGATCACCTAAACGTCTCATTCAGACACAAGCACAGGTCCCAACAAAGAGGGATACACTCAAATGTTTACAAAGCATAAATAATATGTAAACAAAACAATAAAGAGCATAACAGACAGATGATTTACAAGGGAAAAATATAATCTCCCAAAACTCGAACTATACATTTGACTGTTTCCCTCCCAGCCAGGTCCTGGACAAAACCAAGTAATCCCATCCCATCCCGAGACAAAGACAGAAAACAAGTTGGAAAACAGACATAGGGGGATAGAAGACGCAACGAGTACGTCCCTGCCCATTATGGGAAGTCGGGAACCCCACCCAGTGAGTGAATGGAGTTGGATGGATAGGACAGCAGATCTGATGGACACAATGAACGGCTTCAATCAACATCTCATTCACTTTAACTTGCACAATGCTTGCTTTGGTTTCGTGGTAGACAGTTCGTCTGACGCCCGAGTTGCCAGGGTTCGAATCCATATTTGTGGCGATGCAGAGTCATTGTAAAAGTCTCATTTACAGTCTCACTTGTGTTAATTGGAGTACGTTACTGAATTGTAACAACGTTGTTCGTGTCCATATAAATCTACTACCAGCTGCACGTTGAGCTCATTGTGGGTTTTATGATACATCAAGCTCGTGTAAAATTACATTTACATTTGACCGAAAAATGATACATAACGATAGAAGTCTACAAATCATATTGCAGGTTTATTTCAGTTCCAAAAGCCATCACAAACATTCATCCACTGTATCACATAAGTCTTTGGTCACCAAATAAAAGCATGAAGTTTGCTATGTGTACAGTGCAACATAAAAGGATAGAAACAGTTTTACTGATAAAACCCTCAAATGATAACAAACCAATATGTTGTTGCTGGTAAGTTGCTTAATTGCATTTGTTAAAAAGCATAAACTGTGAAGCAAAAGTGTTGAAAATCGTTTGAATAAAGTTTAATGCAAAAAAAAATAATTCTTAAGCACTTTATGCCGTTCTAAGCTGTCGTTGCTGCATTTTTTTTCATTATTAATTATTATTATTCTGATTAAGGATGAGGGGATAAAGAAAGAATGAAATTAAATGCACAGAGGTGTCATTTCTTGACAGTCACCTCTAAAGATTGCAACTCTTAAAACTATCATAAAAAGAATAGTGAAATTTTACATTAGGTATCTAGAAAATGCTGAACATAAAGCTACATTGGCCAATTAAGTTAGGGTTAGTAGAAAGACTTTTTATTCTGCCATATCTGATTCTTTCAGATAGTTCTACATAGCTGCCAACTTTTCAAAAATAAAATAAGGAACGCTCATTTTGCCCGGGATGAGGGGCGATGTGTGCCGAAGCCCCCCCCCCCCCCCCCCCCCCCCCTTCATCGAATCGCAACATATAAAAGTCAGCCTTTTTAATTACTATTACTAACACTAACAAGTTTGAGATGACAGAGGCTAGTCCAAATGTTGCTCAATTATCGGGTTTAGTACCAGCACATTTGAATCGTTAAAATGACACTTTCCACAATGATTGTTGTTTTGTTTTTAAGGGTTTTACGGCGCTTGCAACACATTTAGGTTATATCAGCGCCAGTAAAAAGGAAGAAAATTGGATAGTAAAAAGTTCTAGAATTACAGTTGAAGCATCCAAGAGAAAGTAAGACATAGGGGAACTGGGAACAAATAGGGATCAGATGTAGATTCCAAGAGCGTATCACCAATGTACTAAGTTTGAGATCACCTATAAGTCTTATCCGGACACAAGAACAAAATCCAACAAAGAGGAACACACTCAAATGCTTACATTATACATTAAAAAATAACAAATATAGTAATAATACATAACAGAGAGATGATTTACAAGGAAAAAAATATCATCTCCCAAAACAATAAATATGCATTTGACTGCTTCCCTCCCAGCTAGGACTCCGGCGAGGGCCAGGAAAAAAAACAAGTAATCTCATTCCAAGACAAAGACTGAAAGCATGTTGGAAAACAGATATAAGGGGATAGAAGACACAGTGTGTACCTCCCTGCCCGCTATGGGAGCTTTCCACAATGAGATCAAAATTCAGAACGGACAATATAAAGAAAGAATTCAACTGCCTCAACTTTGATAAGGACCAATACACAAGAAGCACGATTGTAAAATAAATGAAATAACTTAAGATGGTTAGAAATGCATAACTACCAACCTGGTACATCACTTGAGAGGGCGTTTTGGGGTAAAAATTAGGTGAGTTCAGATAAAAAGTAGACGATTGCATATATGTTTTCTTTCATGCAACATAATGGTCTTTAAGTAGTATACTATAATAGTAGTTATAGTAAAATGCACCTCTAAATATTAGAGAATTCCTACTTCTTTACTTTGACAAGATAAACACACCTAAAAATGGAGTATACTTATTTTTCTTGAACCTAAACCGTTACAAAAGCTTGCTTGAAAAAAAAAATTAAAATCAGATGAAGATGTTTTTAAAGGGATTAAATTTATATATTTCATAAATTAATAAAGGGAAATAATCATTGTCATCTTTAATCAATATAAGCAATTGATTTTCTTTATGAATACCTTCCAATCAAAAAGGTGGATTTAATTTTATTCTTAATTAAAATAATATTTGTAACAAATAGTGAAAGTATCAATACTGTCTTAGAATATTCAAAGTATATCGAGGCTAACATCCATATCCTATGCAAATCTCCAATACATTATGAAAGGTTTGAGTAAAATACAGGCGTCATATAAACGAATGGAACTTTTTTAATTGTTGAAAATCATTTATGTTAGAGGCATAATTCAAATTAAAGAGCTACACAAATGGAGATTATGCTCTCACTGGACACCAATAATAATGATAATAATAATAACAACAATAGTAGCAGTAGTAATAGTAATAATAATGGATCAATAATAATAATTCATTAGGCTCACATGGCTTTTTTACCACAAATTAGTCAAAAATTACAAAATACGGATTTTGAACTAAAAATAAGCACTTACGGACTCAGGAAGTCAAATACGGAACAAATCCGTTTTTAACAGAACGGTTGGCAGCTATGGTTCTACAAAGCATTTGTCTCTCAAGCTGAGCAAATGAATGTTCATATAATATAAAAAAGGATATTGCAATGATGAACAGATTGTACTATATAAAGATAAAACGTTTTTGTAAACCCCCAAAATATGTCAATAACACTATACAATACAATGAATGTAATACAAATCAAATTCATGATTGTCATTACACCGATTGAAACGCTCTTTCCCTTCTATATTTATTTCTTTCATTAAAAATCTTTGTCTTCACCAAACTAATTAGTGTACCTTCAGGGATTCCTTTTTGTGAAAATACCCTGTGGTGTTTTAAGAACAGAATAATTTCAGACTTTCTAGGTAATGATCCCCTTGAACCATGTGCTGAAACATCTTCGACAAAGTTTTTAAAATATGACTTGACTCTATCTGTATCCTCATCTGACCATGACATGTATCTCCGATTTTTGCTTGAATTCCTCTTGGGTTCAGTTTGTTTTGAAGAACACGTAAGCTGATTTGGCACTCCTGCTTCACCATCAAATATTTCTTCTTGATTTGCAGCTGTTACTATGGATGTTCCAAAATTTGCATTTGAGTCTCTATTCACTACAGAGTCATTTGTTTCAATGTTACAATTTCCTTCCCAGTGACCGATGCTGAGTTATCAATTTGACCCAAAAAATGACCAACTTCTGTTATTTCTCGTATTGCAAGTGGACACTGATAAATGTTTTGATTGATTGATTCACTGTGTCCCATATGTCGATAGAAGACATCTCTCTCGTGTTGTGGGACATCAAGTAAGGCAAATAATGTCGAAGCTCGGTGCCTGAATTTATCAGCTATTAACAACTGGGGTTTCTCTAAATCCTTTACTAAGGAAGTGACATATTTGATGGCAATGTAACCACTTACATGATCTTTGGATATTCCTGTATTTGGAAAAAGAAATGGGTTGTCTGAAATATCAACAGCTTTACGCTCCTGTGCAAGTTTCCTTAAAGGCTGAATTGTGTCATTGGGTATCAACACAGGGACCAACATCTTGCTTCCCTTTCCAGACTGATAGGCCAGCTTATACTTCTCAAGTAACGCTTTTTCCAGAGGATCAGTGACATGTTGTACAAGCTGGGGATCAACCCATACACCTGAATCTGCATCATTCCAGTCTTTTAACAACATCCTTGCGGGTTCTCCGCCTCTCCTCGCATTAAACATTGTAAGCCTAGCTACGATGACATTGCGAAGCCTAACAAACATATGTGAATCAAATAATTGATAATCATCCTCACAAATACGGACCATCTCTTCAGTAATAAATTGCCGTAGCTTCTTTATATCATTCTCTAATGGCATCTCTTTGGGTTTTCTCAAATTTGTTCTCTTTGCTTCACATTGAACTCTGGCTGTAAAAAAAATACTATCCCAATTATAATCCAGGACAGCTTTGAACAAATCTATCTCTGCGGATTCTTCCATTTTGTTTTGCATTATATATTCCCCTTTTAAGAAATTAATTAACTTTTTCAATATAAATCCAATTGAAAGCTTCAAGCCTGCTTTCAATGTCCCATCCTCTTTCAAAGTCATTTCAGAAATGGTTTGCGATATTTCATTAAAGTTACAACGCTTCACCACGTCCTCTCCAGAGAAAGAAGGTTGATTCGTTCTCTTCCTAGTTTTTAAAATCAAATTTCCTAAGATGCGTAAATCACTCATTATAACTTTTCTCTCCTTCTTTGAACTTTTACTCCACAATTTTGTTCCTAACAATACTATAGCTTTGTCTGATCGACACAAATTTCCCACTTCATCATTCCGAAATTTGTCAAGAATATTCTCCTTTATTTCTTTACTTGCATTGGGAGCCACGGGATAAAATTTTACAACCCCAGTACACAGAGCATGCTCAGTACTACATTTCTTTTTGTGTTCATAAACCCTTCGTCCAGAGTAAAACCCCTTACAGCCAGCACACATAACAACTTCATGTGACCCTTGTGCTCTCTCACGCATAACTATTGAATTGTTTCTAGTGTTTGAATAAAAAATGCCCTTTTTCTTGAGATAATCCATTGTTCTATCCCTTTCCTTCACAGGCTGTTTCATGGCCTCTGTAACTTCTGTCTCATCTTTGTGTTTCCTCATCAAATGCCTTGAGAGTTTTGTTTGCAACTGTCCACAGTATGGACAGGGTCTCCTTGGCTTTTTGTATTTCTCTGGAAAAAAAAGAAGAAAATAAAGCACATCATGCTATGAACTATGAAAATAAATCAATAGACAGATCATATGCACATCAGCTACATGACAGCGATAGAGAGGAATAGCATTCCAAATATTTAAGGCCTGGACAAGTAACTGTCATAATTCCTTCTTGTTATATACTTTTCTACCATCTATTCCTTTGGAAGAGGTATGTTAGATTTGTGGAGACCTCTGCCACATAACAAATCCAGTGAAAAGACGCCATATTTTTGTTTTGAAATAGAAATAAATAGATCAATCCACCCACTTCACTGGTTCAGGGTTCCCTCTTCATTATAATCAAAATATGAACATAAATCGGAATAGTAACACATTGAAGTCTCATCTGAATACATAGATTGTCCTTTGTTGTTTCAGCGAAAAATCAGACAGAATGTCAAAAGAATTTTAGGTTTTTCCCCAACCCCCTTGGAGGTATCAGTATCAGCGGAATGGTAAGCGTCATGTTTTTTACGTTGAGCAACAAAATTTACTCCAAATGCTTCACTCGACCCAGGCGGAAAAGCAATCAAGAATAGACCCAAGTCCTATCCAAAGACTAACATTTCATTTAAGTTTATTGTAGGCCCTTGGCCAATCGACAAAATTCAATTCACATAAATTATTTACAACAATCAGAAATTAATTATATCAATAATAGTAATAGAATGCAATGAAGGCAATATCATATAATAATAATAATAATAATAATAATAATAATAATAATAATAATAATAATAATAATAATAACAGTAGCGGCTATAAGTAACAATTAATATAGTAACAAAAGTAATAATAGACTATAGTTCATAGTCATAACAATGACTTTCTTTGTCATTGAGGGAGTGAGAAAACATCACCGGCTGGCAGAACAAACAGCCGACATCAATCAAACGTCCTCCAGACCGGTTGAGCATCGGCTTCATTAATTCCTTAAAGACTTCCCCCCAACTGCCTGAACGATGCTGATGCCCAGACAACTTAATCCTGATTTATATTTTGTGGGAATGAAATATGACATGTATATGCCGGAAATATTTCAATAACAAACACACTGTTCAGATAGAAAATATTTGAGTCTTGCCTTTGTTAATTGATACAGGTAAGTTAGGAAAATAAATGCTAGTAAAAACGATCAGCAAGTTCGTGAACACTGCTTCTCAACTCGAACATATGTTTTCATCAAATCTACACACATCATGTTGTGAGCTGAATTTTAATGATCTCAGTTGTCATTGAAAGGAAACCCAAGAATTTTAGAATAAAGAAAAATATTGAACCTGGAAGTCAAAAGGGTTTGTAGCACAGCAGGCATTATCAAAGTATAATTTTAGTACCGACAAATTAAAAAGAAAATGTGCTTTTCTTTAAATGCTCCCAATCATCATATACTGTTTAGGTTGCAAGATTAATAAAAATGTTATCTACTCTGATTCTCGTTAAGTTTCCAGCTGGTCTGTGAAAAAAAGCCTTAAGCATCATAGAAATACAAAGAAACAGTTTTAATATATAGATGGGTTGTAACAAAAAAAACCATTTTAACACTTACAATACAAGCAATTTAAGTCTATTACAGACAAAAAAAAACCCCAATAAAATAAACATGAACATTTTTATGGCTGGTTTCACTGATATCACTCACACATTGGGGTTTCAGATTCTAAGATGTCCACCCTATCAAATTTGGATTTGTGCTTGTTATGTAAATGGTAGCGTATTTTGCGACGCAGCACTGCCAAAACAGAAAAAAAAATGCAATAACACAAATGCAGCACCATGGAGGGGGTGGAAGTTTTCTTTTAAAAGGAATGGGTAAATTAAAATTGATCCCACAAATATCAAAGGAGAAGAATGACAAAAAAATGACTCACCATTGCACGTAACACGTTGGTTTGCAAGTGTATAGCATTCGGGTTGAACCTGGGTCCCAGACTGGCAACGAGGTTCAGTCTGTGATAGTTGTGGATGAGGCTCTGACTGAGTTGGGGAATGAGCACTAGGTTCCAAAGACAATGATGTACTCAGCATTGGGTACCTCACAGAGTACGTAGAGGAATCAGACTCGGAGTCAGCAACAAAATCGGGACCCTGTATATTTTGTGGAAAAGATGACAGATCAATCAATTTATTCATGTTGACAATAAACATGAAGAGCCATTGTTTAATAATCCAACTAAACAATTAGCTGGTTAATAATGCAAGTATAATAAAAAAGAGTTGAGAAAGGCAGACATATTGTCTAAGTATTTAATATGTTCAACTGTGCTTGGATAAATATAGATACACCAACCAGGGTTTCAGTAAACCGTTTTTAACCAACTCTTTAAATCCTACACCAGGACCAACAACTACAAAACAATTTTTTATATCACTACGATTCTGGACATATAAACGGTTGTCATTGCAACAATATGAACTTCCTAACCTTGCAACTGCAATATAGTTAACAAAAAAAGTTGATAAACATTACGATGCAAGAGAATTTGGACAAAATGCGAGATCAAAAGTATAATCCCAACAGAAGCTATTTTAATTTTTCCTGGAAACGCATCATTTTCACATTTTGTCAAATAAAAAAAACAAACGACTTCAAATGTGAATGGCTCATCAATGAATATCACTTCAAAATATAACGAGGAAGGTTTAAAATAGTGTTATTGTTGGCGAAGTCCACTGCAAAGAAAAATTTTTAACAACAAAAAACTAGGAGATCTCACTGGTGTAAAACAGTGTTGTCCTTGTCCTGAAATATTGTATTGCGCCTAACAGACTGCAGGTCTCATCTTTTGTGGCAAATGTGTTTTGTCCACCACAAAATATGTTGATGTGAAGCATTTTGAGCATGGTGCCAACTGTGGATAAACGCTATACAAATGTTATGATTTTATTTTAATGTACATACTTACCACAAATGAATCATGTGATATGGAACTTTGTTCTGCATCACTTTCAGGCTCTGAGTTGGAGTCTATATAGAAAATAAAAACAACAAAAAAAAAGCTGAAGACTATCATGTGCAAGTTTTTCTCTAAACTCTTAAACAAAAAATCATGCCATCTTGTGCTGTAAAAGGATTTTTTAAAAATTATTTACCTTATGACTATTGTCCTTTGGAAAAAAAAAGAAAATTAAGTCCGAAACCTTCTGGCTATTTTCTTTTAAATTTCAAGAACGTCAGAGTTGGCAAGGGAGGACGGAAATATAATTCCAGAAACCAATCTGTCTATAATCATATCCATATGATAGTTTTCGTTCAAGATTCAGGTACAGTCCACTTAGGATAATCGCAATACCTTGGGATCATCGAAAATGTTGGGATTAACCGAAATTCAGTTTCCTGTCCACTATTTCAACATTTTACACATTTATTGTCAACTCAAACCAGTAAATAATATTCTTAGTCCACCACATACAGAGCAATTTGATTGAAACAAAAACCATATGGCAGCCCCGTGTAGATTTGTCAACCAAAAGCAGCTATGAAGCAAGCCGATATCTTATTCAGATTGGAAGAAGTTTCAATCTTTTTTCTCAACAATTCAACATTTGTCAGAGTTAAAGAGATTAGCCTTAATGAGAGACAATAAGCTCTCACCAAACTCGTTGGTCACAATGCACAGTTGTTAATCCTAAAACAAAGGATATCGCTCAGTCTCTCTTTATAACTGTCATTTATAACCTGTTGTCAAGATTATGACCAGCCCCACCCCTCTTCTATTTAATGGCCACCGATGACGTCACAAACCCATACTGCAGAGCCCCGCCCTCTTTCGACTCTAACAGAGTGGTGACACACTACTGTAGCATTAAATCCTGCTCACTCTCGATTCTTCAACCTGTCACGATTTCATCCATGATGAAATTTAATCATGATATACTGTTTGATTTCTTGAATTTACCACTTTTTAAAAAACCGAAGTTTGTTGCAATTAACCAGTGACTTTTATATAGAATTATTTCCATTGCTTAGGAAATATTGTGATTAACCGAAAGTTGCGATTAAACGAGTTGCAATTATCCGGAGTGGACTGTAATAGTATTACACATCATGACTCAAAAAAAAAAAAAAAAAAAAAAAAGCAAACTATGTGTACCTAAATGTTATTCATTTCCTCATCAAATTACATTCTTACCATTAACATCATAGATCACATCAAAAGGGTTGTCTGGATTGACAGCAAGACATTTTTCAGGATTTTTAAAGCTCAAATCTCTCTGATCTGAAGTTACAAAAGAAATAGCATATTCTCAACATTAAACTATGATTTTGTGATGGCTGTGATATGGCATACTGTATGCATAAAGCAAGATGCAAAGACAGGTTTAAGTTTAAATTATTTTATATTCTTTTCAAAAATCCATTCTAGTTTTGCCAAAATAAAATAAACACGAGAAGTGTTGAGTTGGATAAAGCTAAAACTAAAAGTAGTAGTGGTAGTAGTAGTAGTAGTAGTAGTAGTAGTAAACGACAGATCTTACTCACTAGTGTGAATCTACAGTCTACAGAAGTTCCCGAATTATCTGACTCCACTTCCAAATGACTGACTGACAAGTGACAATCATCAATCGGTGTGTGTGTGATTGTGATGTCTACCCTATTGAAAATCTTAAATCAACAGTGATGTAATAAGAATGGCCAATAACTTACCATTTAAATTATCTCGGTGTCTCTTCAATGATGCCTCCAGCATCAATTTACCCCACGATGCCATAGACGTCTAGTTTGGAACTCAGCAAGTGACGAAAAAATACTTGCGGCTATAGAGAGGACGTCCGTCGGCCACTCTCTCCGCAAGTCAGTTGTCAGTGGTTATCAGATAATCATTGGTTCT
>NC_088364.1:22031442-22036442 GCF_034508935.2 Berghia stephanieae | reverse complement strand
GAAATCAATTGTAAAGATGAGATGAATCACTCACTGTTATCGATTCAATGCAAGCACTCCCACCTCATTGTCATGCTAGCTAACTAGAGGGTTGACACAACCCACGAGCTAAAATTTACGGCGACTGTTTTCAAATTTGATTTTTCGATAAAATCGTCACGATGTCTGTTAAATCTCAAATTACACGAAAACCAGATTGTCAATTGCAAACACAGTGAAAAATTTGATGACGAGTGGTCCAGTGGTTTCGGAGCATCAGTGTTACTAAAATCCAATTTGCCAAATATATGATATTCTGAGGCAAAAAAGTAACGCACCATTTCTTTCAATGAAGGTTCAACATATTTATTGAAATCTGGTGTTAATGTTTATTTAAATGTTGAAAGATGAATCATTTTGCCTTAAGATGAATCCAAATTCACAATGTCAGGAGGATTTATGAAATCACAGTTCCCACAACGTTTTGGTAGGGTCAGATTTAAACATTCAAGGAGAAACACTGTTTGGCTGCAAGTTTCTCCAGTACCGTGTACGCCCTCCACGGTCAAACGTGTTTGAAGAATGTCTTCGAAGAAGGTGGGGGCATTGCCATTCTGGTGAAAACATGATGAGGGAGTCGGTGGTGAACGTTAAATCCACCCCACACATGGGCGCTGCCTCTGCCGAAGTGATCAAGCATCCGAATGACGCTCGCCATGTCTCCTCCACACCCTTAATCGACCGCCAGCAAAGTGAAGATTTAATCTACTTTCATCTGAGAATAGCACACTCATCCACTGTTGTTTAGTCCATCTGATATATCAAATCCAATTTGAGGCCTTCTGCATACCAAACCAGCTTCTGAAAGACTACGCCAAACAGTGATAGACTAGCATCATCATCATCATCATCATCATCATCATCATCATCTTCATCATCATCATCATCATCATCATCATCATCATCATCATCATCATCATCATCATCATCATCATCATCATCATCATCAGCATCATTATTATTATTATTATTATTATTATTATTATTATTATTATTATTATTATTATTGTTATTAATAATAATAATAATAATAATACACATTTATATAGCGCTCATTCTCGTGTAAAACACAAGCTCTGGGCACTTTACAATATAAATATCAATTTTAAGTGAAAAAATAAAAAAATAAAATAATAACAACAATAACAATTCATAGCCAAATCAAGGATTCATATAGAGTCAAGAAAAACAAATACAGTAAAAATGTGTCTTGAGATTCTTTTTAAAAGTAGGTAAAGACTTGCACTCCCTCAGACCACGTGGTAGTTCATTCCAAATCTTGGGGCCGAAACAAGCAAACGATCTATCACCAAATTTTGTTCTTGATCTTTTTTCCGAAATTTTCGTTTGGTCATTACATGATCTTAAAGTGTAATTTTCAAATTTACACATGACCACGTGATCTGTGAGATATGCCGGTGCTATACCAGCCAAACACTTATAAACAAGACACGCTGCTTTGTAATATGTGCGCTTTTCAATGGGCAACCAGTGGAGAGAGGCCAACAAAGGGGTTGCATGATCAAATTTTTTTTTGCCAAAAACTAATCTTGCTGCACTGTTTTGCAGTAGTTGCAATTGTTTAATAGAAGCCTGAGGCAAGTTGACAAGCAGCGAGTTACAATAGTCTAGTTTCGAAAAAATGAGGGAAACAACCAATGTTTTACATGTTCCAATTGCAATATACTGACGGATCGAACTGATTTTCTTCAATTGAAAGTATAAAGATTTACAGAGAGCAGAAATGTGAGCTGACATTTTCATTTCTGAATCAAAATAGACACCCAAATTTTTCACAGTCTTTGAAACTTTGATCTTTTCACCCCCAATCAACACCTCAAGACCATCATTCACCTTCAACTGCCCTCTATTTCCCACAATCATCACTTCTGTTTTTGACTCATTCATTTTCAACTTGTTTGCATCCATCCACTCTTTCACATCCGTCACACATTCTTCCACACGTTTCACAATATTTTCGAGATTTTTAGTTTTATCAGTAGCATAAAGTTGCGTATCATCTGCATAGAGATGATAGCGCAGCCCATGACCAGTGATGACATTAGATAATGGAGAAGTATACAAAACAAAAAGAATTGGACCCAAAACAGAGCCTTGAGGAACACCAAAAGACAATGTATGTTGACGAGAAAGTTTATCTAAAATCATAACCTGTTGCTTTCTGCCATCTAAATAAGATTCAAACCACTGCAAGACAGTCCCAGACAAGCCAAAGGTTATATTAAGTCGTTTAATGAGAATACCGTGATCAATAGTATCAAACGCCGCCGAAAGGTCTAACAATGTCAGAAGAGAAACAGAACCTTTATCTAAAACATCAAGCAAATCACTCGCAACACAGCACAGAGCAGTTTCTGTGCTGTGGTAAGAACGATAAGCTGACTGAAATTTTTCCCATAGATTGTTTTCATGGAGATGTTGTGAAAGACGTCTGAGTACAACTTTTTCAAGGATTTTAGAAAGAAATGGCAGATTTGAGACGGGACGGTAGTTACTAAGGTCATTTACATTGAGATTTTGCTTTTTTATGAGAGGCTTTACAATTGCATGTTTATAGATATCTGGGACTTGTCCTGAGATAAGTGACTGATTTATAATATAAGTTATGCAAGGTAACAATTCAGGAAGACATAATTTCAAAATATTAGTTGGTAAAGGATCTAAATCACATGACTTCGAGGAAGATGAAAAAATTATTTTAGAAATTTCTTCTTCAGTTGTTTCTTTAAAACAAGAGAATCCCTGTGAACCCGAAAAAGGGTGGAAATTTATATCTTCATTTTGCACGAGGTCCAAATTGTTCCGAATTTTCGATATTTTTCCCGAAAAGAAATCTGAAAATGCATCCGGCTGCTTTTCTACCGGGATATTAGTGGGTAGACACATGCCCTTTTCTTCCCCTAAAAGTTCCTTTGAAACAGAGAAAAATTCCCTTAGTGTCCCTCACTGATGACAGTTTTGTGTTATAATAGTTTCTTTTTGCTCTTTTGCAGGTGGTTTTATACTTATGCTTTTTTGCTATATATATCAGCCGGTCAATCTCAAGGCCCGATTTTCTCCACGATGCCTCTGCATTCCTTTTTTCCCTTTTGGCAGTTTTTTCACTCTGGTTAAACCACGGAGACGGTTTCCTGGAATTTATTATTCTAGTTGTGTTTGGCGCATGCCTGTCGATGACGTTTCGCAGTACCTCGTCTGTTTTCTGTGCTGATGGTATATCCATTCTTCCTAGTTCCTCTGACAGATTGTTTTTGAAGGAACTAATGTCTATTTTTTTGGTATCCCTAGACACTATCTTGACTTTCTTTGCTTTCTCTTTGATGCATTTGAGAGTTGCCAGAATCAGATTGTGGTCTGAAATTTCTTTTTTGATATTTTTAATTGATTCAACAAGCGAGGGTGTGTCAATGATGAACCAGTCCAAGATGTGCCCCAATCTTTGAGTTGGAGAGGTCACTAACTGAGTGAGGCCATGTTCATTCAGCATATTTTTTATAATTTTAACGAGACTATTCTGATCAACATCAAACTGAATATTAAAATCGCCGATATAAATCTTTCGCTTATTTGATGTGTCTTTTGATACAAAATCTAAAAATTCGTCAGCAAAATCATTCTGTCTCAGTTTGTTCTTTTTTGTTCTTTTATTATTATTATTATTATTATTATTATTATTATTATTATTATTATTATTATTATTATTATTATTATTATTATTATTATTGTTATTGTTATTATTATTATTATTATTATTATTATTTATTATTATTATTATTATTATTATTATTATTATTATTATTATTCTATACTGTATCCCTTCCACATCTCTTCAGGTTACTGTGCTTGGTAAAATCGATTTTGTAATTGGCAGCTCACGCACGTAGTATAACGATCTTGCCCTTGGTCGACCTCTTCTTCTTTATAGCTGTTTCTCAGTTTCTTCATAGCAACGAAGGAGTCCAGTCTTGTAATCCCCCTTTGTGACATATTGACCTCCGCCATGCCAAAGGCCCGTAAACTCTATTGTTTACTTAATCAAGGCATACGTTGAATGTGAATGAATAAGAGTAATTTTGTGGCCGTTTTGTTTTACGGCACTTGCAACACAGTAAGGTCATATCAGCGCCAGTAAAAAGGAAGAAAATGGGATAGTCAAAAGTTCTAAAATTACAATTAAAACACCTAAGAAAAAGTAAGACAAAGGGGAATTTGTTCAAATAGGAAACAGATGTAGATTCCAAGAGCACACTATCAAAGTACTTAGTTTGAGATCACCTAAAAGTCTCATCCACACACAAGCCCATGTCCCAACTAAGAAGAGGGATACACTCAAATGTTTAAAAATCATATATAATATTTAAACAAAACAATACAGTGCATAACAGGGAGATGATTTACAAGGAAATAAATATCATCTCCCAAAACTCAAACTAAACATTTGACTGTTTCCCTCCCAGCTAGGGTTTCCAGCCAGGGCCAGGACAAAACCAAGTAATCTCATTCCAAGACAAAGACAGAAAGCATGTTGGCAAACAGACATAGGGGGATAGAAGACACAGTCTGTACCTCCCTACCCACTATAGGAGGTCAGGAACCCCACCCAGTTTTTGCGCCTCGATGTTTTGATTTTTCATCGTTTTTCAACCGTGATATCCTTTCAAACACAGATGTAAAAAAAATAATTTAAAAATCAAGATTGCGGTGATGGCTTTGTAGCGGTGCGGTACATCAGTTATAATAAGATGAGCTCTTACCATGTCTTGGGGAACGTATTGATTCCATGCTTTGAGTTTAATACTCACAACATCCGAGATCCGGATATAACGTACCAACACACTATGTGTAACCTTGTGCGTTTTATAGTCTGATTAATAGATTTTAGTGAAAACTACCGTGGCCTTCATAAAAGGCCTGAAACTGACCCAAAAAAGTACGTCATA
>NC_088364.1:22016442-22021442 GCF_034508935.2 Berghia stephanieae | reverse complement strand
ATATAAATTCTCTATTTCAAAAATTAAACGTTTCCTGGTGTATTAATTTGTAAAAGATGTATGTGTGTATTGTGAAGTAAATGTGTTATGAAGATCATATTATTATAAGATCCACACATTTCCATTTATTGGACAATAAAGATGTAGACGGGGTCTAGTACTATTACTATTACTATTTTAAAAATCAAAAGAACCAATATTGTTGTCACTTGCTTCATTCAAGCTTAAGACTAGAAAGTTTTTTACTAGACTTGTAAAGTATTTTGTAACTCTGCATTAGAACAGGCCCTGATAGGAACGGAACGGTTCTAGGAGAAAACATTTTTAAACAATTAAACAATCAAACAAACAAAAACAAACCAAAATGGAGATTATGCATTTTATATGGAGCAGAATACCACATAGAATGGGGAGAAAAGGGTTGTTAAGATGTCTACATAATTTTACAGTCAACCCAGTCGGTCAACCAAACTAGATGAGATAAAAACATCGAATAAGGTTTTGATGAAAAATCTCTGAATAAAAATCGCATTTATAAAGTGATTCTTTACAATTTCGTTGCATTCATAAAGAGATTCTCTACAACTTCGTTGCATTAATAAACTGAGTCACTAAAAATTCGTTGCATTTATAAAGTGGCTCTCTACAATTTCGTTGTATTTATAAAGTGGCTCTCTAAAATTTCGTTGTATTTATAAAGTGACCCTCCACAGGTTCATAACCGCGCTAACTATTGCACTTTGGGAGGTATAACGAGTGATAACAATAATCTAATCATCTTATCATTGCTTTGATTTATTCCGTACTCGTATTTGGTCGGCGATATGCGAGGTTTAATAGGAAATTATTTTTACTTTGGCAGTAAGCAACCTGCATTTCACATGAAACTCTTGTGCGATATTTTTGGACAGGATCGTGTGAAGGTGAAGTCCGTATTACATATACCTACTCCAATAATAGGATTGGGAGGAATCCGAATAACGCCAAAGAGAGTGGAGGATACAAAAATTTGACACGGACCGATTGGAAGCCGTTTTATTCTCTCGCCAATGGAATCCTAATGTATTGCAATATAAACTATAAAAAATGCTACACCATTGTAAAGGGGAGTATTCAAATGCGTGCACGGGCAATTTTTCGAGGTGGGCCCGTTATTAGACGGAAAATTGAACGGGAATTCCCAAACCTAAGGAGACTTCAGTGTAGCCCTATTTTCATCCATCGGAACTTTTGTATGAATCACAACATGGTCCGCTTTACGAGCGCCCGAATCAGAGTCCCAAGCCAGATGTATGAGATGGGATCTCATCCTTAGTCGCCTAGCTACTGTGCAAATAATTTTGCGCCATTATACCAAAATAACGATCCAAACAACTCTTATGATTGTATTCTATCAATAGCTTATGAATGATTAGGGAAGAAGTTGGGTCAAAATATTGTAAATCAATTGTCTAAAACACACTACGTGCAAGCAATTTTAAGCACATTTCAACTCAAACGTATCAGAGCTGTTAAATTGCGCTAAAATACTGGACTAAACCCGTCTTAATAAGAACTAGATAGTTAACCTCAAGGTCCACACAAAACACCCAAAAAATATCAAGAAATTCACGAAACGAAGGTTTTAACTTCCTTTTTTCTAAGACACCAAGATTCATGAATTGACAATGCAAGTTGTCTCCATGGAAATGGCGTCACCATGAGATTTCAAATCTATACTAGATATAGTCCTAAATACATTACATCAATTAATCAAAAACAAAATCTTGATAAATAGCAATCGATTTTCTTTTATGTCGCGAAAATTTTTTTTCCCCAATATTTAAGAATACGTTTTGTCAGTGGTCAATGCTCAGAATGGAACCTTCTGGACCGTGTCTTGAAGTCAAAGCAAGTAGATGTTACCACTTGCCGTGTAAACAACCTCGCCACTTTGGTATTATGACTGAATCTGATGCTGAAAACTAAATCGAATGCTGAAGGGATCAGAGAGCCGAAATCTTAATTTCTTTGAAATTAAATATAATCAATCTCTCAAATAAAGCTGTAAATTTGACTCAAGTTGCATGTTTCATACAATAGATTCAATGTTCAGTATTTGATTCACTTCGTCCAGTTTGAGTCGGTGAGACACAAATTATGCCATATAATAAATATAGTCAAACGGTTTGTGTATCTAAAACCTGAATACCATTGGCGGTAAGGCCACCCAAAATAAAGACAATAGTGAAAAAGGATCTAGAAAAATATACCTATGTCTAATAAAAAAACGGCATAGAAACGATTCCGGGTAAAATCACTATCTAGCCAACAACAATACTAAACTAAGTAATGATTAGATCGGATAGAGAATAATGGGTGGATTGTATGGGGTTGGGGTAGGGGATTCATTACAGGTCTAGAATGTAGGGAGAAAGGGAGGGGGCAGAGGTAGGGGAGTGCTGATAAACAGGTTATAGGCTCATGATGGTGAGAACAGTTTCTTTACACCGAGATGGTTGGGACCTGCTGTTTCCATATATCACCTGTGATAACACATTATCAACGTCGCATTTTTTAGCTAGATGATCATTTGCCTCAACATTAGAGAATGCTGAATGGACATTATCGGTAAATATTATATTATACGGATCCTGATGTGTCCAGCTAAACCACAGCCTTAACTTTATCTAAAATACTGATGAAAATGCTTGAATTTTTCTACAAGATTCATTTCCACATCTTCAGGATAATATGTTTGGATAAAGCATTAACCCGTCCACTGTTCTCTTCTGTAGCTTTTAATGAAAATTGTTTAGCAGCATCATTGTCTACAAAGGTCCTCTGTGCCAGATTTGACTCTATTGCATCAATCATGGGTTTTAATTCTGAACCTGTCTCTTAGCTCAGGTCATCTATAGCAGCACCCTTATCATTGATATGTTTTCTTCTTGTTCTGTTTTTTCGTAAATTCAACACCAGGCAATTTTTCTTTTGCCTTTTCTTCACAATGATCAAATATCTCCCTGCAACAAAATTTAAGAAAGTCCTAAAGTAAAGCATACAATTACCAACATACGTCTCAGCTAGTTTTGAGGTCCTGAAGTGAATAACTAGTCTTGTGAAATTCATCCAAAAAATAACTTCACAAAAAAAGCCCTAACATAAATTCAAACTCCTCCATTTTATTTAAAATGTTTATGACTTCATTTCTTATTTCGCCTTTCTATGTTGTGTCAATGTAAAGCTGATGCAGGCAATGCAGAAATAATTTCATCGCAGCTAGCCAGCATTGTGCTTGTTGTCGTGGAATTGTTTTCCCATCTAGGTCTAGTCTTTGTAATCTTTTCACCATCTTTGTGGATTGACGACAGAAATGTCCAACATCATTCTGTCTGGGGTTTTTAATGATGAATCCTCTGTGCTTGTACGACTCTCTGGTTTACAAATCTGCAAATGTGTTGCTTCATTCGTTGTCGTAGTGAATATACAATTATATGCACTAGGTTCTGCATCAAGAGTTGTGTGAATTTCATGTAACTGACTCCAATGTGTTAACCCTCTTCTTACCAGCTATAGATAGAATGCGCTTGACCAAGGAGTTCACAACATTGCCATCCGGAAGTATAACGGACCAACACACAAACTCTGTGTAACCATGAACGTTTATAGTAAGGTTAATACAGTTTAGTGAGAACAACTCACAAACGCGGATGGCAAAAACAATAACAAAGGCCTGAATGACGTCATCTTCGAACTATCTATAGGATATTGCCGAATGTTAAGATACAATAAAAACATTTTCTTATTCTTATTCAGATTTGTTTTATGCAGCACAAAATAACTAACACTTTCGCGGCACAGAGTTCTAGTATGTACTAATTGCTTTTGAGTTTGAATACTTTTTAAAAAATTGTATATGACATATTATTAGGAAAAATTCCGAAAATGATGGGTAAGGAAGAGTTCATCAAAACTTTATCTATCTTTGTTAAGAAACCTTCTAATTTCTTTAACTTTCTAAGCTCTTCTTTAACTCTCTACTTTATTTTCCTCTTTTGAAATTCACCTTTATAACATCTGGTTGACATCTCGTAAATAAAAACAGAAAGTAATATTTATGAATTTACGGATATTTTGAAGTTTTTTCGAGAGCAATTTTTTTAGCCTCGGATACCCACGGATTCTTTGACCCATGGTTGTGAAAACCCTTATAATTCATGGACTGCTACTTGATCCCAGAACCGATGTAAAGATTGTATGTATGACAATTGCACACATAGACTTCCATTTTGAGAGCCCCAAAGAAAGTGGGGGCTCGAAGCTTTTGTTTGTGTAGCTTGTTATAAATCTTGCTCTGTCTAGGGTAATTATTTGATATCCTCGATGTACAGATGCATCGGTAAGCACATTACATTCAAAAGTATTAAAGTCAATACAGTCAGCCTCCAACGATAATAAAAAAGTGTTGTCTAAAGTTTCAAAACCAGTGCATGGAGAAAAGGAAATTGCATTGAGAGAGAAACTTTTTTTGTGAAAGTTCTTTGATGTATTAGAATTAAAACTAGGTTCACGTTATCTTTTCATATCGGTTAATTCGTTTGTATGGGTTCATTGATGTATGGCAATTGATTCTATGCTCTCGTTTTTCAAAGCCCTACAAAAATGTTTGGACGTCTTACCCTACATACAGGAACGGGCCCAATTCGAGGCACGTTACGAATTTGGAGACCCGTTGTTCAAGTTCAAAATTGGTGGAGAACCATCATTTAAGATAGACCTGCTCAAATCGAAAATTTTATGTTACTGCAAGATGACTCTCCTCTTCACTTTTCTGTGGTTGTTCGTGAAGATGTCCACTTCCCTGGAAGATGGATGGGTCGGTCGGTCGGTCGTCAGGTTCGTACGAGTGGCCAGTCAAAAGTCCTGACTTAACACACTGCGACTTTGTTCTTTGGAATTGCTTTAAAGAGCAAGTTTACTCAACTAAACCAATGACTTTGGAGGAACCTGAGGGGCGA
>NC_088364.1:21943942-22011442 GCF_034508935.2 Berghia stephanieae | reverse complement strand
CATTGTTTTGTTGATTCACTTTAACAACACCATTTCCTTTTCTCTCATTGGTCTTTAGAGTTTTATTCATCGTATTTTGTGACGAAGGATAAATTAGTTAAATCGAAGCTTCCATTCCACTTTACATTTGTAGTTTATTTCATAGAGCTCCAAGTGGCCATATGTATATTATCCTACCCTGATGACGGGACAATCCTATGAACTAGCTGGTATTCCAGTTATAAGAACGGAGACGGGGAGGGTTTAGCTACCTGATTTAGCGAAACACATAATACGCATTGCATTAACTATTTTAAAAAGTGAACTGAGACCGCAATGTTTTCAATTCATTATGGATCTATGAGTTTGGAATCTTGATAGAAAAGTGAACTGAGCGAGACCGAAACATTTTCAACACAGTATTGGAGTCTGGACGTCGTAAAAATAATGACTTTAGTATCGTTTCTTGTCTCTTTTACGTTTTCTGAATCCTTCGGTTATTTATTGTGACCTCTTGTTGCTATGCCTGTCATGCTATTGACATGGATGCCTCTTTAACGATTATCTTATAATATAAGCTTCAGTCCTCCGGTCAACATACAGAGCATATGCATTTTGAAAATTATGTCAGTTATCGTGTATATTTTATTAAAACTAGTCGATAAACATTTAAGTTGTTTTATTTTTTACTCGAAAATTTAAAATGAAGTATATTTTGGCTGACCGTGAACCGAAGACCCATTAATAGCCGCTTTAAGTGCCTATCACCCACAGTAAACCAGCCACAGATCTTGAGCATCACTCATAATTTTAACACAGATAATTGGGAAAAGATGCACCATGTCGTCAGGTTTTGCGCTGCAATTCCTTTATCAGTATGTCAAAAGATGATGAGAAATACTCACTAACTGGGCCTGATCTATTTGTGTGTTTGACATGTACTAAAGGTATCTCAGACCTTTTCATACGGGAAATAAATAGTCAAGGGGAAGAAACGGGCTAAATGGCAGGAAATAGGTTAATGCTTAGTAACGGGCGAACGGAGGAAGTCGTCATGTAATGGCGGCTTCCTTTGGTTCGTGATTTTTCTTTTATAATTTAGTGTTTTTATTTAAGTGTTAAAAAACCAAACATTATTTTTTAAATCATATAGCTACCGATCCCATTGTTTTGTCGTTCCCAATCAGCAATTCAAATTCTTGGTTTCTTGGGTTTTAAATCTATAGAGCTACCGTGTTTGGGGCTTAGCTCCATTAAAATATATTCTTCACAATAAAGCGCATTTTCTATGTGAAATCTTTATACAGCGTTACACACAAACCGCATTGAATTCGAAAAGATTACGACAAAGAGATATTTTATTTATTTTGAAAATAGGATAAGGTAGTGAAAAACGTAGGGGCAGACACTGGTGTAAAAAAAAATCTTTAAAAATGTGCATGACTTCACGAAGTTACAACAGGTTTGAGAGTTTTTGCTAAGATTGTGGTAATTTTAATTGCTCGATATTTTTCTGACCAAAACTTTGAATGCGATTTTTTTTCAAAAGTTGTGCGCAGTTAGCAGTTAACTAGTTAAGTGTGATTTATACAAGCTGAAATGTATTAGAAATTGACTTAAGTTAGTGGCGGAAATTTTAAGAGAACTGTGTGAAAAATGAATTCGATTCCATGTGGCCAGCTTGGAGAATGAATTTAGCATTGTTTGCTTAGGTAAATTGTTAAGGCATGGTGGAGCTGTGGAACTTCTCCGATCATGATTGTGTATTTCAATTTTTTTTAAAATGACTTATAAGAGACCAGGTTTTAAAATCGTAAGTAAAGCCCACACTTTTTAAGCTTCCTCGAAGTTTAAAAACTCTGTGGCTAAATCACATAATTCTCAGTAAGCGTCATTCAGATTGCGAGGCTTACTACTACTACTACTACTACTACTACTACTACTACTACTACTACTACTACTACTACTACTACTACTACTTCTATTACTACTACTACTACTACTACTACTACTACTACTACTACTACTACTACTACTACTACTATTACTACTACTACTACTACTACACTTTTTAAAATAAATAAATCAATATTCCTATTTAAAACCGTTCTACATTTTCGGAGATAAATACTTCTACAAGATCAATGTTGATTTTCTTGTGCTAATCGTTTCAATATCCGCGTCGTTGATTAAACAAATTTCAAATCGTTTCCTACCTGTAAATTACTGCGTTTCCTTGGCAAGATGCAGGAAACGAGTTCATGGTTTTTAAAAAATATATATTTCGTTGAAAGAAGATTTCATAAGCGACCTATTCGTGAAGGTGATTGTCGAACAAATAAAGTCTTTCAGAATCATTAAGACCGTGGAGGCGGAGTTTATCCCCCGTTTCTGTAGCGTCAAACGGGCAACAGCTATTACCTGCTACCCTTTGGATAGGACGCTAGATCAAACAGTCCCAGTTATCAAATCTATTTGGGTGGAGGGGGGGGGGGGGAGTAGGTGTCAGAAAAAAATCCCAACTGCAGTAGGGTCGATACGGTTCCTTTGCGTGAGAAGCTTTACCTACTAAGTTATCATTTTCTAGCTGTAAATAATAACAAGAAATGAAGTGGGTAAATACTGTGTTCCCGCGGCAAGATAGAGGCAACGAGTTCATGACCGATTTTTAAAAAACTCGTGAAAGATTGTATATATAAACCCATTGGGGAAGGTGGATGTCGACAAAGTGATTTGTATTTTGTGTGATTGATGATTCCACTCTCTAGTAGTTTCTTTCTATTTGATCATTTAGATTTTGGATACCTGTTTTCTTCTATCTTTTATACAGATTTCTCAGTCTGAAAATACCTGATTACATCTATATAGCGCTTATATATAGTAAACATCATGCTCTAAGCGCTTTACACGTGTTTATACATTTTGCGTATATTAAAAAGAACGAGTTTGTGTGTAGTCTGTTGGGCGCTGGTATAATTTGTGGACATGGCGCTAACTCACATCGGAACGTCCAAATTTGCATCCAGTTTTTATATGACGAGACAAATGTGAACAACATGCCCTCCTGTGGGCATCGTCGAGGTATCTAATCAATCCCTCAAGCCTTTGGTTGTCATGTGAGGTCAAGATCCTGAAATAAACTACTGCTACAAACGTCAATGTGAAGATTAATATAGAGCAAGATTACCTCATGGCAAATGTAATATGCTTCATTTATATCACCAGATAGTTAATTGGTCCAACTTTGTTTTTCAATCAGATTGAGTCATTCAACCCTAACACCGACTGTATCCGTTGTTTATCCGGGATACATTTACCCCATGCCTATTAATTACATTTTTCTGAGACAAATTATAGGCATAGTATCAAAGCTAATGTTTTTCATTATTACATGTTAATGGTAGTTGAATAAAAATATGTATGCACATGCTCATTTTTAATACAATCTTTTTTCCAAATTTGAAAAGTAGCAAAATCTCTAGGATTGAGTGAGATAATGTCATTTCAACACCAGTAAAATTAGGAAAATGGAGGTAAATCTGAAAAGATGATAGATCTATTTTTAAAAGTACCCAAGAGAAGGAAGACTAGTTCAATTATGGAACGGGGCAATCCATCCAGTTTGAGACCACATAAATTCCCCAATATGACACTAAAAAGGATCCTACCATGAGGTTGTACACTGTAGGATACAAAGTGCATATCAATAAATAAAAATACATAAAGAAATATGATTAACAAGGAACAAACAATATCACCTCTTGGTAAAGATAAATAAATTTGCTTACCAGCAAAATACCCGAGACAAGCCCCTTGTGAAACGTAATTATGGTCATATTCCAGAGACGAAACACAAAGCCACATGGAAAGGGTAAATTAAATAATAATATTTAGGGATAGAAGAGATCACAAGGGTGTGAATTGATGACCAAAGGCAGTCGATGGTGCCATTGAGTTTGAGTGTAGCCATTAACTGAATGGGTGACCAAACAAACTGGTCAAGGCGTTTTATCTTGGGTCACGCACTCTACAATTGCCTATATTGATATATTGTCCCCGCTATTCGGGAGTGAGCAGAGTTGGCATACGAGAGCGACCTCATAGAGAACGCGCACTCCATGGATTAAAAACGAGTGGCAGAGTGAAATAATTTATAAAAGAATCAAGTGAACTGAATTGGACATGAATACCGGTACACTAAAATCAATGTTTCAAAAGTTTGCAATTTTGAAATGTCTTAGTAGTCAATTTGAGTAATAAGAGTCTAATAGGATTCAGTAGTCTGATGTCACGCCGCCTGGCAACGGCAGCCATCTTGGTTCTAAACAAAGAAAATCATTACTTTTTATTCTTCATGTTGGCTAGAACTTTTCATTCCCTTTTCATATGCCTTGTGATCAGAATGTGTAAAAGTCAAAACATGATAAAATGTATGTGTTTGTTTTCCTCTGGAAACGCTTTTATGCTCGCCGGAGAAATATTTCATACGGGCGTCCGCCATTGTTCCGATAGTTTAGAGCCAGTGTTACTAAGTTACCATGCGTCATTAGGAAGGAAGTGACGTTACGACTGTTGAAGACTATTAGTGTCAAGTGATAATATTGATATTTGACCGAGCTACTTTCTGTAGGGTGGAGGATAAATCCAATTTCTTACTTAGAAAACTCCAAATTGTATTTCTTATCATTTATTCCTAACTTCACTTTTCTGTATCTCATTCTCCGTGACATAATACCGTTTAGAGACGGTGAGTCACATTATGTAAAAATAAAACCTTGAGATCTTTTATTATAAAAACACTACGAGTGGTGGGAGAGATCATAGTACTTGAGTACATGACTGGCACCGGCCTCCACTCACCCAGAACTTAACTGTGAAATTGATTTATAGATAATCGTGATAGAAAAAGTAACCCCGTTTCCATTCCAGGTAGGTTCGACTATTTGAGTGTGAGAAGCAGCTGGCAGTTCCATCAATTCTTCCAATGACAGGTACCAGCCGTAAGGTTTGTTTACTATAATGATGAGTTTTTAGATGAGAGATGAAGAGGTGAGCGTTATCAATCAGATAAATACCGTGAAATGGATTAATTGAGAAATAAAGATAAGGAGGGCCGGCGTGAAGAGAATGGCTTGGGGCTATTGGTAGTTGTGATGAATAAAGGGGATGAAGAGGGAGATGATGATGGTGATGAAAACGGTGAAAACGATGATGATATTGGCGACAATGATGATGATGCTATCGATGATGGTTCGGTTAGGATTTTTAGGGGTTTTATAGCGCTCGCAACACTTAAGCCATATTCAGAGCATGTTGTAAAAAGGGAGATGATAGTGATAGGGGAAAAGTACTCAATTTTAATATTAAGTTAAAAGAACCAACGAAAAATAAAAGTAAGACAAAGGGAACTACGAAAGGAAGATTCCTCAAGCGATCTATCAATGCACCTATTTTGACATTGCCTATAAGTCCTATCCAATATCCAGGCTAAATGCAAAGGGTCCGCTATGAACGATGCACTCCAATGTTTACAATTTTACAAAGTACAATATAACGTTTTATTCTCGCTGGATTTAAGCACACCGAACCCCTGTACGCTCTGCAATACGTCACTGCACGCTCGAGCTGGAGATCGACTTCTATCTACCGTACCTCTCATGAGCGTCAGATTTCGGCACTTTTGGATTCTAATTTTAGCACATTTTTTTTTTTACTTCTCCCAAGAGAGTGCTAGAATCCAGAGAGTACTGTATAAAAAACAAAAAGTAATAATAGCACATAACAGAAGTATGATTTACAAGGAAAAAGAAATCATCTCTCAAAAAAGGAGCATACAATTAACGGTCTCCCTCTCGGCTAAGGCTCCGCGCTGGAAAAATGAGCAATGACAATCTAGAAACAAGACGAGAGTATATTGAACCCCCCCCCCCAATAAATAGGGAATATATCAAACATAGGGACAGTGACCCATCCGCCCACCATGGGAGGTCAGAAGACCCAAGCCAGGATGATGATCATGACGAGGATTATGTTGTTTGTAATAAGGGTTTTATGGCGCTCGCAACACATTTAGGTCATATCCGCGCTAGTAAAAAGGAGGAAAATGTGATAGTCAAAAACTGATGGAATTAAAATTAAAGCACTAAAGACAAAGTAAAACAAAGGAGAATTGGATCAAATAGAGGACAGATGTGTGATTCCAAGAACATACCATCAATGTACTTTGTTGAATCCTAAAAGTTTCATCCACACACCAATACAGGATCCCACTAAGAGGATTACACTCAAATGTAAACAAGTTATGTTCAATACAAAAATAGAGAGATGATTTAAAATGAAAAAAAAAAATCACCTCCCAAAACTAACACTTTACATTTGACTGTTTTCCTCTCAGTCAAGGACAAAACCAAGCAATCCCAATCCAAGACAAAGACATAAATCAACTTAGAAAACAGAAAGAGGGGGGGGGGGGGGGGGGGGTGGAAATAGATGATACAGCAAGTGACCTCCTGTCCGACAATGAAGATGATGATGATGATGATGATGATGATGATGATGATGATGATGATGATGAAGATGGTGCAAAATATCAAAGGTGATGGAGAAGGAGAAAGATTGAGGACAAAGTGTGAAATCTTTGGAAAAAAAAAGACAAAACACGTCAAGATAGATGTATACTTTTATTATTGACAAACTCACATGAGACAAGTATTGATTGATACAGATAATGATAATGGAAATAACTACCACGATCACAGACAGACACAATACAATTATTGTTGTTAATGGGATTCTTGTCATGACAATTTATCAGGACTTTGTGTTAGAATCACATCAAGTGTATCACCAAAGTGACTTATGTACAATGTAAAACAGGCTTTTAATCATTATATGTCATTTAACTTTACAGTGTGGATGTGGCCTTTGAACTTTCCCAGTAGATGAGAATAGGCTAGGTGCTTTTCGAATTGTGTCAAACGACTTGATTAAGTTATAGTTATAAATGTTTAACGGTCCATACTAGTAGCCCCTACCACTACCAGTAATTGTCATCGATTTCTAAAGATAATGTATGGGATTATCTGACTAATTAACAGTAATATGCAATTCTTTGTTGCCTTTATTTTGCTAAAAAAAATCAATTATTCAAAAAATCTAAAAGGTTTACAAAAGACAGATGTTGGAAACCTGCCAAGTACAGTTATTCAACATAGAGAGATCATCCGTGCTATAAAACAGAACAAAAACACAAAGTCAAGTTTAAAATTCAATACAACCATCTGAATTTTTACATCTCTGGACAGATCCCAGTCAGAACCGTGTGAGACATATCAATGCTCCTATTTATTTGTGTAATACGAGGGATGTCCCCGCATTAAAGTAGGCTACGTAATCCCATAACTCATGAACCGCATGTTGTGTCAAATCTGTAAACTGGAAATTAAAGATATATTCATTGAGTATTGAGCACCTGTGTTGAAAGTTTGAGCAAAATAGTTGAAAGGTCCGTTCTACATCAAAACAAATATATCAACCATGATTACTGAGTGGTCGATGAAAGAAATTCGTGCAGTAATACGATTTCTGAATGCAACAGGAAAACGTCCTTTGGAAATTCATTCAGAGTTGGTAGTTGTTTATGGGGAAAATATTATGAGTTTGAAGCAGGTAGGTTTCTGGTGTAAAGACTTTCAACAAGGTTGATCTGACATGCAGGATAAGTATAAGCCACGCACAGGAAGGTCATTGTCTTCCCACTCAAAAAGAACATTCAGCATTTGATTTGGGAAAACATGCGGCTTAAAGTTCGAAAACTATCCTATTGAGTTGGAACTTCCAAATCCACTCTTCACAGAATAATCAAACATTTAGAGTTTAGAAAAGTGTCAGCCCGATCGGTTCCATTATAGATGGGTCATAAGGATAACGTGAACAGGTGTCTCAAAATCTCAATGATGAAAATCAACTGCATATGGAGCCTAGCGGTGACAGTAGTCGTGAATGCTTTATTGACCATATGATCACTAGTGATGAGACAGGAGTTCACCACAGTACACCAGAATCAAAGAGGGACTCGATGATCTGGAAACATCCATCTTTACTGCTTGCAAAGAAATTCAAGGTGCAACATTCAGCGAAAAAAAAATTATGGCCACTGGGTTCTGGGACACTAAGGGTGTTCTTTTGTTGGACTTTTTAAAACGTGATCAGACAATAAGTGCAACAATGTATTGCAAAACATTGGACAAGTTGAGGGAGGCTCTGCGGCGAAAGTGACTGGGGCAGCTAAGCAAGGGCGTTAACGCTTTCCAACAAAACAACGCAACATCACATGTCGCGAACATCACCAAAAAAATGAAAACTCATGGATGGCAAGTCTTATCACATCCTCCTCATAGCCCTGATCTTGCACCATCTTTTATCCGTTTGGACCTCTGCTGCGACATTTGGCTGAAAAATGGTTTGAGGATGACGATGAACTGAAATCAGATGTTGAGAATCGACTCAAAAGTCTTGACGTCAATATTTTTAGGGAAGGTATGTGATAACAGAGTGATGTAAACAAATGGTATGTGCATCTGCTTTGTAAGTTACCTTAATTCTGGGACAAACCTCTAATTATTTTTCAATGGCTCACTGTATAGTAGAATCATATTGGGTCATTAAATTTACTGTTGACACATAAAGTTACTTTTTAAAAAAATCAACAAAGATAAACGATAAAAAAAAGAATGCATATTATGACAATGATATGCTAAGAAAGATTATGAAAGTTGAAAATAATACATACATTATATATCGTGATCTAATTATATCTTTTCTATCATGATCACTTGCCTTTAATCAAAACATATGATAAAACAGACAAGTAAAGCAAAATACAACATTACATACAGTAAAGAGCTAGTGTGTTGCAATTTTCTGCGGTATAACACGATATAATGAAACATCTATCAATGAAAAGTTTCACTTTGGACGAGTTGGGAATCATCTTTAACATCTCGACGTGAAGTGCAAGTTTTCTGGCCAAGATGGAAAATTGTGATTGTTCATTCATTGAACAGCGGATTAGTAGATACACCGGACTCAGGATGATTTAGATTTATGCGAGTAAAACTCTCCTCCTCCAGAAACATGCATCTTAGAAAATCACAGTCATTGCTCATGCAGAGCCAAATGATCGTTTAATTGGAGGCCAGTGACAGAAAGCCGGGTAAATCAAACAAAAGGGAATAGGCACAGTGCAGAAAGAGTGTTACCTCCCTTCTTGAGTGCCAAAACAACACCTCGCCCAATAGCCCCACAAACAAAAAATATTATAAAACCAATTGGGGGGGGGGGATGGTAGTTATAATATCAAAAGTAATCACAATTGCTTTATCATGTAAAAAAAAAAGGCTATTATCTATTTACATGGAATTTTCTTTTCATTTAAGTTTAAGAGACACAGTCGCAATGGGAGGGATGGGGTGGAGTGGGGGGGGGGGGGGGGGGGGGGGGGTCCAGATTAAATTCACTAAAGTTAAAGTCAGGAGGCGGAGGGGTTTAATTTGAATATCACAATATGAATCATGAAAGGAAGTTCAGCAAGCAATAAACACAGAACCTTACAAACCGGCAGCCAAATAGAAAAGGAACATTTTTCAATGTCATTGGAAGCAAAATAGAACAATGCCCTACTCGAAAATCTTTTACAAACACATACATACAAGAAAAAGCTCTAAGTAAAAATAAAACTACCTAAAACCATGCAATGAGGCAAGGAGGACTAGACGCCTGGAGACAATTGGAGAACCTTGGCCAGAACCGTGACAACTGAAGGCAGCTGTTCTGTGGCCTGTGTCCCATGAGGAATTAAAGGCCAACGTAAGCCAATGATCCCTGAATTGTGTCAATCATCAGGAGAAAAGTGAACAAACATAATAGAAATCATTAGTAATCAACAATCCTTGTACCGTAAGTAAAAAAATTGATAAAGAATCGTATTCTGCTTTTATTTTGGGTTATTTCAAAGGGAAATATTGGCTCTAACAAAACTTCTTGAAGTGAGATCGTTTCCATGCCACAGACAGACATAATAAAGTACTCGCTGGATTCTAGCGCGCTCTCAGGAGAAGCCAAAACGTGCTCGAATCTGAGCGTGTGGAAATTGGAAATGCGATGGTCATGTTATAATGACTTATTACAGAAAAAAAAAATCAGTCAGTCAGCTCCAACGTGCCATAAAGAAGAGCGTGCTATAATCCAGCAAGTACTTATATATAGGACATGGTTTCTGAATGTACAGAGTGTTTTAGTAGAACAAATACTTAGGAAAGCTTGATATTTTTATTATTTTTTTTTGGGGAGGGGACAAAATATATTAATTTGCTTTTGTTGACGAAATGTATAGAGTGTCAAGCTTTATAAAAGGTCGAGTCCAAAACCAGTCACTGCAATCTCTTGACCGTTCTACATTGTGAATTTTCACATATTTAACTTTAAGATGAGTCGTTTGTATAATATTTAACCTCGTGTTTTCCGTAACTTGTAAGGTGTATTCGTTGAATATGATACATATTTGCTAGAAATTTGCGCTTCCTCTATAAATATAATAATAAAACATTATAATATAAGATCTAGTAATGTCTGTCCAGTAAAGCAATAATAACAGGTTGTTTGTTAGTTTTTGAGGGTTTTACGGCGCTTGCAACACATTTAGGTCATATCAGCGCCAGTAAAAAGGAAGAAATTGGACAGTAAAAACATTCTAGATGTACAAATAAAAGGACTTGAGGAAAAAGTCAGACAAGGGGAAATGGTTCAAAAAGGGAACAGATGTAGATTCCAAGAGCACACTATTAGTGTACTTAGTTTGAGATCACCTAAAAGTCTCAACCAGACACCAACACAAGTCCCCACAAAGAGGAAAACCACTCAAATGTTTACAAATCATATAACAAGAAAAAAAAATATAACAGTACATAAGAGAGATGATTTACAAGGAAAAATATATCATCTCCAAAAACTATAACTCTATACATTTGACTGTTTCCCTCCCAGTCAAGGCCAGGATCAGGACAAAACTAAGTAATCTCATTCAAAGACAAAGACAGAAAGCATGTTGGAAAACAGATACAGGGGGATAGAAGACACAGCAAGTACCTCCCTGTCCACTATGGGAGGTCGGAAACCCCACCCAGTAATAACAGGTTCAACAAGCATTCGAATTCCAGTACTGTATCGCATTAGACTCTTATGGGGTAATCTAGACCAGATCCATAGCAGAAACAAGATCTAAGATAATAAACGTTTTCACAAGTACGTGTACTAGGTTTGGATGGGGTTTTAATCACAACGATGACAGAATAATTGTCACAAAACAAATACTTTTGGAAGTGTTGTCAAGAAAAGTCATAGATGCAAACAGTTATATCACATTGTTCTGTTATTTACATATGTACATCAGTTCAGATCAAGAATATTTTTTTTTAATAAAAAAAAACAAAAACTGAAGAGATTTTGTCTAATTTTGCCCTAGTTTAAGTCAGCGTAAAAGTCAATTTGATACAAATTTCTGCGTAAGTGAATAAATTTGTTTTGTTTGTTTGTTGTTGCTTTAGGTCTCTTCCAACACAATTGAGGTTATATGAGAGACCGCTGAAACAAAAAAACAAGCAATCTAACAAAAATAGTACAAATGTAAATCAAAATCATAACCTAAAGATATCATAAGCTAAATTATAAATAACCAAGAACAAACAGCAGGAGATTTACAGGAAAAAAAATATCCCCTGTCAAAAATACAATCACAAACCAAAGAAGCAGGATAGGCTAGTAAAGAAAAAGAAAAACGACATCACTATCGGATCGTACACCCATGCGAACATCATAGGTATATGATTCAAGGGTGATGCTCCCATCCAACCACCCGCAAGTGAATAAATGAGTCTATGTCAAAAAAAAAGATAAATAAAAAAAAAAAAAAAAAAAAAAAAAAATCATGAGGGTTGACATTTTATCCGATGACTAACACTTTGAATAAAATCAAAAATAATACAATTAACAGACATGTTCCACCAACGACGACTTGTCTCGGGTTTAAGACTTGCTGACAAGTTAAAGTTAAAGGTAATGAGACGAGCGCGCAGATGTACTCGTTTGATTCAAAAGAGTTTAAAACACAAATTTCGTTTTTTGATTGCGAGTCCAGCCTTACTAATTAATTCATGAGCATTGAGACACTGGCGCAACCATTACATACAAGACCTTGTGGCCAGGCCACAGGGCTTTTGGTATTACACAAGCACTCATCACTTTCGGTCAACCATGTTCTTTGAGGTTACACAACATACACCGCCTTTATGGGTATGCCTGTACATAACGTACACGGAACGTGAAGGCTCTCAAAAAATATGCAGCATTGGTACTACCACGATCTCGTTCATGACGTAAGAGGCTGGATCTGGGATTTTTTTCTTCTTGTATCTCGTCTGTTGGAACGATTTCAATAGCACAAAGGAACATGTAATATAAACTGGTACCTGATGACTACAAAATATGGATATCTATATAGAATATATTTACACAATCACAGATCTCATAATTCCAACGTGATCAAATGGTTTAAATTCAAGATCATTAATCAATTATGGGCAAGATTCTATTTTACTCTAACTGAACTCAGTGTGTTTTCATTGAGAGAGCAGTAACAGTAATACAGCAGTACCATTGAAAACCATTGTTATTACTCTCTTGCTGATGTTTTGGTTTATCTTTTAAACTTAAAGCCTGATAAACAGAAGATATTATCATTAAAAAGAAATTGTCTCCCCACAACAGGATTAACAGGTTTTATCATATAATCTGAAATCATGTTTGTAGACATAAAGAATTATTTAGAACTATTACTATTATCATTATTGCACAATCTCCAAGACCAGTTTATGGGAAAATAACCAAGATTACAATAAATCTATAAATTCTTTTGGGGCTTGGCCTCTTGGCACTATCAAAGTGCTCTAACATTGCCAAAAAATAAACCAACCATAGGAAAATGGTCTACATCTGTGCCAAATTCGGTAGTCTGTTCATAAAACATTTAATTCATCCAAGAATCAGAGCTAAGCTGCCGGGCTAAACCCTGTTTGTTTCCCCCTAAAATAATCAGTATTATGCCCTCATGTATTTACAGTCAGAGATCCCAGCTGAATAAATGGTGCTTGACAAGCATGTCCTTAACTCCTTCCTTGAAGGGTCTGAATGAGTCCATCTGCCCAGGAAGCTCCCACTCTCTTGACAGGCTGAAGGAGAACTGACTCAGCAACCTGGAGGAAGGGGAGATAAGGAGGCGAGGGAGGGGAAGGAGGGTAAGGAGGAAGGGGTTAAAAGAAAAGGATTGTATTAAAGAAAGGGATGGATAAATGGGTTGAGGGGAATGAGAATTAATAAATTCAAAATGAATGGATTTAAAGTGACGTAAAAAATGAATTAATGACAGAATGAAGCAATGCATGAATGAATGAATGAATGAATGAATGAAGTCAACAGTAAGAGTGCGAGACAACAATAAAAAAATTGAATGAAAAATGAATGAATTAAAAGATGACTAACAACAGAGAGAGACAGGCAGTCAAGTGTGAAGACTATCTGATCTGAATTGATGCATTATAAGGGCTAATGTTAAGCCTATGATGCCCATCATGATGAAAAGAATTAATTCAAGAAAACACATTTCTTATTTGAATTATCTAAACTTTATTTCGTCCAATTCATATCTGTTTGTTGCTTTAGGTCTCTTCCAACACAATTGAGGTTATATGAGAGACCGCTGAAACAAAAAAACAAGCAATCTAACAAAAATAGTACAAATGTAAATCAAAATCATAACCTAAAGATATCATAAGCTAAATTAAATAACCAAGAACAAACAGGCAGAAGATTTACAGAAAAAAAAATATCCCCTGTCAAAAATACAATCACAAACCAAAGAAGCAGGATAGGCTAGTAAAGAGAAGAAGAAACGACATCACTATCGGATCGTACACCCATGCGAACATCATAGGTATATGATTCAATGGTGATGCTCCCATCCAACCACCCGCATCCAATTCATATCTTGCTTTTATGATTTGTAAAAATCATTGTATAGAACTATATTAAAATTATAAATATTGCAATATATTAACTAAATTTAAAATAAAAACCAATACGCTATTACAGACAAGTCTCGGTAAGATGAGATTTTATAAATTAATGGTTTCAAACCTGGTCAAATTTTAAAAATGTATTCTATCTTATTTCCTTTTTTAAAATGCAAACTATATGAAACATACTAGAATATGAGCATAACAAATGGAATGTTTTGCATAAGACAAAAAAAAATTAGATCTCTGCGACATAGTGCCCATGTAATTAGATAACTTGCACAGACCAAATATAAGAACAATATTCCAAATAAATGGGTTATTCAGAAAGACATTTTAATAAAAATCAATGTCTCCTGCAGAGAGAGAAAAATAAATGTATAATATTGATGGCCTCCCTTTGGCGAAGGCTAATAGTTATAGCCATTATCAGGAATACCAAAATATTCTCATTCCACAACAAAGACAGAAGCCACACATTGAAGGGGATCATAGTCATTGAGGGATAGAACACAAAGCAGGATTGGACCTCATTTAGGCCTCCCAAGTCCACAGGAGTCAAGGGAGTGGACAGCAAAATATAGAAGGATGGATGAGAAAGCCTAATGGACTATAATCCTAAGTGTTTCATAGAAGATAAAAGAAATGAGTTTACAAAGAGTCCCAAGTCAACAACATTGTACATAACACAACGGATGAGATATGATATCTGTAAGGCTCTTTTATATTGTATCTCCATCTGACACAATGCTGTTACAAGTATTCCTTTTTCACCTGTGTATGGTGAGACAATGCGAAAAAAGAGGCTCTTCCAAATACTTAACGGTGGAATTGGAACCTATTAATCGCAGGACATGAGATACCACTAAACCACAATACTATATAAAGAAGGAATCTCTCTATTCTCTCTCATCCGAGTGGAAAATCCGACATATGTGCTCTCAGGCAACACAAGAATGGACCTTCAAATTGTTAAATTTAATCATGGGAATTTTTCAGCAATTCTAAGAGAATTTTAACCATTAGATAGATTTAATTAAGATTGCTGTCCCCAAATATCAACTTACATCGCATTTCCTGTTTTTGTTATCAAAATAAAGTATAGGGTAATAAAGAATGTAGAGATTCTTTTCCATAAAACCTAAATGAATTTAGCAACTGATTGATCAGGCAGCAGGAACAATAAATAAATATACATTGCAATTAAACGGCTCATGTGTTTCAAAACAATTGATTTATCTAAACCTATGAGAAGGAAAAAATAGAACGAATATTCCAATTCACACACTGCATATCAACGGTTAGGCATCTTTTGTGTACTAGTACTAGTACTCTTATAATACTCGTCACCACCTATACTGGGTGCCTATTCATATCTGAGTGATTGGGATAAAGTGTGCAAACAGCCTTACTCCAAGGGCAAAATGCCTGGGCTACCATTTTGCAATCATTTGCTAAAAATTGCTTAACTTCTTCACAGGATGAAAAAGCAAACAATCGAATTTAGCTGATAATGAAGGAAATAGGCGCAAGATGAATATATAATTTCCGCTGATCAAAAAATCTTTAAAAATGAAAAGAAACATTTGAGCTCAGTATAAAACCTGGAAGACGTGATTTAAAAATCAAATATTTCTTTCTCTGATAAGATCACCATGAAAGTATTTTGCGTAATCAAAATAAAAGCATTTTTAATGGCACTTTCATAGGTTTGGCGACAGTTTGAAGAAAGATTAGTTCAACATTAAATTTATCCCAGTCAGCCCACTGAGAACTGTAAAAAAAAAAAAGTTCAATTGAGATTAGTCACATAACTGACTCAACTTGACCTTTGGGAGTTTGACAGAGACATTTGGTCACTGGAGAGTTCTTGACTATAAAATAAAACTCTATATAGCCAATGACCCAAGCTGAGACCAATTGTGTTCAAAAAATGTCATCCGAATAACTACGTATTTTATTAGCTTGACATGTCACAGTATGATTCTTTTCAAGGGGAGGGGAGGGAACAGTCCAAGTAACTCATAAGTAAAATGGGTATAAATTAAGACTGAGTCACTTTTTAAGTAAATAGGTAATGAGATCAAAACTTATTGATAAATGCAATATCAAATTGAAAAAAAATATACATAAAAACAAAAACATGAGGATTTTCATATATTCACGTGATTGTAAAGAATGCTACATACTGTAAACCTACATTCATGAAATGCTAGTTGATAAATTTTGAAATCAATTGGCTTCTAAAAATTAAACCAAAAAAATATCTTTGTACAGATTTCCAACAAACAGAGAGAAAGAAAGAAGAAAACTCAATAATTAGCTGATAATACAAATACACTACACCCTTATCCATTTATTTTTACAGGAATTGATTGGGCATCCTGTCATATAGTTGCATATTTTCTCAAAAATAAATTTAGTCTATTATCAAATGTGACAGTTATAGAAAGGAAACAGTGGAAAGTCATTTGAGGTAGGAAGTGCTCCCTCTGATTATTTAGAAAATTCGATGAAAATTTACTTTCTGCATAGTACTAAATAAGCTTTTAACACTTGAACTGTAAAGATAGATCTTTTCAAAATTAATCAACTGTTTTTCGGAACATAACCACAGAAAAGTTTCATCAAGAAAGCAAAAATAGAAATGTATAGATTATAGCTTTATTCAAACAAGCTGTTATAGCTCTTTTTGGTATCAGCTTCTAATGGCATCACACCAGGCTGCAAATTCATCGCCGCACTTGTGGACGGTCGCGAACCCACTCAGAAGCTTTATAATAACGCAATGCTCGACTAGATGCTTTACCATTTCAATCGCTTGACCACAGTGAGGCAGGCTATCAACCAAAGTCGATTTGCCACCACTCAGTACCTCCTCTTACTGATTCAGGAGCCTGGCAGCTTCTCTCCCACTTCTGAGGAGTCTATGTCCTTGCCCCCTTGAGAGATTGAATTCGTCCAAACCGTATGCACAGTCCTGTCCGAAGTCAGGAAAGCTAAGTAGAAGGGTTATCGGGACTTATTCTTTTGGTGAACATATTTCCATAAAATGGGTACAGCTGGGGCGACCATCCCCAACCCAGCGCGTCCACAGGTGGCGGATCGTGGAACGGCCTACAGATCCTGATCTATAGGTTAGCTGTAAAGCCGCGGACCAACTGGCGATAGTCGTGGAGAGTGAGGTTGGGTAGTCTGGCAGCACAGCTACACATACAAAATGCCTCATATACTCTATGAAGGGACTATCAAGGTGAATGGGAGGCGCCTTAAAACCTGCCAAATGCTCCCACTGCCTTGTGGGTTATGACCGGGAGGTCAAAAGGCTATGGAGTAAACCAGATAAAAATCCGTCAGAAGGCAACGGGAAACCACTGACGTATCATCCCAAGATCGTCATGATGTCCGTCCAAGCGAATCTAGTCAACGACGTCAATGGATGTTTTTCGAGCAACTCGATTACAGCCTCGTCCGGTAGAGATAGTCATGCAGGTGAACAGGTGACTCTCGACCGTCATCCAGCTACTGTGCACCACCAAACATTACGAACAGCAACATGGAATGTAAGAAGTCTGTACCAGAAAGGAAAATTAGCAAATGTAGTTATGGAAATGAAGAGATTGAATATCAATGTTTTAGGATTATCAGAAGTTAGATGGAAAGGAGCAGGAGAACTTAATTATGATGACTGTAAAATTATATACTCAGGAGGAGGAGAACACCAAAGGGGAGTTGGAATTATACTAGATAATAAAACGGCGCGAGCAGTCAAAGGATTCTGGCCCATATCAGACAGAGTAATGGCAATCAAACTACAAGCAAAACCTTTTGATTTTGATATTTTACAAATATACGCCCCAACCACCAGTCACGATGATGAAGAAGTGGAAAATTTCTATCAACAAATAGATAAAGCAATGCATCAGTTTAAGTCTTCAGACATAAAACTCATCATGGGCGATTTTAATGCCAAGGTGGGCCGAGAAAGAATAGAAGATATTGTGGGCCCACATGGTCTGGGAGACAAAAATGACAGAGGTGATCGTCTTATTCAATGGTGCCGTCAACATGATCTGACAATCACAAATACTTGGTCAACAAACCACAATAGAAGGAAGTGGACATGGAAAAGTCCTGGAGATGGAGTGAGAAATCAAATAGATTACATACTCATCAGCAAACGTTTCCGAAACTCAGTTTTGTATGCCAAATCTATGCCGGGGGCTGACTGTAACAGCCATCATATACCTGTGCTATGCCCCATACGAGTTAAATTGAAAATCTGCAAAAGAGCAAAGGCTAAACCTAAATACCAACTAGACATTCTCCGGGAGGAACAGAAGATACAAGAAAAATTTGAACTATCAGTAAGAAACAAGTTTGAAGTGCTTGGAGAACTAACAGATATAGAAGAGAAATATGAGCAGTTTAAAGACAGTGTTGCTGCATCATTAGAAGAAAATGTTCCAACCACACTTAAGTTGCAGAAGAAGAAATGGATTACTCCAGAGATATTAGAACTAATGAATGAGAGAAGAAAGGCCAAAAATCAGGAAGAAAAATACAAGACTCTGAACAGGCAGATAAAAAGAAAATGCAACGAAGCTAAAGAAGACTGGATAAATGAACAATGTCACTATATAATGTCCTGCAAAGAAAAAAATGGCAAATTCTTCCATCAGAAAATCAAAGAAGTGACAAACAAAACTAAATCAGGTGCTAAAAGTGGATGCATCAAATGTTGTTTTTGTTTTTAAGGGTTTTACGGCGCTTGCAACACATTTAGGTTATATCAGCGCCAGTAAAAAGGAAGAAAATGGGATAGTAAAAAGTTTTAGAATTACAATTAAAGCATCCAAGAAAAAGTAAGACAAAGGGGAACTGGTAACAAATAGGGATCAGATGTAGATTCCAAGAGCATACCATCAATGTACTTAGTTTGAGACCGCCAATAAGTCTCATCAGGACACAAGCACGGCCCCCAGTAAGAGGAATACACTCAAATGCTCACATTATAAATTATAACAAATATAATAATACATAACAGAGAGATGATTTACAAGGAAAAAAATATCATTCCCAAAACAATAACTATGCATTTGACTGTTTCCCTCCCAGCCAGGACCCCGACCAGGGTCAGGACAAAACCAAGTAATCGCATTCCAAGACAAAGACAGAATGCAAGTTGGAAAACAGATATAGGGGGATAGAAGACACAATATGTACCTCCCTGCCCACTATGGGAGGTAGGAACCCCACCCAGGATGCATCAAAGACAAGCGTGGAAACACCATCATGGACAAAGACTGCATTCTAAACAGATGGTCAGAATATATTGAAGAACTTTTTTTTGATAATCGAGGAGAAATGCCTATGATAAAAGAACTGGAAGGGCCTTCTATAATGAAAGATGAAGTTAGGAACGTCATGAAAAGCATGAAAAATGGAAAAGCTGCAGGACCTGATGCCATAACAATTGAAGCCTTGACTGGCCTGGGTGAATGGGGGATTGAATTCATCACAAACCTTCTAAATCAAGTGTATGACACAGGAAAAATGCCAACTGATATGAAACGATCCATTTTTATAGCACTACCAAAAAAGCCAGGGGCAGTTGATTGTGAACAACACAGAACTATTAGCCTAATGAGCCACCTCACAAAAATTCTTTTGAAGATAATTTTACTAAGAATAAGAAATAAAATACGACCTGAAATTGGGGAGATGCAATTTGGTTTTGTTGAGGACAAGGGTACCAGAAATGGAATATTCACATTATCAATGCTGATGGAAAGATGTATTGAAGTAAATAAAGATCTGTATATGTGTTTCATCGACTATTCAAAAGCCTTTGATAAAGTACAACACGAAAAACTATTCAAAATTCTATCATCCTTGGACATTGATGGTAAAGATTTAAGAATATTACGGAATTTGTACTGGGAACAAGAAGCAGCAATGCGTGTTGACAACGAACTAAGCAGTTTTACACCTATTAGAAGAGGAGTTAGGCAGGGGTGTGTTTTGTCTCCAGATTTATTCAACCTCTATAGTGAAATGATATTAAGAGATATCGAACATAAGAAGGGGGTGTGTATTGGAGGAAAGAATGTAACAAATCTGAGGTATGCAGATGATACGGTTCTACTGGCAGAATCTGAACATGAACTACAAGAATTACTGGATGTTGTAGTCAGGAGTAGTGAAAATATGGGACTGGAACTGAATATATCTAAAACAGAATGTATGACGGTATCTAAAAATAATAACCCACCAGCCTGTGTAATAACAAGCAGAGGACAAACAATACAACAAGTTGAATGTTTCAAATATTTAGGCTTCAATGTAACATCCAATGGAAAATCAGATTGTGAAATAAAGAAAAGAATAGGTATGGCGAAGAATGCATTCAACCAGCTGCATACAATTATGAAAAACAGGAATATTAGCATGAAAACAAAAATCAAAGTCCTGGATTGCTATGTACTGTCTGTGCTGCTATATGGTTGTGAGAGCTGGACCATAAACAAGACCATGGTTAAAAGACTGGAGGCAGTGGAAATGTGGTTTTACAGAAGAATGATGAGGGTGTCATGGATGGAAAGGAAAAGAAATGAAGAAATTTTAGAAATGGCAAACAGAAAAAGATCACTGATAACAAAAATCATCAAACGCCAAATGGAATTTTTAGGACACATTATCCGCCACCCTGGTTTGGAAATACTCGCCTTGACTGGAAAGATGAATGGAAAAAGAATAAGAGGAAGACAAAGAATAACGTATTTGAAAGGGATAAGAACTTGGACAGATGAAGCTGAGAAAGATGGCGCTGCTTTAATAGAATTGGCAAGAGATAGATCAGCTTGGCGGAAGATGACCTCCGACGTCTGCTTCAGATATGGAACTACATGAGATGATATTTCCATAAAAGGTTGAGTTCAGATGAATCAAGGGAGAAATGTTTGTTTGATAAGATTAGTTAAATATTTCACCTGCATGTAAAGGCATTAGTATAATGACTAATTGTCTCCCTGTGTTCTACAATCAATGTGAGATGTTAACCTCAGAACAATGGGAAATTCCCAATATGAAAATCCCCATGTAAAAAAACAAAACAAATGGAATGAAAAATAAAGGAATGTCAAGAAAGACAAAACTGAATCATGCATAGGCAAGTATGTGGATTGCATTGTTTCATTTTGCCATCTTGAAGCACATGATCTTTTCAATAAAATCATCAGTTCAGTCCTTGAATTTACAATGCTAATAATACACCAAACCCTAAAAAAATAAACACTTGAATTATCACTTTATTATTACAGCCCTTGATTATGATTAAATTTTCTCGTCAATTTCATAAATATTTGTTGAAAAGTTCTGGCATTAGCTAAAGCATAGGAAATAGTGCTCCACAAAAGGATAACAAAATAATGCAATGGTAACCATGACCAATAATATAACACTTTTATAAAATATTTAAGTACAACAAACATGAAAAGTATTAAACATTTTCTCACATTTCACGAAAAATGAGTATAGGCAAAACTAAGGTAAATTTTAAAAAAATAAAAAAATTATGAAATCCCTATTCTTGTTGACAAACATTATTGTTTTATTCTTAAAGCCACAACGATTGCCAAAATAGGATTTTGTGAAATTTCAAATGTGACAAAAAACAGTTTATGACTGCACATTTGTTAAATTTCAACAGTACTTGTAACACTTCAAAATTATTTTGAAAAACAATGTTGATTACATTTGATAAGAAGAGAAAAAAACGCATCAAAATTTTTAATATAATACAATAGAAATAAATGCAAATACTGAAATAAATGCACACAAAGATATAAAATAATAATACTTTTTATCATGAATTTAATACTGAAATTAACGTAAACAATCCTCAAATAATTATTAGTTAAAAGAAAAAGATTTGTTCAAATTTTGAATAATATTACATAATATTTGAGATTGTTTCCTAAATTTAAATAATTCATGAGAATTTATCAAAAACTTGATCTGGAAATAACTTTACAGCAATGCCATTCACTGTACAAATACATTTCTTATTTTGGCAGTCATTTTACATGGAAGATATATATAATAACAAAATTGTATCAATAAATCTATAATCATTTCAATTTACGTATTTCACATAGCAAAGGCAAAGCTCCCAGCCATTTTCATACAAAATTACACAATTCTGTTTCTGGTCTGTTTTTAATTCCCTTTTTGAAATATAAGTTATAATCATTCAAGTTTTTCAACTAAAATATATCAGGTGCTTTGGTTTCCATGTCATCCTAATAAAACATTTTTTTTTCCTCAAAAACTAGAACCCATAAAGAGACATGGGTTTGCCATAGAAAATTCTTATCATGCCTCCAATTGTTTTTCAGATATCGAATACTCCATCGCATTCTCTCCACAAGTAATGCATATATGCACAAAGAAATGATCGATCATCTCCAATACTAAAGAAGCATGAATTCTAGCGTGGTTTAGAAATATATATTTGCTCTTTTTCAAACCAAGCTATTTGAATTGCTATTTCTGACAGTAATGCAGGTCTGTTGCAATAGTAAAACTCTTTCCTTCTGCCTAATTCAGCTTTTTACCCTTTCCTGATGACTTTGTTCTAATTTACCTTTCAACGCAAAACAAAATATCTTCTTGTGTCCAATGAATTGCCATAATTGCCCTTTTACTGGACCAAGAAAAACTCACCTTTTTAAAAAATTTTGTGTCATTCCTAAATAAAGAAACATTCTTAAAAATGGGACAGAAAGTATTCAAAACAATGCACTGATAGGAAACTAAAAAAGTGCTGATTTTATTCTTTCATTTTTTATTTTTTCCCCCAATTTTCTGAAAAAAAGGATTCCATTGCAGGTTTAAAGACTTCCATTAAATTATTGAGAGGGAGAAAATAATAATTATTTGCATCCATCAATTTCAATAGTAAATGCCTTTGCTTCACAAAACACAGAGACCAACAACAAAGTTTGATCTAGCTAGCGTTTAGTCAACTGGACCAGTAATATAATAGTATAAACCATGATAACACAACCCTCAAACTAATCTATATTCCTTAGACCAAATACACTTTGCATCATCTCAATTCAAAAATAAAAAGAAGTTAAATGTAAGCTTCACTCCAATTGACTACAAAGGTGGTTGGTTAGAACAATTGTCCATTATGATCATCTTGAACTATTGAAAGGATGGGAAAAACCAAAATCAACTTTCAGCCTAAATCAGTCTTATTTTAATTTATTGACCATGAACTATTATACAATGTAATCAAATAATCGCCAATGAAATTTACAGGAAAAAAAAAAGAGTATATCAAGAGACATAATTTAGACATTTTAAGTAAAGTGATGGCTTTTAAAGCGAAATTTAGGCTCAAGCTGACAACAAAACCCTCAGTTGTGGAACCAAGAAAATAAGTTCAGGATATTCCTGAGAAAAATACAAAGCTTAAATGTAATCCATGGTCATAAAACCTGGACATCGTGTAGATGTTTTGAATTACCACTCATCAACAAGTCAATATTTAAACTGAAGCTTACATTTAAATTCACAATTCTTTTACATAGAGATTTCAAGTAGCAACATTTTAGGATCTCACCAATATCAAAAAAGAAAAGATAAAAAATCTACAAATCCCAGCTAAACAGATGGTGCTCAATAAGCATATTTCGCACGCCTTCTCGAAGGTCTTTGGATCGGCGTGCTTTGGTGGTGGGTACCTCCCAGTTCAAGGACAGACAGAAAGCACATTGGGCAAGGATTCTGTGAAAAACGTCAACAACGTCAAGCCACTAAATCACAACATTGACACATCTAAAAAGGTATACTCAAAATAGATTCAATAAGATGACCAAAATAAAACAAAAAAATTATAATACAATCATGAAAATAAACATTCCAATATCTCTGCCTCGCCCCCCCCCCCCCCCCCCCCCCAACATTATTTAAACAGATGATATTTTAGGTAGTTAAATTCCTTAATGGTTGTCGATACTAACATCTTAAGGCATATAATTCAATTTTCCTAGAATTCATTAACACCTGGCACAATATATTCATTAAAACAATTTTGATATGCTTTTCTTTTTATTAAATGAGATTTCCATTATATATACATGATTCATGCTGAAAATATTTTGAATTTAGTAGAATTTTAAAAATAGAAGCATGAATGTAAAGAAAATATGCGTATAAATATATATGGCATTTTGATGTAATTGGTCCTCTATTGTAAATATCTTCACTTCTCAGATAACAATATATTATCAATACTATATATTCCATTTATCTCCCATTCAAGAAACAGGTGACATCACCTAAGAAATCCTAAATTGCAAATATTTGCATATCTATTGTTTACATTTTGCGTACCAAAATAAATAAAAACAAATCAATAAATTAATTACACAACATTTAATATAGATCGAACATAAAAGGCATTGATAAGAGAAATAAAAGGCAGAATAAGTTGAAGAAAACTGAGCAAACTCATAATCAAATAACTCTTAGAAGGGGAAAAAATGCTTTTGCAATTTTTAACATATTATTATTACTATTATCATTGAAATTCGCAATTTCCTCTTCCTCTTTTTTTTTTCTTTTTACAAAATAAACTTCTTTTGATATTCAGCTTTTACAACAAAACAAAAATACCCCCCCCCCCCTAAAAAAAACCCCAAATAACCCCAACATTTGTATAAATAGAGAATGCTCGATGTATATTTATGTATATAACTGTTTTTAAAATAACTTCAATACATATGTGTAAAGATAAAATAAAAATTATTAGATGTATATCAAATGCTTTAAAAAAGAAATAAATGCATCAGAAATATCATTGTCGATAACATCACAGTAGGCGAATTTTAAAAATTAATAAAATATTTTCATTTGATCACAATAAATAGTCGATATAAGGCCACAACCACTAAAACTAAGCCACATTAAGAAAACAACAAAACTAATACTAATAATAATAATAATAATAATAATAATAATAATAATAATAATAATAATAATAATAATTATAATAATAATAATAAAATCATTATTGTTATCATCATCAGCATCATTATCATTATTATTACTTATTAATATCATCATCATTATTATTACAAAAATAATTGTTACAAAAAACATAAGGAAACGAATGATAAAAATGAGAGGATATCTAAAACAGATAGGGCATATGAAACAAAGGGAAGATGTATAAATATAATAATTTGGTATGATTAAAAGCCAGTCTGAATTTGGAACTCGGACATTCAAGCCCAAAAGATGAATCAACAAATCTTTAAAAAAAATTTTTTAAGGGTTGTCCTGAGGGAGCTCGAATTTATCCTGCTTTCTCCAGTATTAAAAGGACAATACAACTGGCTTTCTACTCTTTGGATAGGATGTTAGTCTATAGTAAAAAGTACTTTTCACTTTGGTCTAACAGATCAAGTTATCCAATCACTTGAGATGAAGAGAGTAGGAAAGCGGCAGAAGACAACAGAGATAAAAAAATTAGCGGCGGTGATTGGGGTTTGAACCCGCGACCTTACTGGTACGACAACTCTGCCTGGTCGGTAAGAGCGTGACTCTACCGTATGAGCTATCCACGATCCCGAAAAAAAGATCGTCTCTAACTCATGTTATTATTAGAGCTCTCTCTCACGGACTACTTGAGATTGCGGATCCAACCCGCAACACCTCTGCGAAGTTAGTTGACCAGCAATTAGCTTAATAGCCAATATTCTCAACATAAACATATAACATAGAAACAATTGAGACATTGAGTATGCTCCTGTATTTGGGGTGAATCTTTAAATCCAATCACTTGAAAGTTATAAAAAAAAATCTCAACTGCATTCTGGATCGATACCAGTCCTTTTGCTTATGAGGCAATATTGAAACCTGATTTGTTATTTTATCTGTTATCATTTTCACAGATACAAGTTGACACTAAAATATTTTTTTAAATCTGCAAATACAGTTGGAAAGTGAGTGTCCCAATTGGTCTATTTTTAAATCATAAATTACAAGACAAAAAGTTAATTTGTAGAAGCTAACTGCCAATTGTTTTTAACTTATAACTAACATCATGAAACAATAGAAATTCTTGATATGAATAGGATTACTTATCTATTTCCGTACATTAAAAAAAAAAGTTTTCTTCTAACAGCAAAATCAACATCTTGAGCCACTGAATGTGTGTAAGAGATGTTATTTAAGGAAACAAAAAAAACAAAACAATCGTATAAAACATTTGACAATGTGTATTAATATAAATTTCAAACCTTTTAAAATATTATAATAATCTTCTATCATGTATTGTTCTAAATTAAATATATTACATGGGCGATATCCTTCATTCCAAATTCAAACTTTCTTTGCGAAAATTTAATCAGAACAAATCTGAAATTGCACACTGCAAATAAAAATAACAAAATAACAGCAGACACATAGTGGAGGGGCTGAAATGTCGAGGAGGGAATGATAATAATATATGCCTAAGTTTCACACTTAAATCTGCCAACTAAATAGATGATAGGTAACAAGAATGTCCCTGGCACTTTTCACCAAGGCAATCCTCGGGTCGTACTTTGTGGGCAATTCTCGGTCCATGCACAAGTGGAAGGAGTAGGATGAGAGCATTCTGGAGGAGAGAGAAAAGCAAAGCTTCCACAAAATTGTCTTTTATAATTAACTCTATTTCTTAACATAAACACCATATCATAGACCTGTCTTCTACAATTACATGTTACATAAAGTTAATGCTTGACGAGCACTTAAAGAAAAGGAAAATAAAAAGAAATATGCAGTTGCTAAAATAGCAATTATTAATTTAAGACAAGATGAAAAAAATCTGCATTAACCTAGGTTCTTAGATGTCTACCCCTGATTTATATGAATCATCATTCATAATGCTTTAGAATAAATAAACAGTACCATTCAGGGAAAAAATCCTGCAGATAAGTAGAATTGAAATATATCCATTCCCCAATATAGTCCAAAATTAGATTATAGTTAGTGGCTGGCAATTGTTTCAAACACTCTCCATGTTTCTCTAAGTTCTGCCTCTCAGTGAAGGAATGGTACTGACTGCTTGTCTGCATTTCAAAAAAAACTCGCCACTGTTTTTCCTCTTCTCACTTCCTTTTCAGTGTGTATCTTGATGTCATGAGATGACATGTTGTTATTATTTCATCAAAAGCAACCCAAGCTTCTTCAATCAATGCTGTGAATTGTATCTTGGTGTTAAGCTTTAATACATTGGGTTTTTGTTTGGTTCTATTGTCATTCGTTATTTTCAAGGAGTCTTCAATACCATTTTTCTACAGTGTGGTTCATGCTTGACAATTGTATAGAACAATCGGTCAGATGAGCATTTTTGGTATTTTGATTTTAATTTTTTTCCTTTTCCTTGATCTTTCCAGATTTTGTTTCAATGATTTATTTTCTTTGCCATTGTCTTTGTCCAGTGAACAGCTCTCCAGTGTCCATTTTTATCTGTCCAGCACACAGATACATGGATTCCTTTAGGTTTCTCATTTGTTTATTGAAATTTGAAGATCAAAGTTGTTTCCTATTATCACGACCTTGGATTTTTTGCTGGTATTCAATTTAATGAATAACATGCTCTGTCACATTTTGTAAAGATCATTCATATCATGCGAGATGGAATTCAAAATAAGTGCCAGAATGAGGGATACTGCTTTGCCAAGAACTGCCTTCCGCTGGATGGCTGATGGCAAAGGACAAAGGGGCAGATCCAAAGAAACATGGAGAAGATCCATGGATGAAGAGCTTAAAGAGGCCGGCCTAACCTGGAATAATATCAGTGTCCATGCAGCAGACAAACAGACATGGAAGTCCTTGTTAGATGAATGATGAGCCCAGGCTCGATGAGGATTAAAAATGCAATGCAGCGTTGGACTAATTCATGAGAATATTTCAGTCTCCGTGGGTTTTTTAAAATACCATGAAACTAATGCTGATGATGTGGGATAATGAAAGTTATTCCTGCAAAGAAATTACAGGGTTGCCTGAGAGTGGTGTTGATGATAACCAAACAAATCTACTTCTTCTTCTTCGTCTTGTGGAAACCTCCAATATTGTCGAGGATCACTCCACAGTTTGTAGTGTTTTACATTTTAAACTTGCTAAAACTCTGCACATAATACTAATTTAAAAAAACAAAACAAAAAAACCACACACATAGATTAAAAAGTCACGTTGTGAATTCTATAATCGCGTGAAGGCATGTTGGCAACCGTTTTCAGCCACTTCAACTGGGAGGCTATTCCATAGTCGGGCAGTGGAAGGGAAAAACGAATACATGTGGGCGTCTGTTTTTGATGTTGGGATGGTTACTCTTGCTGTGTGTCACCTCGTATTTCTTGTGCCGATATCTTCCAACATTCCCCTCACCTAACGTCTATTGTCAATAAATCATTATTTTTAGTGTTGGCTAAAACAGAATTTTGACCATGAAAAAGACCTTGTCAAATCCCTTTCCATTTTTATTCAATCCTTTCCTTAAAAGCGTGCCATGACAAATGAAGATTTGATAAGTAACACCATTTTGTATAGCCTCATTTTTCAACCTTAAAATGCATAATTTTAACTGTCTAACAAATCTCAATATGAACAAATAATACATACGATATGTTTGTTTAAACAAACTCATGAGATTTACTTGAATTTCTATTTGCAAATATATGAGACTACTGGCAGACCTGTATCTCAAAGACAGGAATCATATTTCTATAACAATTTTTAACATTGTAAATCAAATTAACAAGCTAATCAAAAATATAAAATAACTATAGACACACTAATGTTTTGGATACATTGACTAAATTCCTGGTTAATTTGGGTACAAGCGTGTTAATTCAGATTTAGTCAGGAAAATAAACTGCCAAGCTGCCCAGCCACAGATCTAAAACATGAACAAAATAACAAGCTTGTTAACTGGATGCTTTAAATTAAATATGCCAAATTAGTATAGAATAATGAACTAAAATTATAGGAGAAATGACCAAAGAATGGCAAAACTTTGGTTGAAGCAACTAAGAATTCAACGACCAATCTGTCAACTGTGACACCAATGTGATAGCAGGTAATAAATCAATGCTTGAACTCGCCACTAATATAAACTGTGCATTTGACCCCTGAACTGCATGAAAGAAGTAATGCACACATCAAATGACCATGGATACTCTGATAGAATGAAATGCTTACAAAGCACAGCAGGCATGCATTTTATACAGTGAATTAATAGCAAGAATATCAGGTTTAAACGTAACTATGAATGATGAAAAATAATGGTTATATTTTACTTTTAATGCAAGTGCCAAAATAAATGATGAAAAAAACATGTTACAATGTTTTGTTACTACACTGGAAAAGAAAATTTAGCTAAAGAATATAAAGAGATATGGACAATAATTGACAGAGCTGGTAAGATTTAAAACACTAAATCACAAATCCGTCAACAACCTATCAGCAGAGATTTAAATCCAAGACTACATAAAAAGAGATTCAAACAAATACAATACAAGAGGAAACACAGCATAAAAATTCACACAACCATTGCCAGAGCCATTCATGATGGAACGCATTATCATCAATTTTGAAAACACAGAAAAATTCAACAGAGCACCTGACATCTGCCTATAAGCGATCACACAACACAGAAACAGCACTTTTGTGTGTCCACAATGATATCGTCGACCTACTTAACAAAAACGATAATGTAATACTACTGCTGCTGGACCTAAAAGCCGCGTTCGAAACTGTGGATTGTGCAATACTACTAGACCGAATGCAGAGGCTTTTTGGAATCGGAGGCAAAGCTCTAGAATGGTTTTCATGCTATCTACGAGATAGGTCACAGCACATTCTCATAAATGATTCCCTTTCACCACCAACAAAGCAGCAATTTGGCATTCCAGTGTTCAGTGCTTGGCCCTTATATTTTCACAATGTACACAAAGCCTTTAAGCAACATCATCACAACCTTCTATCTCAGTCATCATCTCTACACCGATGATACCCAGTTATACATTCCCATTTCATAAAAAAAAAAACATTGAAGAAACAAAAGAAAGACTTGCAGCATGTCTAGATAACGTTAAAGCATGGATGACAAACAACAAGCTTAAATTCAACAAGGACAAAACTGAGCTGATTGGATTAAAAAAGACAGGAGAAGATGTACTCATTGACTAACTGTCCTTCGGTGAATCTGTTATAAAAAATTCCAATGTCATTCGAAACCATGGTTTCTATTTTGACACTCACCTAGACATGTGTGCACACATAACACAGTGCTGTTAGGGGGTTCATAGCACTCTCCAAATGATATGCAGAATACGAAATTTTATTGATTACGAAACATGCAAAACACTCATCCATGCCCTTGTTACCAGCTGCTTGGATTATTATAACTCTCTGCTGTACGGCCTACCAAAAACATCGCTGAACAGACTACAGTATAATTACAAGGTCAAAGCCTTGGGACCAGATAACACCGATCCTTAAGTCACTACACTGGCTTCCAATAGAGAAAAGAATAATATACAAAATTGCATGTTTTGCTTACAATTGCCTTCACCATACATCACCAGAATACATTGAATGCCTTGTGAGGGAATATAAACCAACTCGATCTCTGCGATTCGCCAGTTCTTCGCTAATAGAGAAAAACATCCCAAGAACAAAGTTTGCTGAGCGTCGTTCTGCATTTTCGGCCCCAATCGTATGGAATTCTTTACCACCTAAAACCCGACAATGTCAAAAAAAAGTTACCAGTCTTCAAACGGCATTTAAAAACCAAGCTTTTTCATTCTGCTTTTCGTGATTCTATGTGAACTTCGAATAAGATGTGTGTGTGTGACTAATGTGGTGATTTAGTAGTCGAATGAATAAACTTGTGTGATATCAAAAAACTATTGCACTAATTGTGGATACTGGCGCTAAAATAATAATAATAATAATAATAATAATAATAATAATAATAATAATAATAATAATAATAATAATAATAATAATAATAACAACAATAATAATAATAATAGCCATTTTCAGACCTGACCTCTTGTTGTGTAAATAGATAGCAATTCATCAAACTGACAATTTACCTCTAGCTCTCAAATATATAAAGTAGGCAAGAATAAAGTATATACTTAATCAATTAATTAAATATCTAAATAAATAAAAACTGAAAACGAGACATAAAAACATCAGTTGGCAGCTTATTTCCTTTTTAAAAATATAATTTATTGAAAAGAAACATTTTGCATTGACATCATAGCATGGTGAAAAAACCCAATGAGATGATTTGTTAAGAGTAAATAATAAAGTTGGTTAAGATGGAAGCTTTGCTTTTGTTATGTGTTAAAATTGCATGCATTCAGCAAACCAAGAATACAACAGTGAGAGAAAGTTATGATGTTGATGGGACAGAGTGGCAGCAGAGCTAGGTGTGGCAAGGAAAGAAATCGAGGAAAGAGAAGAAAATAGGAAAAGAGAGAAAGAAAGTAGGTCTGTGTAGTGAGGGGGGGGGGGGGGGGCATACATAGTTATAAAAATATACACATTTCCTTTTAAGGAAGAATAACTTTTTAAAATCCCAAAATTAAAAACGGAGTAACAAAATTTAATCAAGGGTAACCACTACTTTAGATAACTTTACAAAATAGTTATATTTGATCAAACATAACACATATAGATCAACAATTAAAGAAGTTTTACATTAAAATCGGTGTGCAAATTATTTGAAAGAATTTGGTGACAGTATTAATGGAATTAGATTTTTAAAAAATTCAATCAATATCAGCATCTGCAACATGTATATGAATAGTGTTAAAATGTTAAAAGATTTGGCTTTGAAACAACCGCAATAACAGAAAATAATTAATAGGATTAAAACATGAGACAATAGACTTGTTTGTGTTAATGTAAATCAAGCTTACATGATAATCAAAACCTCTCAAATATGAAGTATACACACTAAATGACTAAAATGATATAACAGTGTGTCAAATTTCCATTCTAAGCAATAGCATGATCAAACTGAATATAGAATTTACTATAAAATACAAACGAAACAATATTAGAATAAAACCACAGCCAGAGTAAACCATCACAAAAAAAGATACCAGACTATACCAACTACATAAAAGGTATTTCATCACATTGGCTTTGTGTTGTCAAAACATAAACATGAAAAAAAAAGTTAAATCAAACTTTTGCTTTTATAAAAATATCAAAAATTATCTTATGCATTACGTTCACATTATGATTCACAAAATAGCCACTGTGGTGAAAAGAAAATATACAGGAAATAAGTCTTGAAAGTTGAAAGCCCATGCAAGCAGGAAAAGAAAAGACATAAATGACAAAGCCTGTGAGACTGACCTCAATTCACATTTGATCTGGACCCAACCAGGACTCCTCATAAAAGACCAGGGATGATACCATTTCTCTATCACATCCACACAGGAACACAACGTCTCCAGCCACAGATGCAACACTTGTTCACTGTGGTTTAGGATTACATTGATTTCGTTTTCAAAATCAAAACATTGTCGACTTGTTCAGTAATAAATTATCAAAGAAATGAATAAAATTAGCTTATATAAATTTGGCATAATGTAATAAAGCTTACCCGGGTTCAAGCCCCGCTTCAGGCACTTTCGTTTTTTTTCCTTGAGCAAGATTATTAACCCCCAATTTGCTCACTTAGACAACATGGGTGATTCCTGTTGATATCAGACAGTTGTCTGATGAGTTATCTATATTCCTTCGTGGAATGCCTAAGCGACGATATCTTAAGATGTCGTGGCAAAAAAGGCATAATTTTTTTTAAAAAATAATAAACCTTATAACATCATGAAAAGCATGTTGAAATAAGAGGCATGATTAGCCCACATGACAAATCACAAGAAGAAAAAATAATGAGATCAGAGATTTTTTAGTTTCTGAAAATGTTTTTATTTGATGTTTTTCGCACTAAATCTACACTAGATTATTTCTTCCTGCTTAAATTATATTTCAAGACCCTATTACTTAAACTCAAATAGTTTATTCATTTAATGCGCAACAATCTGACTGGCAAATTAAGTGTTACAAAGTGCATCATATCTCTAAAAAACCGATGTGCTTCTTTTCCCTCCCAAACTTCAAATATATTCAACACATATATATATATATATATATATATATATATATATATATATATATAATATATATATATTTATGCGTGTTGCTGGGTACTCGTAGATACGAAAGTGCTCGATAATGATGGTTAGAGCTATTATAAAATATAAATTGTCACTCACATTATATGGCCAAGACGTTCGTATCTGTGGCTTTCGTCCACGTCTTCAGTTATGCCAACTGAAGATGTGGATGAAAGTCACAGAAACGAACGTCTTGGCCATATAATGTGAGTGACAATTTATATTTTTATTTATTTTATATATATATATATATATATATATATATATATATATATATATATATATATATATATATATATATATATATATATATATATATATATATATATATATATATATATATATATATATATCATCATCATCATTGCCTTTTTCACCCTGGGTCAGGGTATAGGCCACAGACAAACAGTTTCCATCCTTCTCTATCCTGAGCCAACTTTTTTATCTCATTCCAGGTCTTACCACTTCTCTGTATATCAGCTTCTTTAATTCTTCTCCATGTTCCTCGTGGCCTTCCCCTTGATCTTCTGCCCTGAGGGTTCCAGTCCAATACTTTCTTTGTTATAGTTGAGTCATTCTTTCTAAGCGTGTGTCCAATCCACCTCCATCGTCTTCTTCCTATATCCTCTCCTACTGGTTTCTGCTGTGTTCTTTTCCATACTTCTTCATTTTTTATTCTATCCATCCATTTTATTCTGAGTAGCACTTTAACTAAATTTTTTACTGTATTAAACCTCTTACATTAAAGACTTTTAATTGTTAATATTAAAATAGTTACAAAATAAAACACAACATATGCTGAATAAAACTAATAATTTTTCTAAAGGATGTGAACATGAATTTTGTCAAGTTTGGGATAGTCTATTTGTCCTTATAACTGCCTGTATTACCTACTGCCCAAATCTCTTCAGGGTCTGTCTTTGAAAAGACTGAGATAACACAGGCATCAGAGGCATGGGACAGCATGACTCAGCGGAATGGTCTTTGCTTTGTACCCCAAAGTACCGAGTTCGATCACCCACCACGCTGCGTGGCCTTGAGCAAGCCACCTTGCGGTGCTGCACTGTGGCTGATGCCTGAGTTATTCCAGTCTTCCCTTGGAATCGAGAAAACCCTCAAATTTGTAACTCGATCATTTTGACATGAAAATCAATTTAGGCATCCAGTTCATACTGATATAACACCAAATTGAGGTAGAAGCTGACATATTTTAAAGGACTTAATTAGACAAGAACATATTGTAGAAGAGTTACTCACTTGAGACCACAACAAATGAGGGATCTGAGCTTGACATCCATTTGAGCGTGACATGCATCATGACTCACATTGACAGCTTGGACAGCCTGTAGAATTATGAAGTTAATAAATATGCATAGCCACTATTTTTCCTTTGAACTTATATAAAGAACACTTAACGTGATGAGTTTGCACAAAATTTTGAAACCAAATTAGATGATGGTTTATTAACATTAAACAGAATGGCTAAAAGAAACAGCAAAGACATAGTAACCTTAGAATAAATAAAGTACACGAAATAGTGAAAACTGAAGGTTGGCAACCAATCCTATGTTAAAAACAACAAAAAGATCAAAACAGGAAAAATATCGAGTGGTCACAAAAAACTGGGATACATGCTATGACTTACTTGACTTGACTTAGATGCCTTTCGCGTCTCGACCGAAAGATCGGGTCGCCTTGGCTGTTTCCAGTATTTCCTGTGTGAGGTGTCTCCAATATTGCCGGTCCTCCGCTAGGGTTCTCAGATTTTCAAGGTCCCCTGCCGTTATGAGACTAATGCTTTGTCCAAGTGTTGTGAGGTTTTTGTTTAGGATCACAGGGAGTGTTGTGATCGGTCTTCCTCTGAAAAGGTTCCCGTGTTTTTGGAAATATCCCGACATGGCTTGGTTAGCTGGTATGTTTTTGTCCCTGCGTAGTATGTGACCGAAAAGTTGCCATCGTTGTTGTAAAATGTCAAGGGAGATTGGTCTTTCTTTTGTGATCTTATAGAGTGATTCATTTGAGATCTTTTTTGGGTATTTGATGTCCAGTACCCTTCTTAGCTGTGTGCGATGGAAGGCATCCAGATGTTCTTCTTCGGATTTTGTCAACGCCCAAGTGCCGCAGTTATATAGAAGTACCGGTTTTACAAGAGCACGGTACAGTTTCAGTTTGGTTTTTCTCTTTATTTTGTCACCTCTAATCCATACATTGGTGAGTTTACTGAGTGCGGCGTTTGATAGCTGTTTTCTTCTTTGTACATCCTCGGTGTCTCCAATTAGTGAGCCGACTTTCTTTGTTCTTTTCCATTCCTCTTTGTTCCTCGATATTGTTGTAAATTCGGTTTTATTGGCATTGACTTGGAGGTTATATTTCATGAGGGTATTTTGTATGATGTCTATATTTGCTGGTGTTGATCCAATAAAATCTACATCATCTGCATAGGCGATTTCTCTTGGGATTGCATTCTCAATATGAGTCGTTGGTTTTGGAATGACTTTTCGAACTTCTTTCAGAGCGTGTTCTAAGTATATTGTGAACAGAATCGGCTCAGACTACATGCTATATCATCAAAAAATGTATTCCTGTACTCCAGCATTGAAGCATGTAATATATATTATCATATGACGCAAATCGCAGCAATGAAAAAAAAAACATTAACATAAGTTGATAATGATCAATGCATTGCATGCTTTAATCATTCACCCATCAGGTCATAAGAAACAAAGTTTCTATTTCAACAAGACAAGCTACTTGTTATGTAACTTTTTGTATTTATCCTCTTAAAACATCCATCACTTCCAATAGCCAGATACTCAGTCACGTCTCAAGACACACAACAGGGGCCAGAGTTTCAAAGCCATTGTAGTTCATCTTGTTATTGAACAGCTCAACAATACCTAACTGATTACAAGATGAGACAATAGACACATTGGCCAGTGCCGATATAGCTTCATCACAGAACAAAATATGTAGCAAGGTACTTTTCTGACTCACGCTCTTCCTAAACCAACATCATTAATATTAAAAGACAGTTTCAGTACACTTATTTTTTACTTTTTAATAAGTCATTGTTTCAATACGGTGTGACAAACTACTCTTTGAGCTACTGCAACCCCCCCCCCCCCCCCCCCCCCATTTGCTACTGTCATGAAAATTGGTAAAAAAAAAGAAAGAAAAGAAAAAGAAAGATAAAAAAAAAAATAAAAAACCTGTTTAATAACTTGATATCACGTGACTTAAGGTCACTGGATATTCAAAGATTTATTTGTGACTTTTACCCTGTATAAAACTTCCTCAGGTGTTAACACTTTTCCATCTTCATCCAGTCTGTATGTCTTACACAAAACTAGTCTGGAGTAAACACTTTGGAAGTCCTTCTCCACCTCCCTTGTCGCTGCCTGAAATTAATAACATCAGTGGGAATGGATATTCATAGCTTGGGGGGTGGGGGTGAGAAGGCATTTATGGGAAATATGCTTCCTAGAAATCAATGTAAAATAGAGCATTTTGGCCTAATTTGAACTCGCCAAGGATTTTAGAAATCCAGATTTTTTCATACTCTGATATATATTTCGATAATGAAAACTTCTGATGTACATTTTAGAACTAAACTAAGAAAAGTTCTATCTTTCTGAACTGATAAGCTATTTTCTTTTAAGTCTCTTAATTTCTATATATCAATTTTCATTATTTTCATTTTACATTTTAACATTTCCTATTTTATCTATTCTGTAAATCTATTTCTGGTGGCCAGGAGTACACATGCTCCAATTCTCACTACAGTTTATTCGATTTGTTTTCAATGTTATTTTGTCTATCCATTGCTACCGTTTCCATCCAAAACTTTTCCAATTTCACCTTTATGACAATATTCCCCTACACAAAGCAAGGGCTACAACTCAGTATCTACAAGAATCTGGAATCCAAGTTTTGTCACACCCAGCCTACACTATCTTGTAGAAATATTTAACAGAAGAAAATTTGAATGAATACAAAAGCTGTCAATTATATATATATATATATATATATATATATATATATATATATATATATATATATATATATATATATATATATATATATATATATATATATATATATATATATATATATATATATATATCACAAAGTAACTATCGCTAAGGTTTCCAGAATTGATTGCCAAGTCTGAATCTTTGCATACAGTGAAAAGCAAAGTATTTTGAAAACCTGTGGAATTTTTAGGTTGATTGTTCAAGTAATGAGATACAGCACTACTATCAGAATTTTCCAATTGTCTCTCGTAGTTTTGGAAATGCTAATTTAAAAATGTTATTTATTCTCAAAATAATCAAGCCACCTCTTCATATCTTCTCCATTTCTCAAGATGAAAATCCGATAAATTTATTTTCCAATTCATATGAATAGATAAAGCGAAATTGACACCACTCAGGTCTTTGTCATTATTTTTAGACAGATATTTAATGAACAATACTTACTAAATTATATCAGACTATAAATGTTTAAGGTTACACATAGCTTTGTATGTTGGTATGTTATGTATCAGGCTGACAGATGTGAGTACTTCAGCTATAGGCAGTGCATCAATAAACCACTTAGAAATATCTGCCATGTCTAAGACAGCCACTCTAACAGATCTCAGTTGTGTCCATCTTACATTATTTGACTGTACAGTTACTGCATTTTCCTGTTTGTCTGTAATCAAGTTGTGTTGTTTCATTTTGACCTAAATTGTAATGTGAGACAGTAGGTAGTATAAAAACTGACCTCCTCAATGAAGATCCAGGGGTGACAGTTACCTCCCATGATACTAGACTTCTTCAAACCATGCTCAAATATTGCTTTGAGTGCAGGGCATAATCTGGAAGTAAAAGCAGGATGTGCGCAACGATCAGTATGATAGATAAGACCAAATACGTCCATAATTTCAAATAAAAAATTTTTCAGTGCATTTTTTGTAAAATGGTAAGTGATATCATTAAACACCAGTAACAACATTCAATTAAATCTTCACATAATACAGCTATGTAATCTCACAACCAGGATAAACTATGACAATGTGCGTCCATACATCCAAATAATTCACTTTTCCACACACCAAAGATAGTTTTCTACTTACGTTCCCCTAACAAGATCAGTGATAGCCTCTGTGACAGAGTCGTCCCCTGCTGATGAATAATGCTTGCTCCGCTCATCCAGGACCTCTACAAATTTGGCAGGAAACCAGCCTCGGAGACCATTCAACTCCCCTATCCAACAATGTTCATCTTTCTGAGATATTATCTACAGGATTGAAATATTCAGGAAAGAAAGAAAAATTATTAATTGGTTAATATATTTACTTATTATTTTCTTCAGAAGGCTGATTTCCCAAACAAAACAAAAAAATAATATAAAGAAAAGTACATGTGATAATATCCACTATCATTATGCTATTTTTCAAGAAGAGTAATTGCTTAGTCTGCAGCTATGTGGTTTTGTGGTATGACACTCGCTTTCGGATCTGAAGGTCCTGGGTTTTAAGCCTCGCTCAGCTCATAGTCATAGTTGAGTCCTTGGAAAAGGCTCTTTACTCACATTCTCTCACTGTACTCAAGACTACCTAGTCATTAACAGCGTTATATCTGAAAAAAAATTTAACCTTGCCTAACAAGTGTCATGTCTCGTTCTACACATTACAAGCTGCTCCGGGGGCCCTTTGAGCATGTTTAGTGGATATTGCGCTATATAAAAGCTCTATTTATTTATTTTATTCCTCTATAGGACAACATATGCTGAATAGTTTTGAAAATGTTGAAGATCGTTTATATTTCCGATTGCAATTTTTAAAGGACCAGTGAGTAGACTTATCTCTCCAATGGATACCGGGACATTCAAATATACCAGGAAATGATAATGCAGATAGACTAGCCAGACTCGGATCAACACTTTTACAACCATCAATTCCAGTATCCTTAGACACAGCAAAACAAATAATCAAAACAAATAAGAGAGAAGAATGAATGAACAGTTGGGCAATGAGCATCATGTTTACCCATATGACTACTCCTGTAAAGACTGTAGCCAAAATAAGCTGTACTGCTTAATTGTACCTGGTATTATTTCCATCTTCTACACATTTAATAAAAACTAGATATATATTTTCCAGTTATTGCTCTGCTTAATATATTTTGTAAGCTTCATAGTAGCTTAAAATTTCTTATAAAATATCTGTCATTAGCCTGACCAAATGCACATAGGTCAAATGTACACTTGACCACTTATTGACAGCCAGCAAATGACAATATGTGAATAAAGAAGAGAAGAAATAAGGCAAAATTTCCACATAATCAAAGCTTAACAGACCTACAGTGTCAAAAGCTTGGCTTAGTCTGATATAGGGTAGCCTGTTGCAATTCCGAAGGCTTCGACTCACCTCAACTGAATCACCCTTTTACTTTTCTGTCCGTCTCGTGGTTTAAACGTTGGTTTGATTCCACAGAAGAGTCAAATCAGCAGCCAAAGAGATTGCCCGATGGAATTGGGGTCATCTAATTTGGGACAGCCGTGTCGCTTTCAGTGAACCCGTGGTTTCCCCGTTTGTTATCGTGCCAACACGCTCATACAAAGTTCATTGGTGCCCTTTTCTCGATAATATTTTTGACTTTAATCTTTCACGGAACAATCGAATCAGGTGGGTAAATGTTGATATTTCTATGTATTCTTTAAAACAATATTAAAGAATCTATATTCCACCCTTTATATTCTCCTATTTACAGTAGACAGGATAAAATCGATATTTTAGAAGTGTGACACCCTTCGATGCAATTCCGAAGGCGGCCGGGCACAATTCCGAAGGCCGCTTGACGCAATTCCGTAGACCGCTTTGATGATCATAATGATGATGATAATGATGACGATAATGATGATGATGATGATGGTAGTGGTGGTGTTAGGGATGATGATGGTGATGAGGATGTGATGATGATAATGATGGTGCTGATGATGGTGGTGGTGTTAGTGATGATGATGAGGACGGTGATGGTGATGATGACGATGATGGTGATGATGATAATGATGGTGATGATGATGGTGGTGGTGTTAGTGATGATGATGATGATGATGGTGGTGGTGTTAGTAATGAGGATGGTGATGATAACGATGATGATGGTGGTGTTAGTGATGATGATGATGGTGATGATGACGATGATGATGGTGGTGATTATGATGACGATGATGGTGATGATGACGATGATGATGGTGGTGATTATGATGGCGATGGTGTTAGTGATGCGGATGATGACGATGATGATGGTGGTGGTGGTGATAATAATGGTGGTGTTGGTGATGATGATGCTGATTGTTGATGATGATGGTGATGTTACCGTTGGCCTAGATTTAATTACCAAACACAAATTCTTGTTTTTCCTTTACAGAACAATGCCGAAAGGATACACAGAGGAAGACCTCCAACGTGCCATTGCGGCCAAGAAAAATGGCATGAGTTACAGCGTAGCTTCCAAGACATTTGGGATCCCCCAAACCACGCTGGTCGACTACATAAAGGGCCGTTCTAATGCAGGGGTGAAAGCCGGCCGAAAAACTTCAATTCCTCCAGAGGTTGAGACTTCAATTGTGGAAGCTATATTCCGTTCGGCTGAAGCTGGATTCCCCCTTACAAAGGACCAGATCTTAAAAAAGTGGGAAAGGTGGTTCATAACCTGAACCTAAAAACGCAATTTGTCGACGGCGTCCCTGGCGATGGTTACTGGAGGGCACTCAAACTGAGGTTTCCTCAGATCACGGTCCGCTCGGCAGAATGCTGTAGCCACAAGCGTTTGTCTGCTCTCAGCAGAGAACGGGTGGCTAGCTACTTTGAGGATCTCCAATCCCTGATCAGGAGCAACAAAATCCAGCCACAGGCCATCTGGAATATGGATGAAACTGGACTGCAGTTCTCCCACAAACCTGGCAAGGTAACTACAACGTACCTAGGTGTTAATTTTCCTAAAAATCCATCAACCATTGTCTTGTTTTAATTGAGCTTAACTCACTCAATCCTAACACCGACTATATCCGTTGTATACCCGGGATTACTTTTACCCCATGCCTATTTTTTACATTTTTCTGAGACAAATTATAGGCGTAGTATCAAAGCTAATGTTTTTAATTTTTACGTGTTAAAAGGTAGTTGAATAAAAATATCTATGAACATGCTCATTTTAATTTATTTTTTCCAATTTTGAAAAGAATAAAAAATCTCTAGGATTGAGTGAGTTAATAATTGAGCTTTATATAGCGCAATATCCACTAAATGTGCTCAAAGCGCTTTACAAGGGGTCCCTGGTCAACAGCAACATTTAGCATGTAGGATGAGTCATGACGCCTGTTAGGCGATATTACAATTTTTCGGACAAAGACAACGCTGTTAACGGCCTGGTACTCATTTTACACCTGAGTATGGTGAGAGAATGTGAGTGAAGAGCCTTTTCCAAGGACTCAACTATGCGCCGAGCACGAGGCTCGAACCCAGGACCTTCCAATCTGAAAGCGAGTGTCATACCACTAGACCACATAGCCGCTTTGACTGACAAATACCATGGGATGGAAAGTTGTCATCACGTCTCATAATATGTGCCATGATATGAGTGAATGTCTAACAATTCAGTTTAATCCAAAATGTTTCAAGGAACAAATCTCTCACAAGTTTCTGTTGTTTTCTTTTTTTTCTTCTTATATTACAAAAGGTTGTTGCCAAGAAGGGGTCACGCCGTCTGCATCAACAGTGTAGTGACTCAAAGGAGACGGTCACTATTGTGGCTGCCATCAACGCTGCTGGCAGAGCCCTCAACCCGATGGCCATTGTTAAAGGAAAGACAGAGGCGAGCGTCCAGTCGTTTGATGTCCACCTGGGTCCCGATGGGTGCTTCTGGACTTACCAAGAACGTGGATGGACTGACAACTCTATTGGACTGGAATGGTTTAAATCTGTGTTCCTTCCAAATTGTGGAACGGAACGGCCCCAGCTACTCCTCTTGGATGGGCACAGCAGCCATGAAGTCCTCGAGCTCCTCGAAAATGCCTGGGACGAGGATATACATATATTTGCATTGCCACCACATACAACACAGTGCCTGCAACCATTGGACACAAATGTGTTCAAACCGATGAAGTCGGCGTACAACTCGGCGTATACAGATTTTTTATATCACTACCCCAGCAAAGTGATAGATAAACACTCGTTTCCCCTTATGCTCAGCAGAGCATGGGATGTCTTGAGGGATGGAGCATTGCTGAGAAAGGCTTTTAAAACGACCGGCGTCTACCCCCTCAACCCAGCAGCCATCTCTGATGACTGGTTTACTGCATCCACTGCGCTCTCACGGCCATTGTTGGAAACAGGGCCGTCTGATGCTTCCACATTGGGGGCCATCTTGGTCCAGGCTGTGGGTCCAGAGTCTGAATCACCAACTATCACACAAGAGGCAGGGCCGTCTGATGCTTCCACATCGGGCGGCATCTTGGTTCAGGCTGTGGATCCAGAGCCTGAACATCCAACAACACAGGAAGCAGGGCCTAGTACAGAGGATATCTTGGCCCAGGCCATGGATATATCTGGGCTGACAGCCGACTGGAACAAAGCTGTCAACGAGATATTCTCGACCCCGGCTCCAGAACCACGTTCTGCCACTGCGAGAAGGTATGAAACTTCTCACATCTGATGAGATAATTGAAAGCAAGCGGCAGAAAAGAGAAGAGAAAGAGAGGATGGAGGCAGAGAAACGTGAAAGGGCTCTGGCACGTGAAGAGAAAAGGAAGGCTGCCAAAGATAAAGGGCGGCAGCCAAAGAGAAGCAATTTTTTTAAAAAAAATAAATCGGTTTGAAATGTTAAAGTGTCTTTGTCTTAATAATTTGTTGCATTCTTGATTTTTAACTGAAGACAAATTGGTTGAGTGGTTACCTCATTGGCCACAAACTGGGAGATGCCGGGTTCGATTCCAAAGCCAATTTTTGCTCTATTTTCTTGAGCAATAAAAACTCCAACTGCTTCTCGGTTTGTAACTGTGGTGCTCATTGAGCTCGAGTCGCATCACAGTTACTAATCCTGGGTCGGGTTCCCTACCTCCTCAGTGGGCAGGGAGGTACTTACCGTGTCTTCTATCCCCTTATATCTCTTTTCCACCATGCTTTCTGTCTTTGTCTTGGTATGAGATTACTTGGTTTTGTCCCGACCTTGGCTGGTGTCCTTGGCTTGGTATGCTCTTGGAATCTACATCTGATCCCTATTTCTTCACAATTCCCCTTTGTCTTACTCTCTCTTGGGTGCTTTAATTGTAATTCTAGAACTTTCGACTATCCCATTTTCTTCCTTTTTACTGGCGCTGATATAACCTATATGTGTTGCAAGCGCCATAAAACCTTTAAAACAAACAAACAAGTTACTAATACTAATCACAAGGTAAAAACTGCACAGGATAGAATGTGTTTGACATGAAATACAGCCTGGTCATGATGAGGCAAGTGCACACATTCTTACAAAAGTGCCATAACAACCCATAAAGGACTGAGGAAAAAGGGGTGAAAATGAGTTATTGCTTCAAATTGGGTTAATAAACTATAACCCATAAAGGAATGACGAAAAAAGGGTGAAAATGAGTTGTTGCTTCAAATTGGGTTAATAAACTATAACCCATAAAGGACTGAGGAGAAAGGGGTGAAAATGAGTTGTTGCTTCAAATTGTGAAACATTCATAAACTAGACAAAAAGTAAAAGAGATACACACGAGAACGGTACCACCACGAACTCGGGGACCCAAATAATTTTGGGGTTTTGGGAGGGGGGAGACTTTCAAAAAAAAAAAAAATTGGGGGGTTTGGGAGGGGGGGGGGGAACTTTTTTTTTTTTTTTTTTTTAAGTCTCTCCCCTCCCAAACCCCCTATCTAGACTTTTTTTAAATAAAAAAGTTTCCCCCCTCCCAAACCCCTAAAATTATTTGGGTCCCCAAGTTTGCAGTAGTACCCACGAGAACATTAAAAAGACCTCAAATCAAACGAATAAAACATCAATAAAAGTGTTCCATCTGGTCTCTTCGGAATTGCAACATACGCCATTCGGAATTGCATCGAACCCCTTCGGAATTGCGTCTACCCTCACTGGTCATATTAAAACAGTCAATGGGAGAAATGGAACTCTCCGGTCCTATCCGAAATAGTTTCATCCAATCAAAAAGCACGTTAGTAATACTAATTTTGTATAAGATGTGATTGGCTGATATAAATAGATTTAGCAAAACATGAAATGTGAGTAGTTATGTGATTGCCCTTCGGAATTGCAACAGGCTACCCTAGTCAACAAATTGTAACAGTGCAGGAGAGCTGTTTGCAACTTGGAGACAGAGGTTTTTGTACTGATTGCATCGTCAGAAAACAAACAAACAAAAAAAAAAACTCAAAGTAAAGGCTCAACAAAGTGGTGCCTCATACAAGACATTTACTCATTTCTCCACTTAGTGAACCATGGACAGATTTATCAAAATTCTGGAGGGTATGTGTATTTAAGTGGAAAGAACTATATCAGCTAGCAAGAATAAAATTTGTTTTACTCACAGTAATGATATCATTTTTCCTGAAACCCAATTCATCATCATCGTGACGTTCAAAATCCAACAAAGCTTTAGCCCTCCTATGCTTGGATCTGGCTACATTTGCATAATTCTCCAAATCTCTGGCATGGCTTTCCATACTATAGTCAGCTGTCAAATTCTGATAATGAATAAAAAAACAACAATGAATATTGAGAAACAGGTACATAAACAAAACTCCATATACCAGTACACATTGCTTATGCAAATACCATTTAAGTGCCCCCCCCCCCCCCACCCCCTTTCCCCCTCTAAACATAAAGAAAGGAAAAGAAAGGAAAGGAAAAGCAATAAAGTTATATCTCAACAAACTGGACTTTCAACCATGATTAAATTTCAAATTTCACTCCATCTATAAATTACAACCCACATCAAATGCATATATAGCATACATATAAATCATCTGGCATTTTAACTCAGAAAGATTGCGGATGAAAGATTTTCCTATAAAAGGGATACAATATTGTCTAATAATAGTCATAGCCATTATTATATTTACATTAAAAGAGAAGCCATGGATATTTCAATTGATGATTCCCCCACTACTAAACAATAACCAATCAGAATATTTCCTGCCATTTACCCTGTTTCGTCCCATTGACAATTTATTTCCGTATGAAAAGGCCTGAGATACCCTTAGTCAGTCCTGCCTACCTGGACTTGAAAAAATTCGTAGTTTTCAGGGGTTTTAACATATCAGATACTAGAACTACTTTTAAAAATTAGCAATATGTCATTAATATATCAAAATATTGCTTTTAACTCTCCTACGGCAACAAAACTTTGTTTTCAAGAAGTTTTATTGAATCAAAGATCTTTAATAATTGTCGGTTTGGAGCCAAAAATCTGTAGTTTTACGAAAGATTCATAGTGGTAGGAAGGTCTGCCCTTAGTACATGTCAAACACACAAATAGGTCAGGCCCAGTTAATGAGTATTTTTCACGATATTTTGACAAACTGATTAAGAAATTGCTTTGCAAAACCGGATGACAAGATGCATTTTTTTTTTCAATCATCTGTGTTAAAATTGTGAGTGATCTCAGGATCTGTGGGCTGTGGGGTGATAGGCAAGCACTTAATGTGGCTATGGGTCTTCAGTTCACGGTCAGCTGTTGATTTCAGGGTCAAAATGTACTTTATTTTAAATTTTCAAGTCAAAAATTAAATAACAGAAATGTTTATCTGACTAGTTTTAATAAAATACTCGATAATTGATGAAATTTTAAAAGTGTATGCACTGTAGATTGAAGTACTGAAGGCTCATACAATAAGATAATAGTTAAAATAACATCCATAAAAAGTTCCCCAAAATGCAAGAAAAGAACAGCTCCCATATTTGAAAGTTTAGCGTTTCTAATTGTAACCAATTAACTCTGGTCAGTGACTGTTTAGGTGGCAATGACTGCAAATTTTGGCCCCAGCTTTGGTCCTTAGAAGACACATGAACAACTAGAAAACATCTCACCACTTTACAATTCTTAGGATCCAAACTCTGGAAGTGTCGTGTGACTTGTAGAATAGCTTCCCTGAGGTCAACCAAGAGTTCTGTTTGCCGAATGTTTTTGGCTTTGCCTGTGTCATCATTTTCCTGACTCAATCCTCCCCACAATACAGACATGAGTGATTTTGACCTTCTTAGATGACGTTTGTTCAGTTGCTTTATAAAAAGAAAATAAAGAAAGTAAAATTAAAAATCATTTCTTAAATGGGATGCATGGGACAACAACTGTAACGAATTACTTCTACTGAGTCCTACAAATTGGTGAACAATGTAGAAGATTTTATGGACAGCTGATGAAAAGGTGACTGAACAACAGTGATAGTAATAGAAGCTCACTTTTAACAATTTACATTTTCTGTGTTCCTCAGAACCTTTACAAAAAACAGAAATAAGAGAATAAAGTGATACAAAAAATAATAATTTTTTAAAAATGAATAAATAAATAACTCTTTTATATCAATAAATGGATTTTGTTTTTATTTTATGCAATATGACATTGATAAAAAATAAACCCCAAAGATATTTCTTTTTCTTTTCCCCATGTTTTTACATATCATTTTTACACTGGCCATTTTTGTCACCTGTTTAGGTAAATTTCTTGAAGATTCCGGGTTGACTAGAGCTCCTTGATCAGCCATCAAATATGCAAGGTGTTTTCTTCGATTTGTATCCACATGAACATCTGTCAGTGAGCCTGATACTTTGACAGCAACCTAAATGATATTTTTAAAAATTGATGAAACATTTTCTTGTTAAATGATCATGTCAAGAATATATCAGATTATTACAATAGCACCTCTATATTTTAAAAATATATTATGGTTTGAACCAAAAATAAATATATATTCAACATTAGGAATCAAACTCACAAACATTCCATCCATAGATGAAAACGTATACTAAAGTGGCAATGGCTCAATGTCATAAATTTCCTATAATGTTATTGGCAACACATCTATATTATTGATTTCATCTCTGTCTAAAAGAGTGGTCTGCCTAAGAGGGCACTCTGTAATGTGGATTTCTCATAAAAAGAGATAAAGAAGGCTTTTGAAACTTGAAATGGAAGAATTTGTTAAAAATGAAATCTGGTTATCTCAACCTTGACCTCTTCTAATCACCTGCCTATCCTCCCCACCTTTTTTCTCTCGCCATACTTTAATAAGGGAAAATTTATCTCTATGAATTACTGAATGAAGTCACTTTCAATTACTAACTAATTGAGAGGAGGCCTCTTGTCGGCGTATAAGCATTTCATGAGTGAATCTTATATTGATTGTTGTTAACTTCAGAGCATTGACATAAAACCAAAGTAGAAACTTCTATTATCTAGTACAAAATTAGACCACAAAAAGCTGTACTTTTAGAGGGAAATTTGGAAATTTCTAAACAAACAAGTGAATCAGGAAATCCTTACATCAATCAACTCATCCACATCTTCAACATCCCCTGGAACATCCGATAAAGCATTGAAGATCTGGGCAGAATTGTCCAAGCTCTTTAGTTCATTTTCCTGGTGATAAGATAATATCAATCAAAGTATTTAGCACATAAGATATTGTACAAATCAAAGTAAGCCAAACACTGGAAGCATATGTTTGCATTTACTCACGTGATGCAATCTGAGAAAAAAAAAACAACAACAAAACCCAAGCTTTTTAACTCGTTTACCTGTCGAAAAGTTATTATAAATATGATAAATATTTTAAGCATATGTTTTGTATTTACTAGCCAAGTGCATTCTGAGAAATAATAGAAAGCAGGAGGTTTAACTCATTTTCCAGTGAAAAGCTATGATAAATTTATGTATTAAACATGAGTAAATATGCATATTTAATTACCCTGTGAATCACAATTAATAATCGCAAACAAAAACAGGACTGGAAATAAGATATTGAGTCAATTGAGGTAATTTATTTTGTATTAAAAGCCATAACGAAAGACAGAAGGCTGAGGCACAGTTTTTGTGATCATGGTCACTTATGGAGTTAATGACTTTGCCCCAGATAACTATATCCAGACCTACCAACCGTGTACATTCCAAAAGTGGGATCAGAAAGTCAGAAAATAGGAATTTATCACCAATGGAAAATACCCTATCAAAATGACCACAAGCTTTGCCACCAAACACATAAAGACAGTGTTCTGGCACAGCTGGCAAATTGCATATCAAATGTATTAGGTAATTGAATGGGGAAGGGGGGGGGGGGGAGTGCAATTCATTTTCCTACAGAGCTCCCTTCGGCAATCATTAAAAAAAAAAAAAATCACCTTTTTAACCCATTGCCGCCCAAATCGCCCGTAATCGCCGCTCAAAAAACATCTCAAACAGTCCAAATCGCCCGATATCGCCCGCCAGGTACCCAGCATCTTTGAACCCGTAAACTAAAATCGTGTGTAGAACCACTTCTTTTTATTTAGAAAACGAAAGTAGAGAAAGAGTGAAAGTGAAACTAGAAATTTCCTGATTGTTTTTATCTCAATTCGTTTGTCTGCTGTGATTTTTTGAAGTTTGTCGACCAAAGCGGTTGTGGTAACGTCCTTTTTTTTTTTTTTTTTTTTTTTTTTTTTTTGCTGGAATGGCGTTTGAATTCCTCAATTCTCGGGCCGATCAACGTTTTTTAATGGATAGTGATGATGATAGTGCTCATTCAGACACTGAGGTTGAGTTGGATGCGTATTTTCATGACGTTGACAATGGATTTCATGTGTTTTAATAATATTACATATTTTTCAACTTTAACATTTTTTTTCAAATCAAAATATGAATCAATAGTCCAAAACAATACATCAAATTAAAGGCCATTCATTCTTCTTTCCAAAACAGCTTTTATTTTGTTTCTAGCATGCCTCACATTCTTGCAATTAATTTTTTAATGAAGTGTACTATGACATTTGGAAGAGTTATCTCCCCTCGCATGGTCTGTGAGAGACATTTTTTCAGATGATGCCCGGGCAGCAATGGTTAACCCCCTTTCTCTATTCTTTTCTTCTTACCATTATCATCATTTTTGAATATCGGAATGTTAGAGACAATGGCAGAATAGCTGAAAGGAAGAGTGAAAATAGGAATGATTCCGCCAAAAGCGGAAGGGTTGGCAGGTATGTATATCACCAACTTTGTTACAAGAAAATTAGTGTATCATTCAACACTTTATTCTGCTTTGTACAAGTTTAAATAAAAAACAATGGTTCTTCGTCACAACTAGCTTACCTTCATCTTTAGCATTCCCATGGTGATCTGAAAGATAACAACAGACCCTTCATAATACAAGAGATCCCACAGCCTGAGTAAGACTTTCATGTGTACAACACTAGCGAACAGTGTTAGGAACCAGTGGAGGCTAATCAATGACAGCTCTGAGAGGATAAAAAAAAATATAAAAAAGACAAACATGTAACCAGCCTTGATAATAGTATGCAGTAATGTGTAAATTCACAAAGGTATTTATAACATAAATGGTCTATCCGTGCTGGATAAATACATACACCGCATCCTTTAGAAGTCAAGCACAGTCACATGCTCCCAATTTGTAATAATGTAAGGTGGGGGATGGATTTTTGTCTTCTTTTTTTGTAAAAAAAATTCCATGAACGAACGGCAGATGGAAAGAAAGAGTGTAGGAGGGTGTCTGTTCTTGATCTTTGAATTGATAGTTTGTTGTCGTGCACCCTTGTTAGTCTGTTTTTTTTGGTCTAATGTAGTTGGTGAGTTTAATGCTGGTTTTGGCTGTATTAATTATTTTTTCGTGACAATGTTGAATTTTTTCCAGACCTAAGCTTTCTGCGAGTTTTGTTATGCTATTGTTATATGAGAATTTATTAGTTATTCTCCTTGCTGCTCTATTTTGTACCATTTCGATCTTGTTGATATCAGTTTTGGTGTAGGGATCCCATATTATGCTTGTATGATCAAGGATGGGCCTGACTATTGTTTTGTAGGCGAATGTCTAAAAGAAAAAAAAAAGAAAAGAAACTAATATCAATCACTATACCTATATCATGTTCCTTTAGTACAAGGTCGATGTCAGGAAGATAACTGATGACAAGTTGGCGTAAGACTCGTTGATCAGCCTGAGAAATAAAGAAATCATTTGAACTCTCTGAGATTCAGATAGCAGCAAAGAAAGAGCAGAAAGAGTTGGATATTTTTTTATAATCATAATAATACATGACATTCACATCGCACATTTTCATCACTGTGTGATGCTCAATGCATTACAAAGTAATAGTAAAAATTTACATATATAAAACGTATACCACAATGATATCAATAGCAGCAGTGTATGTAAAATCGTATCAATATCATGAAAATGTAACAGTAAAAATTTAAGCCCAATATAACAATTCCATCCTTAAACACCGAAGATGAAGTGAAAATTTAGGACCAAACTAAATATTCAAATAACATACTATACTTTTTAATTTATACTACGATATCCAAAAACATAAAGACAACTACCCTCTTCCCAGTTTCCTCAACCTTTGACTTTAATTCATCAAATGCATAAAAAGCAAATGACGTCCATCTCATCCGTATATCACAATTAGCTCAAAGTTAAATGAAATCAAGATACCAGTTTAAGATGTGATCTCTCTCTTTTTTTAAATCAATTTATTTATCTATCTGTTTGTTTATTTATCTATATTATTATTATCATTATTATTATTATTATTATTATTATTATTATTATTATTATTATTATTATTAATATTATTATTATCATTATTATTATTATTTTGTTGGCTTTGGTTTATAATTAATTTTACCTGTTTTGATTTGTAAATTGGAAATTCTATGTTAATGTATGAGTTAAGATTGGTAATTACCTAAAAAAACACTTTTCAACTTGAACTTATGAGTTCATGCTCAATATTTGTGATTCAGACCAAATTGGAAAACGAATGTGTGACCCACTGCCTCAAAACAGTATCAGATGTTAAAAATTGAATTTATAGTCCAAATGAGGAAACTAAGATTACATTTATACTTTTTATTGAGGATACAAACAAAGTTCTTTAAACTGGAAAAAACAAAAACAAACTGAAATCTTTCATTTCTGGACAATCTGACTTCTAAATTCACTTTTCGCACACATTTCACTCTAACATAGTACAGTCGCGCCTCTGTAATCCGGAAATCCATAATCGGAATGTCTCCATTTCCGCACAGGCTGCCTGGGGGGAGATTTTTTTTCTTCTTTATTTGTACAATTTAGGGACTGATTCCACTATCTGGATGTCTCTAATCGGGACAAGGGAGTCTTGACTGTACTTGTTTGAGTCAGTGGGTCACAAATGTTGATATTCATCACTTAACAATTCCCATATCAAACAATGCACATCTAGAGGTGGTTTCACACACCTGTATTCCAATAAGTGTACTGGAATAATAGGAGGCTGGCAATAAGTCCTCTATGATGGCACACATCATCCAAAATGTGTCTTCCTCCTCCATGAATAATAATAGCGATGCAGCAATCTATAAAATGATAAAATATAATGTTGAGTTACAATAATCTGTTCCTCACTCAAATAAATAAAGAATAAATAAATCTATAAATAAATAAATAAATAAATAAATAAATAAATAAATAAATAAATAAATAAATAAATAAATAAATAAATAAATGGAATTTTTGAATTGAAATAATTCATAAAACTAATATTACTATAATATATTATAACCCAAAAGTTCGCAAATTTTACAACATTTGCATAACCTTTGTCAAATTATACCTGACAAAAGTTAATTAGAGTCAGTCAGAGCTCTTGCTCAAGTTAAAGTTATAAACTATTGAATTTTTTATTGAGATAACCTCGTGAAATAAAGCAATACATTGTAATAATTTTCAATTTCTCCTCTTTAGTGAGACTTCAACCTGGTACTACGATGAGAGCGCGTCATGTATGGATTGTTTCTGGGTTGTGTTGGTGCAAAGAATGGTATGGCATGTGCCAGAAAGGATTGCCATCACATTATTTTGAATAAAATATAAGATAAACCAATTGTGTGCATAAATTGTGACATATCACTGCAAAATGAATTTGAGCAGAAAGAAAGGTGTATTTCATCTAATGTTTTTGACTATTTATCAAATTAATGAAATTATAACTTTAAAATTTTAATTGATTTGAAAACAAAGAATTAATTTCAGTCATCTATGACTACAACTCGACATGATTTTGGGTTTCAGCTACTGGTACATTCTCAGCAAACCTCATAGAGAAATATAGTGGATATATTGTTTACTTACCACCCCTGTTCCCTGACAATATCCAATATCTGGATACAGCCATGCCAAAGATCGTAGTATTCTGCGTAGTCTTGGCACACCAGTGCTGTTAATATTACAGAAACAAGCATTGCTTGGCATTGTCCTCAGCAAGTCCTGGCAGTGATAAAAGAACAGATTATCGATTCAGCTAATCAAATCATAAAATGAAAGAATATAATTTTCATTCGCCTCACACTCACGTTTTCCTATCACCATCTCTATGTTGTCAAATAAAAAAGAAAATATTTAACTAAGCTTTACTTTTATCCTAATTATTAATTAATTAAGGATCACCTTTATTTTGGAAATATGCAGTAATGGGGATGAGAGACAACTTAATTTCACATAAGTGGCCACAAAGTGCCATTGATGAAAGCAGGAAATTTATACTTCAAGCGATTGCATAAAAGAAGAAAAAAGACTAACAAACGAAAATAAAGAAAAACAAACAAACAAAATCTATAACGCAGCTTGGAAATAATGGTCCTGCATGTTTATCTGATAGTCAAGCTTTGACTTCAAGGGTTCTCAAAAATAATTTTTAACGAAAAACACATCACCAGAGCTCAAACTTTTCAAAATTAAATATCAGATACCAAAATAGAATGCTTCAAACGGACGAATATATTTCTCTGGTGAGTTAGAGTCTATTTCTTTAATAATGTAATTCAAATCATAGTACATCCTTAGGACACAAAACTAAGCATAAATGTGCCTAGAATCAAAACGTACAGTAATAAAGATTTTTACTTCACCCATATCAAAACTCTTTGTACTAATCCACATTAAACCACTATATACAAATAAAATGCTGTGACATATGGGGGTTTTGTGGTCTCAGGCTGGAGATTGTTTAGACTACTCCATTAGCCGATAATTTTAAAAAGGGTGCATATGAACATCTGTCCTTGCTGGTACTATATAAAGTACATAGTTGTCACCCTTTATTTGTATGTTTTGTGTGAGTGTGTTTGTGTGTTGCATTGAATGTGTTGAATTTTGAACGGTTGTAATTTTGGATTTTATTTGCATGTCAGTAGTGTTTCAAGTTCTGTGTGAGGTGTGTCACAATTGTAGTTATAGAGAACTCATTCACAGTATAAATTTTGTGAATGGACTATTTCCAATGGTTCAAAATAACTCGTAAGAATCATACCTTTTCAATTTGTTTTGAGGTCATCAGATGGTCATTGCTGCTTGCTTTAACAACATCTTTATATGAGAGATCAGACTTGTTTTTCTTCTCCAGAGCACCAGATAGACGAAGCCACATCTGAGCTCTGAGAGAATGTGGAATGCCCTGACGGACCATGCCCCTTAACTTCTCAGATACTGGTAAGCGAGGCTCTACCTGCAGATTTTCAAGTTCAGATATTCATTTCTTCTGTCAACTTTAAAATTTACTTTGACACTTGGATCATTAATATAGCAGGGATAGGTAAATAAGTAAAATTTAACAAAGAAAATACCAATATTATCTTGACATTAGTAGAGTAATACAATGGATTTAAGTTCAAAAGTAAATCTAACATAATAGTAGTATAAGGAAAGAAAAACAAAATATAGGATAAGCTTCCAAAACTCCAATTAAAAGTAATCTTAACTATATTTTTTTGTCATTTCAGAGACAACATCATCCATTTTTAGTCCTTAAAAAGTCCCTGGTATTAAATTTTAAAAAAAATTGTCTTGGTGTTGGTGCGAATACTTGAAGCAGTTATATTCTAACTTTTCCTGGCAAAATTTGACGCTGAAAAAACAACAAATTTACAACAATTTTAAATCTAATGAGGAGAAACATAATGAAATCAAAACTACCTTATCCCAGGTAAGGTCCCCAACTTCATTGTTGTGAGTGAACTCCAAGTATGCTGTCCATTTTAGACGATGTGAAGGGTCCTCTATAAATGGGGTACTCAACAGCTTACTGGAATTTTCTTCAGGACCATCTGAAGATTGCATAGACAATAGTTTAAAAAAATGATCTGTGATGGGCTAGAGTTAATGTGACATGATATAGTGATAATTCAAAAAATGAATGCAAAGGCAATGGACATATACTTTTGAATCATTCTCCCTTTTTAATGAAAAACACAAGAGTAAAAAAAAAATTAAAAGAGGGGAAAGAGGGCAGTAGCAGTCTTTTGGTTCGTTTGCATTTTAACAATTGTTTTATGGTTATCATTGTTGTCATTATTCTGTTTCAAGTTGGAATCGTATTCAACTCTCTAAGTGAGAAAACTTTTTTTTTCTATAAAGATGAAAACTCCATCATGCATCATCCTTACTTAATGACAAGAAATGAAATAAGTAGAAATGTGCCAGAAGAAAAAGAGAAAACAAAACTTTGCGGCGATGGGGATTCGATCAAACTTAATGAAAAAGCTATGACATCTAGAATTTTATCCATAGAAAGGATGAAGAGGAACAATATTTGTTGGATTTTTAGAATAAACCAAACAAAATTAGAAAAATCAGCTTTATATGTTACGTAAATAGCAGTGAGAGAGAGAGAGAGAGAGGGAGAAGAAAAGGAGAGAGAGAGAGAGAGAGAGAGAGAGGGGAGGCAGAGAGAGAGAGAGTACGAGAAGAAAAGAGAGAGAGAGAGAGAGAGAGAGAGAGAGAGAGAGAGAGAGAGAGAAAGAGAGAGAAAGAGAAAGAGAGAGAGAGAATTACCTCAAACTCTAAATAAGGCATTTAGTAATCAAAAGTATAACGAGAAAAAGTCATTTCCAGATCTTACCTTCTTCTTCTACTTTAAACCCAAATTCATCATATCTGTAATCCAACTGTCCATTTGGGTCTTCAGGCTGAGAATACAGGACAATTATATTATTATGTTGTTTGTTTGTTTTAAGGGTAAGCCTATGCAGTGCTAGCAACACATTTAGGTCATAAAAGTGATAGTAAAAAGGAAGAAAATGGGATAGTCAAAAAATAATAGAATTACAATTAAAGCATCAAAGAAAAAGTAAGACAAAAGGGAATAAGTACAAATAGGAAACAGACATAGATTCCAAGAGAATACCATCAATTCCTCTAGATCTAACAGACACAGCTAACCTATCACTGCTGAGTGGACAGAAGGGGTCAGAAAAAAATCACGACTTCAATCGTGATCAATCCCAGTCTCACTGTCAAAATGACTAGAAATGTGAAACTGAATAGTTATCCCTTTTTAAAAAACGACATTAATCTCTTCATTAAGCATTCATCATCATCATCATTTTCACCCTTTTTCACCCTGGGTCATTAGAACTGAGAATTTAATCTAATAACTGAAACACCTATCATAAAATTTATATAAAAGTTGAGCCCAAGTTTTCACCAAATCTTGAATTCAAACCCCTTGGTTGAGGAAATGGAACATTATAAATTTGTAGAAAATCATTGGGGGCTGCCTGAAGCTTAGGATTATGAAAATACTAATGAAAAGGTGATAATGGAAAGGCTTTGGATGGTAACAATACAAACAGCAGATGTTTCGGGTGCAAACTCTTCGTCAGCACAACAATAAACAAATGAACGATGAAAACAAATAAAAGTAGTAGTAGTAGTAGTAGTCGTAGTAGTGGTGGTGGTGGTGGTGGTGGTAGTAGCAGTAGTAGAGAAGTAGTAGAAGTAGTAGTAGTAGTAGTAGTAGTAGTAGTAGTAGTAGTAGTAGGAGGAGTAGTAGTAGTAGTAGTAGTAGTAGTAGTAGTAGTAGTAGTAGTAGTAGTAGTAGTAGTAGTAGTAGTAGTAGTAGTAGTAGTAGAGGTAGTAGAAGAAGAAGAAAGTTGTTATGAAACAGTATGGTTGAAAGGAGTCCCTGGGGAGTAGTAGAATGGACAATGTCGAATATTCGAGAAGAAAAAAAAACAAACAAAATGGTCAGGTACTGGAGTAAGTGGAAAGTTGAGTAAATTGGTAGAAAAATAGATAGATAGATTGATAGATAGATAGATTGATAGATAGATAGATAGATATATAGATAGAGAGAGAGAGAGAGAGAGAGAGAGAGAGAGAGAGTGGGAGAGAGGTTGGTTAAATAAGTAGATGAATAGATACAATACAGATGGAAACGATAGCTAGCTAGAAAGGTAGATGAATAAGTAGATAGATAGATAGATAGATAGATAGATAGATAGATAGATAGATAGATAGATAGATAGATAGATAGATAGATAGATAGATAGATAGATAGATAGATAGATGATAGATGGATAGATAGATAGAGTTTTATTATTATTATTATATATATATTATGATTATTTTATTATTATTATTATTATTTAGTAGTAGTAGTAGTAGTAGTAGTAATAGGAGGAGTAGTCTTGATAAAGCAGAAGATATTTTTCCGTAAAAATATCTGGATTGCTCAATTCTAAGTTAATCTCAATATGTCTTAATTCCAAGTTGTAGTCGAATTTTGTGAATCTTTTCAACCATAAACAAATCATAATTGTGTAGTAAACCAAAGGTGCCGAAAAAAAAAAAAAAAGGTCTTGTTTGTTGATAATATACATTAGTTTAAAACAAACATTAAAATTGTATGGGTCCTAAAAATATTCCTCTACATTTAGAACATGTCTTGAAAAATTTGGTTGCTATCTTTTTACTGGTATGAGAGCCTATCCATACGATGTGATTTCAAAGCCATTATGCATTCAATTTTACCATATTTGATGTCCCAAAATTTATATGAGAGTGATTAAGTGTACGTTTCTTCAAAATAAACTTTCAAGAGATGAACTTCCCTGTGGAATGTATAAAGTAAATTTATTATTTTTCCAAAGTTTAAGTTAGTTTAGCAACTTACAGGATGGTTGATTTTGGCCATTATGTCCTGAGGCCACATGGATGGAGTTAAAGCAGAGAACGGTCCCCCAGGTGTAGGAGTGAAATCTGAATTGCTGTTGAAACTTGGAATTGTGCTAGTGATGCTAATCCCTTCACCAGAAGCAGATGCAATGATGTCTTCCTCCTCATCTTCTGATAGTGTTTCAACTGGAGGAAAATTGTACATATGCAAAATATAAATGAAAGAGAAAAAAAGCAAAAGAATATGGGTTTTAATAAACCCACAGTTCCAAATGATTTTGTAATATTTTAAAGTAGTTAGAGGCTATGGACATAATAATTATGATAATATTGGAAAAAGGAATTGCTGGGGATGGGAGAACAAGAAGGGCTGACATTCTGCCAAGTAATATTTTGCGGTGTATATCAGTGAGTTATATTAGTGAGTTGGTCGTAGACACAAAAAGACTTTCAGAGTAAGAGAGTAAGTGACACACGAAGAGTAAAAGATATGTTTTAGAATGTATAAAATAATGCACAAATAATTATATATACATACCCATTTGGTTTTGGCTTGAAACAATTTATTGGGTTCACAGGCCTGTGCATGTCAGTTGGGGTGGATTACCAATCCCCAGCCATGTTTTCACTATGATTGACAGGTGTCAAAACTATGACCCTTAGGATCTTCCAAAATTTGAGATCATTATCCAACGTAAAGGCTTATGAAATAATTTATATATATATATATATATATATATATATATATATATATATATATATATATATATATATATATATATTATATATATATATATATATCAAATTCCTACTTTCCCTTTCTATGATAATTTATGTTTGATTCCTCTTATCACAAAATCAAGCAATGTCAAGCATGGGTTGTGACTGGATGGGTGACAATTACAGTGATCAATAAAAGTAAAAAACTATCCAAACAACAAATCAGTCAAGGGATAGTAGCTTACTATGTACAGATAATATGCATTGTTGTCACCACCTCCCTCTTTCCACTCCTTTTAATGGTTAAATAATTTTTATAAACAATTTTCAAAAATCTCCCTCCAAAATCAAAACAACGGCCATGGTGTCGGGATGACCAGGTAGGTTGAAATGCCCGACCACAGCTGTATCCGATTTGTTGGCAATGTACCGTAGATGCTGTGAAAAGTGATCTCTCAATATTTCCCCGTCTCGCCAACGCAACATGTGTTACAATGTGCACATCTAATGGCATATACAAGGTTGCGATCTGTACATGTACAAGTAAAAGATCTTGTGATGGTGCAAACTTTCTCCGGAAAAGCAATGGTCTTGTCTTCATAAAGGTGCTCACAAGTCCTAAACTTTAATTCCACTCAATTTGGAGCTCCTTAATTATATATTGAACGCTCTTTAACATAACATAACATAACATAACATGTGGTATAGGGCAAAATAGGATAAGATCCTTTGAATACCCTTAATATTAATTAGTAATGCCATAAATCTATTGATTAAATACTACAATAACGATACACGTGGTAAAGATAGTATTTCAACTTAAATGTACTCATGTGGTGTACAAACATATATCTTTAACCGTGACATGCAAAGCGCACACACAACTACACACACACACACACACACACACACATACACACGCGTATAGAAGATAACCATAATAATATAATAATGCATAATATATACATACAAGATTGAAAGCCATGTCAACAGCAGAGCAAACAAGTATTATTCGTCATATATAAATCTCCCATCACATAATTCCCTGTCTACTAACACCTTGAAATAATCCATAGATTTTGCATTCTTTGTTTCAAATTTCAAACTGTTCCATTTCTGAACAATACGAATACCGAACCAGTTTTGTCTTATGTTTGTTTTGCATCGAGAGACAAAAATCTTAAACTTGTCCCCTCTAGTAAAAGTAATATTAGAATATGAAAAAAAATCAGAAAAGTCTATCCTATCTAGACCATGTACCAATCTATAAACCTGAATTAAATCCCCACGAATTCTTCTATATTTCAAACTGGGTAAGTCAAGAAATTCTAACCTTTCCTTATAAGATAAATACTGTATTGTATAAATTTTTTTGGTAGCTCTCCTCTGTACACTTTCAATACTAATAGATTGTCTTTTATATAATGGGCTCCAGATGCAATTTCCGTATTCTAGAATTGGTCGAACGAGCGATTTATACAAATATAAAAATGTGGTTTTATCAAGACTTATAAAGGTTCTATAGATTATTCCCATCATTCTGTTTGCACGGCTTACACAATTATCAATATGTAAATCAAAATTCAAATGTGAATCAAAAGTAACTCCCACATCCTTTTCATAAGGCACAACGGAAAGTAGATTTGACATAGAAGTATCGGTAATATAATTATGACATGGATTATTTTTTCCTATATGTAATACTTTACATTTCGAAACATTAAAATCCAAATGCCATGTTGTAGACCATTTGAAAAGTGAAAATATATTATTTTGTAGAATGTTATGATGTTCAGTTGTACTATAGATCTTTGTATCGTCTGCAAACAGTTTGCAGGCTGAATTTATGCCACATGGTAAATCATTTATATATAAAAGAAATAAAAGTGGGCCCAATACGCTTCCTTGGGGTACACCGCTAATTACATTCTTAAAATCCGACCCCACACCATTGACAATGACCCTTTGTATTCGATTATTAAGAAAGTCTTTAATCCAGTTAAAGATATTCCCTTTAAATCCATATGTTTTTAGTTTAATGAATAATCTCTCATGAGGTACAGAATCAAAAGCCTTGCGGAAATCAAGATAAACAACATCAATGCATTGATCACGATCAATTAACTTGGTAAAATCCTCCATCACCTGTAAAAGTTGAGTAATGCATGATCTCTTTGATCTAAAACCATGCTGGTTATCGTTTAGCATCGTATGACTTTCAAGAAAGTCCATTATTCGGTCTTTCAAGATAGACTCCATAACCTTACAGAGTATGCATGTTAAGCTGATGGGTCTATAGTTTGCAGCATCTAGTTTGCTTCCCTTTTTATGAATGGCAGTAACATTGGCTTGTTTCCATTCAATGGGTAAGGTACCAGATTCAAGAGACTTATTATATATTGTTGGTAGCGTCTGTGATATTTCAAAGGCCACTTCTTTCAGTAAACGGGGATGAAGGGAATCGGGTCCCATGCTTTTAGTCACGTCTAAATTCAACAATTTTGCAAGTATGTCTTCTTGTGTAATATAAAAATCGGGGACGTTTAATTGATTTGTAACATTGAACGTTGGTATATTTGTAGTGTCTTCTTGAACAAACACAGATGAAAAATAATTATTTAAAACATTAGCTATATCTATATCCGAAATAACCTTGGTACCATCATCTTTCAGTAAAACACTAACACCTGGTTTTCTTTTCAACTTTCTGTTTACGTATCTCCAAAAGCCTTTCGGACTACTCTTACATTCGTGTGCCAATGTACATTCATACGTTTTCACAGCATTTTGAATCGTGTAGTTGGTATTATTTCTAACCTTGACATAATTATGAAAATTATCTGTTGTAGGATACTTTTTGAATTTCTTATACAATTTATGTTTCTTATTAATTGTACGTTTAACGTTTTTTGTCAACCACAATGGTTTATTAGAACTAAATTTTTTGTTCACGGCGTCTAAACTGCACTATAAATCTGACCGCTTAGTTTCCCGCTGTTGCGAGCGCCGACGTAACCTCACCCGACAGGTAACCGGGGTCAACAGCGGTCAGCCGATATCAATTCCCAGAACGTAGATTTGACGTGCATTGGGTGATACCAATGGATGATTTCCGTACCAATTAACCTCACGATCTTCGTGACGATGCAATTCCACCCAAATGTAAGAATTCTCGCAGACCTCCTCTTTCCATCGGTCCAATTTTTATTTCAATATCTCCAGTACTTATTCCACAAGCCGTGATTCAAATTCACATATTTTTCTATAACATTTAAATAAAATTACTTGTAATTACCTCAGGATTCTAAAAAAACGTTGCTATAAACTTCAAATTTTTTTTGGTGTGATTCACAAGGCACAAGTTTTACTACGAAATGAGGTAAGTTTCATTTACTCTTCAGTTTTCATTATTTTGTAATGATTATTTTTCCGCGGTAGGTCAGGTAATAATGATATTACCTCTTTAGCCTTGTTCTTGAAACGTAATAGGATTGATGCGTTGACTGATTGACTGATTAATTTGTTTAATGTTAGGCCAGATGAAGTGACCAATTGATAATGATGATAATATTTGGTGTTGAATTGCCAAAAATGTAACGAATTGAAAATGAAATGAAAATGTTAATGTTGTGTATGTTGCATGCGTGAAAGAAAGAGAGGAAGAGAGAGAGAGAGAGAGAGAGAGAGAGAGAGAGAGAGAGAGAGAGAGAGAGAGAGAGAGAGAGAGAGAGAGAGAGAGAGAGAGAGAGAGAGAGAGAGAGAGAGAGAGAGAGAGAGAGAGAGAGAGAGAATGGGTAGGAGTGAGGTGTCTGTTCAATGTTATAGTTATCATATAACGTTATGACAAGTGTAACTAAATGACAAATTGCCATATTTATGGACAATAAAGATCTATTATTATTATTATTATTATTATTATTTCGCTACGGTTTTATTGTTAATTATATGTTTATTTTTTTTTTTTTTTCAATGATGAGTTAATTTGATTTTTAAATTGCATAATTTGAATTATCTTGCTAATGTTTAATTTTAAATGACATTGTGTGTTGGGCCTCAACTTAGCTCAACTGCTTGATAGAATTTTCCTGCCCCCCCCCCCCCCCCCCTTTCTTTCACCAAATTGGGTGAAGTATTTGGTTTTTCTTTTTCCAAATTTTATGTACGCTGTTATGTATGCATGGATATGAGAAGTAATACAGAGTGTTTTAAAACTCATTTTATTCATTAATTCACTATATCATTGCTTACATCGCTCTGTCAATTTTGAATTTTCTCTTACAGCATGGACCACACAATTGCAAGTCATAACCAAGCAGTGAATTCATTATGTAGGACATGTGGTATGATTTGTTTAACACAGAAAGAGAAACGTGCCCGCAAGAAACCATTTAAATGTTCAAATTATTCTAATGACATTCTTTTAGTCTATGGGACTGACACGGCATTGGACAAGCAAGGAGCACACTCATAATTTATGTGTAAAAAGTACACATTATAAAGCACATTGAACACACGACTCATTAGCTTCTTTGTATTTTCTCATTGCCAAGACGCTAATAATAAATAAATCAACCTTGAAACGGGTTGCACTTGCATGTTTGATATCGACTTACTTACTTACTTACTTATCCGAACCAGCGACCACCTGAGCTCTAGCCCTTCGGTCTTGTGCCATGACGTAGAAGTTAGATGTCTTTTGTAGTTGTTCCAGGTGACTATAAAGTGTGTTACTGATGCTTGGATTTGGTGGGAGGAATGTGCATCTCAGGTCTTCAAGAGGTTGACATTCAAGCAAGTGGTGTGTTACTGTTTCATTGGGGTGTTGACATAGGGGGCAGGAAGGGGATGTATCTTTTGTAATTTTGCTTAAATGGTTGTTGAGCGGTATGTGTTGTGTTCTTAGTTGAAAGATGATGCTTTGCTGGTGTCTTCTGAGCTTATTTAGGCAATCAGTCTTTACAGGAGTGGTCATATGGGAAAACATACATCTACCCGTGGTGCTCATTGCCCAACTGTTCATCCATTCTTCTCTCTTATTTGTTTTGATTATTTGTTTCGCTGTGTCTAAGGAAACTGGAATTGATGGTTGTAAAAGTGTTGATCCGAGTCTGGCTAGTCTGTCTGCATTGTCATTTCCTGGTATATTTGAATGTCCCGGTATCCACTGGAGAGATAAGTCTACTCTGTGTGTTGTAAGGAATTCATCAAGTTGAGATCTTGAGGAGAGTTTATTTAAATCGAGAGCTTGGAGAACCGATTTGAAGTCTGTGAAGATGACAGTGTTTTGAAGTTTTGAAGGGTTTAGCTGGAAAACAGAAGAGAGGTGTCGCAGTGAGGCTTCTATTGCAACTGCCTCTGCCTCGTAGTTTGAGCCGGAGCTTCCGCAAGAATTGTGGATTTTATCACAGGTTTTATCTGGGTATTCTACTACAAACCCATACCCAGCATTTTTAGTTCCTTTGTGGGCAGATCCATCTGTGTAAACATGTATCCAGTTGTCTGGGTATTCTTGTATTGTCTTCATTGCTAATGTTTGTATATCTGATTTGTTTTTATTTCTTGTTGTTTCTTCTACGAGGTTAGTCTTTATTTTTGGAAGTTTTAGTTCGGCGTATGGAGGTTTTTGACTGATTAAAATAGATTTTTCTCTGTTTTCTGGGAGTCTGTGTCTTTCATTCAAGTTGTTGTTTGATATCGACAGAGTAGAATATAACAACAAACTCCAAAACGCAGGAGACTTTCAAATCTCATGCACGAGCCACTCACCCTCAGGGATGGTCTTATTGCCTCTTAATTGGACAGAATACCGCATTACACAACAGGCTTACCACAGCAGATCATTCATTGGCAACCACTGCCACAAATACTAACAAGAAAAAGTCTACAATTATCCAACAAACAAAGAACTGCACCCACGACCCACTCATCATTGACGACGCTTGCAGTATTGGATTAATTTTCGACAATATAAACAAGGCCTATAGTCATGTGCACAACTTTATTTCACACACAAAATCGATCAAAGCAGACACGATCCAATATATTCAAAGTGCAATAAAACATTACACGGATACATACAGAAAATATTTTCCAAACAAAATAATCCCAAAACAACACCTCCTTGAGTACCAGTGCATACCACACATAACTCAATATAAGTTTGGACTTAGACTTCTTGGAGAACAAGGCACAGAGACCTGTCACCAAACAACAGCAAAATTGAAAAAAAAAAAGAGCATCCGGCATTATCAATGATATGAATAAAATGCGATTTGTCATCAACGCAATGCAGTTAAAGACCAGCCCCAAACTACACTGACGAGTTTGAATGCTCGTAGCGGATATATTTTTGTTGAGGAAAAATACGTTTTTTGTGAGGAGAAGTATTTACATCTTGTCTTTATAATACATAAAATTCAGACAAATCCATAGCAACGTTTTTTTTTTCTCTAATTTTTGAAATGTTGCACCCGCTATATTTTTTGTGTAATTTGTTACCGTTCATTGATAACTTATATTGAGAAATCTAGTAATACTATGAAAAAATAAAAAACACACAGTAAAAGTAGAAAATATAAACTTTTATACCAAGTAGTGATATTTCAACTCATTCAATATGGGTGACTAACAGACAATAAAACAAAACATTGTTAAATTGAGTGAAACGGCAATCCCCGTTAGGTAAATTCCTCTCGGTGATTGACCGCTCACCGTGACCGGGTCAGCAGGTGTCAGGAACTGGATACCGTCTCAACTAAACTGTTGTCGTTGTGTACGCTCTGTGTTACATCTTAATGGAATGTGTTTAGATTCTATACATTTTTGTTTGTTTTTAAAAAACAACCACGCTTCATTCACACCGTAGCCTTCAAGAGTATCCCAATTCACGGCATTTAGGTCTTCTCTACAAGAGTTGTAATTACCTTTGAAATAATCAAAATAAACATGTGAAGGATGTTTCGCGGATGAAAGATTTAACGATATAAGAAGTGAGTCATGATCACTTTTACCCACCGAAGGCAAATGGTCAATGTTATTAATCCAATAATCATCGTTACATATTACCAAGTCGACTATATTACTAGTTTGGTTCAGTCTGTGTCTCGTAGCCTGTGCCACCAGCTGAATAAAGAAAGCATCCCTAATTGCCTCGACAAATAGATAGTCGGGAAAAGTTAGACATGGTTCTGTCCATTTAATGTTAGGAAAATTATAATCTCCGACAATGATCACGCAATCAAATTTCATTCTACCTAATGACTGTAAGGTTTCTTTTATATCCCTAATGAAAGTTAATTTGTCTGAATTATGAGACCTATATATATTTCCTACAAGTATGTGTAAATTATTATATTCAAAATCACACCATACACTTTCACTAATTATAGGATGATCAAAAGAGAATATATTGGCATTAACACAATCCAAAACATAGATAGCAACACCCCGACTTGGGTAATCATTCAAAAATAAGTTATACCCATCGAAAAAAAATTCAATTTCTAAATCAATCTCAAGTTCAATTTTTGGCATAATTTCAGTAAGACATATTATCTGGGATTATGTTTCTGTATCATACATGGCACTTTTCTACTCACTTCATATCTTGTTGTTACCAACATAAGTGCCTGCTCCACTCACTTTTCTGAATTAAAAATTCACCCCATACACCGGAGCATACTCAATGTCTCAATCGTTTCTATGTTATATGTTTGTGATGAGAATATTGGCTATTAAGCTTAACTGCTGGTCAAAATTATTTCGCGATGGTGGTGAACGAATCGGCGATCTCAAGAAGTGGGTGAGAGAGGGATCTAGAAATGACTTTGGGTTTGAAACGAATATTTTTGTGTTCGTGGATAGCTCACACGGTAGAGCCACGCTCTCACCTGCCAGGCGGAGTTGTCGTACCAATAAGGTCGCAGGTTCAAACCCCACCACCGCCGCGAAAAAAATTTTTATTCTCTATTGTCTTCTGGCACTTTTCTACTCACTTCATATCTTGTTGTTACCAACATAAGTGCCTGCTCCACTCACTTTTCTGAATTAAAAATTCACCCCATACACCGGAGCATACTCAATGTCTCAATCGTTTCTATGTTATATGTTTGTGATGAGAATATTGGCTATTAAGCTTAACTGCTGGTCAAAATTATTTCGCGATGGTGGTGAACGAATCGGCGATCTCAAGAAGTGGGTGAGAGAGGGATCTAGAAATGACTTTGGGTTTGAAACGAATATTTTTGTGTTCGTGGATAGCTCACACGGTAGAGCCACGCTCTCACCTGCCAGGCGGAGTTGTCGTACCAATAAGGTCGCAGGTTCAAACCCCACCACCGCCGCGAAAAAAATTTTTATTCTCTATTGTCTTCTGGCACTTTTCTACTCACTTCATATCTTGTTGTTACCAACATAAGTGCCTGCTCCACTCACTTTTCTGAATTAAAAATTCACCCCATACACCGGAGCATACTCAATGTCTCAATCGTTTCTATGTTATATGTTTGTGATGAGAATATTGGCTATTAAGCTTAACTGCTGGTCAAAATTATTTCGCGATGGTGGTGAACGAATCGGCGATCTCAAGAAGTGGGTGAGAGAGGGATCTAGAAATGACTTTGGGTTTGAAACGAATATTTTTGTGTTCGTGGATAGCTCACACGGTAGAGCCACGCTCTCACCTGCCAGGCGGAGTTGTCGTACCAATAAGGTCGCAGGTTCAAACCCCACCACCGCCGCGAAAAAAATTTTTATTCTCTATTGTCTTCTGGCACTTTTCTACTCACTTCATATCTTGTTGTATCATACATGTTAATTCTGATCGTTTGTTAAGTAAGCTATCGACATTAGAATATAATACAACAAAATCATAATTTGACAAAGGAAGATGAAAAGGTTTTTTTTTTGCTTACTTTCCAAGATTTTTCTACAACAGAGAGGACCGACAAAATTTCTCTGTTGTCAATCTGGAATTCAGTAATGTATTTATGTCTTTTTGTTTTTTGTTGTTGTTTGAAGGAGGGTAATGAGCCCGAAACGTTCTGTGTTGAGTATTTTGTTCTTTTTTTAAGCTGCTATATTCATCTTTGTTTATTTCTTTTTATAGAAACAAAAGACCATCTATAAAATTAAAAGGTAGGTAGTGAAATTTTTAATGAAGGGTAGACCGATTTGCTGATAAACAAGTTTCTTATGAATAGAACCA
>NC_088364.1:21921442-21936442 GCF_034508935.2 Berghia stephanieae | reverse complement strand
GATTGTCTCTCTTAAATTAATAAGTGATTTGTCAGAGGAGTCGGCTTTTCTGAATTAAGATTCACCAAATATCGGAGCTTATACTTATAATGTTTCAATCGTCTCTGTTTGAAATGTTTGTGTTAAGAGTGGAGCTCATAAGCTGAAGTGCAAGCTCGCCAACAAACGTTTGTGGTGTTTGTATGCCTACCCTCTGACCCCAAGAAGTCGAGAGATTCAGATGGACTCAAGATAGATAATGCGCCGCCATCTTGCCTCCAGGATTTGAATGGATAAGGGTCTTTCATTGCATTTTTCATACAGTGTTTTTTTGTTTTTTTTTTTTTTTTGTTTTTTTTTTTTTTGTTTTTTTTTTGCTTATTTTTGTGGGGTATCGTATATTCAGGACTCATTTACAGTTATTTTCGATGAAATCTGTCTAATCTTTTCTCTTCAGTTCCAGTCAGTGCCCATGTTCCGCAGTTGTATAAAAACCCGGATTTTACAAGGGTTGTGTATAATTTGATTTTAGTGTTTAATTTGATTTTATCTTTTCTAATCCATATTTGTAATAATTTATTTAGTGCAGCCGTCGATAAACTTTTTCTACTTTCTACATCTTCCTTGTCTCATGTTAATGATCCTACCTTTTTCGTGGCTCTCCATTCATCTTTCTTCCTTGACAGTAATGTTACATCGGTTTTGTCAGTATTCACTAACCTTTGGTGATTTTGTAAGGCTCTTTGGATGTAATTTACATTGTCTTATTTGAGGCCGATAAAGTCAATGTCGTCTGCATATGCAATTTCGTTTTCAAAACGTAATTGGGCCGAAGGAACAAATTTACGCACATGTTTTAAAGCGTTTTCTAGGTAAATGATAAATAAAACAGGGCTTGGCTGTCTCCTTGTGGTGTACCGATGTTGCCAATGAATGATTTATTCTCTGAGGCACCGACTACTTTGGTCGTCATCCAGGTATAAGGAATCTGATGAATATAACTTCATCTTCCATAACTCTTCCTTTTATAATATTTAACAACGATTGGCGATTGATAGTATCGAAGGCGGCAGACATATCTATTCCAGTTATAACTATTTATATTTTTTTTGTGACATGATTTTGGCAGCAAGCCATTTGTGGGTCCAAACTACATGTGCAGTACTTCTCTCCGTCCTGAATCCGCTTTGACTATGTGACAAATAATTTTCAAGAATCGGTCTAATTCTATTCAGTGTGGTCAGGAAGAGCGATTTTCTTTTGTTAAGCAGAGTAATTGGTCTCAAATTCTTTGGAGGGTCTTTTGTTTTTCCTGGCTTTTGTATTGATATCAGCTCCCTTTTATTGATATCCAAGTTCTGGTGGTTTTCGAAGGTCTGATTGAAAATGTCCGCGATGTGTTCATCTAATAAGGGTGGTCCATATTTTAGAAGTTCAGCACATACTCCATCTTCTCCCGGTGCTCTGTTGTTATTTAGACTTTTAAAAACATTTCTCACTTCTCTTGGTGTAATAGGTTTAAATAGTGGTGTGGGATCGCCCCCAAATGAGCTGACTTGTGGCGTTTTGTTGTCTTGAAATTTTGTTTTATAATATTCAAAAAGAACATTCGAAATGTCACTATGTCGTATTTGAAACCACTATATATGTAAGATAATAATAATAATAATAATAATAATAATAATAATAATAATAATAATAATACTATATATATATATATATATATATATATATATATATATATATATATATACATATATAATATAATATATATATATATATATATATATATATATATATATATATATATATATATATATATATATATATGGCGTCGATTGTAGAGCGTCTTTCACGTGACCAGGCGGATTTGCCGTAACAGTAGAGTCGTGAGCTCGAATCTTCAGCGCCGCAAAGTTTTTATTCTCGATTGTCCTCGGGCACTTTTCTACTCACTTCACTTAAATTATTGTCGACATTAATAATGCCTGCTTCATTCACTTTTCTGACTTATGGGGTTTATTCAGATTCAGTGGGTGGATGCGTAGATAATAATAACAATAACATACGTGATAAGTTTTACATCGAAAGACAAGACGCAGCGGGGCTTTCTAGTCATTCATGATATGTTATTGGTAGAGAAAAAAAAACTCCTCTAAAATAATATGTTCGCATCGTTATTTTGGTCAATTCATACTCAACTTGCACAGCGACATGACGTAATTTACTATTATTAGACTCCATCTCATAAATGTGACTGAGGACGGGCGCTCGCAAAGCGGACGATGTGGGGATATATACAAAATAAAAGTTCCAATGTATGAAAATGGGATTAAATCGAGTCTCGTCAGTAGAAATTACATTGCTCAGAGTTTGGTGGTCCAAAAACCACTAATCGCGCCTTCGTTTTTTGCACAAAAATACATCGGATTTTGGAATTCCGATCAGTTTACTACTGGACTACTGGACAAATTGCAAACGCTTCAATACTTTTTCTTTACGATTTAAGTCTTGGTTGGCCAAGGAAGAAATCCGCCTCCATTCGATCCGTTTCAAAATTTAAAATAAAAAATAAAAATGTCACGCCATAAACTTTATTTTGCGTTAGTCGGATTGTTTAATTCAACTTTACTTTTAATAATCTCATATGCAGTTGAAAGGGGAATAATTGACCTTTCAGAAATTGCATTGAATTTTACAATTCCTTTCTCCATAATATAGAGGTTGAATACCTAACTAATCTCTTACTCAATTCACTTATGGTGGCATAATTCAACGTCATTGTCATCAGTTAAAAAAGGGGAGGTCACTCACGTCTGACAAGTATGTCAAACTTGTTTTGGCATACTATTTCCTTATAACTGTTCCAAACCGTCCAGAAATCTGTGAAAAGGTTCTAGCACTATTAACATTTACCACCAGGGGCGGTTGGTCACATTGTATTTAAGGCGGCACAAATCCGAAATACAAAATCAAATTTTATTGGTCTAGTTAATTTAACTTAATTTGACCTACTTTGTATGTGTGTGTGTGTGTGTGTGTGTGTGTGTGTGTGTGTGGACGGGGGTATTGCAATTGTTTGAATATGTGCGTGTATTTGTGTGTGCGTGTACGTGTGTGTGTGTTAGAATATTAACAAGACGTACTCACAAAAGAGCATCAATTATCTTTGACAAAACTTGTCTGTTAACTTTCACCTGTTCATTATAACGACTCACAGACGCATCATGTCATGTTTCCAACTGATTTCTTATATCTACAACGTTGAAAAGTTTATATTTAACAGCATCTGTGACATGGCTATTTGATTCAGAATGTTTCTCGTCAGTAGAAATTACATTGCTCAGAGTTTGGTGGTCCAAAAACCACTAATCGCGCCTTCGTTTTTTGCACAAAAATACATCGGATTTTGGAATTCCGATCAGTTTACTACTGGACTACTGGACAAATTGCAAACACTTCAATACTTTTTCTTTACGATTTAAGTCTTGGTTGGAATTCCGATCAGTTTACTACTGGACTACTGGACAAGATGTGCGCAATATCACTGAATCCTCCTGTTGTCCGTTATAGCATACATCACCAAAAATCGAGCAATAAAAACAATGAACCGTTTTACGGCTTTCACTGGCAGTAAGCCATTCAACATTTTAAAAATAATCATTATTAAATCGGCGCTGTCTCCTCGGTGTGTTAGAAACTAAGTTAAAATTCACTGGTTTGTGTGGATCTAAATCTTTCACAACTATTTTCTCTTGAGGGGATAAGTGTCGGAATTGATTTTCAATTAAAAAATCAACATGATTCATGATTGGTTACAAATTACAGAAATAACTTTTTAAAATAAAATGATTCAAGATAAAAACAGGTAGGTTTCATAAACAATGACAACAGCGATAATACATTTTCTCTGAATACTAACGGTATGACACACAACTTTAGAATAATTGAATTTAAAAATCCACATTTAATTCCAAACGCAAAGCACTTGTTAACTTCACACACAATCAGCGACATCTTTATAATTATACTATTATTAGACAATGCACACAATACAAGTTGAGTAGGGATCGTTGGGAGTGTGCGGGAATGAAGGACTCCGTGGGTCAGGGATTTTTATTTATAGTACCATGGGGCTTTTCTCGGTGCATACTTTGTTTACTGTTGTTTTTGATATTTAATATATATTTAAGCAAAACCAACAATGATAAAATATATATTTATTGCCATTCTCTTCATCCGTATATCTAAGTGAAGCAAAGCCTCTTCTTTCAGTGATAAACCTGATATGGTTTTAATTTATCCCAAGTAGGACCTCAGGGCGTGCATCGCTAGATTGGCCGTCTTGGCCTAATTATTTTAGCAGTGAAAGACAATAGTTAGTTGGGGAGGGAGGGTGGAGGGAGATTGGGGAGTGGTAACTAACTTTCTTCAAGGTACAACAGAGTATAGGATAAGGACAGGACGGCCAAACGAATACTGGCTCATATAAACAAAAAAAACTTCCCCACCACACCACACCCTCCGCTCATTGTCACCCCGCGCAGGCAACGGGGAAAGATGAAACGTGCCGAGTTGACGCCACCTTCGTGGAGCGACGCACGAGTCATCAAATATTAAATTCAAAACAAAAAGCAGTATGTGCTAAATTTTTAATTTTATCAAAATTTTAAAATTGAAGTTTTTTGTTTGGTTGACATGCTAATCTACGGAAAATATAGGGCGGCACAAAACAACTTCGCTCTATTGACCGACCGCCAGTGTTTACCACTCTCTCTCTCTCTCTCTCTCTCTCTCTCTCTCTCTCTCTCTCTCTCTCTCTCTCTCTCTCGTCCACTGTAAACTGTGTTATGGTTACCTTCTTGGGTGTGATCTATTAATGACCCCTTCCAAAAAAAGCAACAACAAAACAAAACAAAAAAAAAAAAAACAACCAAAAACAAACAAACAAAAAAAGATAACACCCCCCCCCCCCCCCCCCCCACCAAATAAAAGACAAACAAAAACCGATGTTCAAGGTTCTCATCTTGTATAACATTTTATCTATTACTGACACTTACATATGGCATTGTTGACAATCTTATGGGGATAGAAGTAGTAGAAATCATGGTAGAGGTCCTCGAATTCAGCAGGGTTGATGGCGGGGTAATGGATAACTTGTCCCTTGAATTCAGCCCCTTCTCTCGGCCCGTTCATACAACCACAATTGGCACTCATTGAAGTTCCGACACAAAAGAAATTACTAAACAAGACCATTCCAGATAAAATGAAAGTGAATGGATATAGAGAATAACAAATCTATACCAGGTATGTTAATGCAATATTGTCAGATCTCGTGGGTAATTTACAGCATAAAGAATTCATTCTCGGTCTGTTGTGCTTGAAACGTTGAAATCGTTTCCTAGGTCGCGCTTCAATTTTCATCTAGACGTTTACATTGGAATTCCCAACGCAAGAGTGCAATAATCTCGTCTTTATGCGTCCTAAGATTTTAAAAAATGGTTTATTGGTTTCAGGTTCGTAATAAAACTATGCGTAAGAACTAATGATGATTAATAGGTTTTCTAACTTTTTAAACATTCAGGTCAGTTTTATAATTTTTCGCGTGACATTTCTAAAATCATAACTATCTTAATAACTCGTCATTCATAAGAGTCACTCATAAAGAACAGCGATAGAGGCTATTTGGTGACATCTTACGTCGGGAGGATAACATCCCAGCCCAAACTGCAATGACGATATTTCCTTATATGGCAATAAATATGTAGAGAGACACCAACATCAATGGTAACTACCCTGAACCAGACCTCTACATATCAAAATTTTCTGAATTCAGATGAGGCCAAAATCCCTGAAGAACTAAGAAAAGCTGCAGTGCCCTCCGTACTAAAGTCACAACAAGGTCTTGACAGCCTCAAAACTCTGGCCCAGGACCTTGACCAATGGAAACAATTAACAACATTGATGGAGAGAGCAGCTATACTACTCGAAGTTTAAAAAACTCTGTGGCTGAATCACACAATTCTCAGTCAACGTCATTCAGACTGCGACGCTTACTGCTACTACTATTTCTACTACTACTACTACTACTACTACTACTACTACTACTACTACTACTACTACTACTACTACTACTACTACTACTACTACTTCTACTACTACTACTACTACTCCTGCTACTACTCTACTACTGCTACTACTACTACTACTACTACTACTACTACTACTACTACATACTACTACTATACTACTACTACTACTACTACTACTACTATACTACACTACTACTACTACTACTACTACTACACTACTACTACTACTACTACTACTACTACTACTACTACTACTACTACTACTACTACTACTACTACTACTCTACTACTACACTACTACTACTACTACTACTACTACTACTACTACTACTACTACTACTATACTACTTACTACTACTACTACTACTACTATTATTATATTACTATATCATACTATGCTACTACTACTACTACTACTACTACTACTACTACTACTACTACTACTACTACTACTACTACTACTACACTACTACTACTACTACTACTACTACTACTACAACTACATACTACTAACTACTACTACTACTACTAACTACTAACTACTACTACTACTAACTACTACTACTATAATACAATAATAATAATAATAATAATAATAATAATAATAATAATAATAATAATAATAATTAATAATAATAATAATAATAATATAATAATATAATAATAATACAGAACCGTGAATTCCGACTAGACTAATTTGTCGTTATTATTACACCATTCGCCATTCACAGGAACAAAAGATATAAATATGGTATTAGCCATAGAATTCACACAATACGTGTTAAAACAAACATGAAAAAAAAACTGTCATTAAAAATTCACTATTGTAATACCAGCATTAGCATTCATATTTGAAGAAATGATATCGTACAATGAAATGCCAACGAGAAATCAGTATCCATATTTTGTATTTTGAACTCATTGTAAAATACATGTTTATCTAAATCATGATCTTGAACAGCAGGATACAATCGTAAGTGAAACAGCTGAACGAGACAATATGTGTTTGGTATGGGACACTTTGATTGTGTCTTTTTTAACAACATATCATACAGAATCAATCGATGAAGCCCTACATGCGTGCACACGTTATTTACATTTCTAATCGTTTGACACCTACATGATACGAGATGAGAAATGCACAGAATGATGGGACTGTCCCTGCTTTATGTAAATGAGCGCATCGGATTTATCTGCCAGTCATATCATTTGAATCGACGTCAATTCACACACAAACACACAAACACACACACAAACACCCACACTCACGCACACACACACACACACATACGCAATTGTAAACAAATCAACATGTGTCATTCATGGAATGTGTCTGACAGTTCACGTAGTTTCGTTTTCGCTTCAAACTACATCTACAAAAGACAGGATTATTGAGTTGAGGTACATAACAGTATGATGTTTCAATAATGAATAACCCCATAAGAAATGGACATGACTCAAAAGCACGTCAAGTAAGAAACGACACACGCTTCGTAAACAAATTTGTCTGTTGCGGAAGAAACATGACGATGCTAATAAAAAAAAATAAAAATTATGCCTTTTGCGCCACGATATCATAAGATATCGTCGCCTTGGCATTCCACGAAGGAATATAGATGCTAATATATAACTCAAAAATTAAAACCAAACATTTTCTCAACAAATCATGATGGGATGAGTTGATATCATCGCCTGGTCACTCAAGGATCTGTTAACACCCTGGGGGGGGGGGGGTTCATGCGGGATGCAGACTTCACAACCACACGCCATTTATCATAGTCTCTGGCCTTTTCTAGAAGTAGAAGGCTATAAAGGTCCAGGCCTGTCCACTCTTTGATGTTGTTCTTGGCCCTGTCCTTTTTACTGTATATATGCAGCCCCTTTCTAGTGTGATATCCAGATTCAATCTGAGTTATCATTTTTATGCAGATGATACGCAAATATATGATTCAGCACCCCTTAGTAATTTACAGTTCTTAATACAACGAATTACGAGCTGTTTTAATGAGATTAAATCTTGGATGTACCACAATAAGTTAAAATTAAATGATAGTAAAACTGAGATTTTAATGTGTGGAAGACCGAGTATCCTTAAACAGGCAAATAAATCACTAATTACTCTCGGAAATAGCACAATAGAATTTTCAAATAAAGCAAAAAACCTTGGCGTCATCATTGATAAAGATCTTTCCATGACAAGCCACGTGAATAACACCATACAATCTATGTACATAGAAATGAAAAAAATAAGCAAAATTCGTAATTTAATACCGAAGCATATAACAGAACTTTTAATTAATTCCTTGGTTTTATCTAAATTGGACTATTGTAACTCCCTTTGGGCGAATTTAACTAAAGACAAAATTAGCAAACTTCAGGTTGCTCAAAATAACGCAGCCAGGCTCATTGTACGCAATAACAAAAAATACCCGTCAGCAACTCTTCTTCTCCGTGAGTTACATTGGCTTCCTGTTGAAAAAAGAGTTGCCTATAAGATTTGTACTGTTGTCTACAAATCCCTAAGCACGAACAGTCCCTCCTATATTAAAGACCTTCTAAACATATATGTCCCCAATAGAAACTTGAGGTCAACAATGACCAATCAATCCTTGTCAAACCTAAGCCATTGCGTAAAATAGGTGAACAGTCTTTTCAATTTTCGGCCCCCCATTTTTGGAACTCTCTCCCGTCACACGTGAGATGCTCGGATTCGTTGACAACGTTCAAATCTCGCTTAAAGTTTTATCTTTTTACGTCATAATGTTGCAATATTATTTTCATATTTTGTTGTTGTTAAATTGAATTCGTATCACGTTTCCTTCACACTTGTCTCACTGTAATATGTTTTGTTTTATATCACTGTAAAGCGCTTGGAGCCTGTGACAACGAGGTAAAGCGCTATATAAATGCCATTTATTATTATTATTATTGTTCTACCAACAGTTTTTGACTTCCTCTTCTTCTCTGTTCTTCCACATGACTGCATGACAGACAGTATTGTAAGACTTTTATTTCAAGATACGCACGGAGGATAGACCAATTGCCAGAACGCTCCCTCAGATACAAGAGAGACAGCTCGCCAATGAACAAATTGCGGAAATAATTTTTTAGCTGCTCAAGGTGCCCACTTCAGTCCACCCTATGCGAGTATGTCTGGAATTGGACTTTGGTGGTCACAAACAGGGACAAGTCAGTGAGCCAAAGTTGTTGTTGTCATTGACTTTGTTTGTTTTTTCCACAGCTATCGGGCCTTTGTGAAAGAGTATACTGCAAGCTCGCACTGGATCCAAAATGAGAAAGTCCTTTAATGCATAAGTTCGAAAGAGCAATCTGCCATCTTTTGCTAGCGGGAACAACTTGGGGTGCTGACCAAGCACTTCTGGAGACTTCCGTCCTGGCACTATGCCATTCCACCGCAGAATATTGCGCTCCAGTAAAGGGGAAAGAGCAAGAACGTTGAGAGGGTTGATGTAAAACTTCGCAAGTCCATGCACATAGTGTCGGGAACGCCGGCAACAACGCCTGGCCAGGAAATGGCAGCAATCCAACCCGCCCCCCCCCCCCTCCTCCATTGGCCAGACCACCAGAAGAAAACATATCTTTTGAATTCAATCGTACAACCAATGGGATCATTTATTTCCTTGAGTACAACTAACAACATGACAATTCACTGACCAAAAAATGGCGTCAAAAAGGTCCTAGCTCCAGGCTATCAGTGAATGAAGGTTACATTCCAAGTCGCTGGTGTTTATTTGTAAAATTCACTTGGAGAGCTTTGCAATTTTTGTTATCTTATACCTTAATGTAATATAAACGTCATCTCAGAGATGATGGCTAACTTCCATTTTTATGTCATTCATCCGATTAATTTCAATTAAACGTTGAATTATTTTAAAACATATTATAATGGACTGTAGTTGTGATGTTTCAATGGTTAATTTTTACCATTAAAACAACTTTTGTAATACAAATGGGCAATCATGTGCTTTATATAAGCATGAAGATATGATTGATAGTAATGGTAAATTGTCATGCTTTCAATAACTTTTTGAATGGATCTCACCAGTTAAAGTTAAATTTGGGCGGTTTGTAATCAAACATATGTACACATGTGTCAATTGAACAACTGTTAAACTTGCCTCGAATAACTAACTACAAAGTAACATAAAAGCAACAATCAACATTATTACCCTTTGTGCATATCGCAGTAATAAACTTTGAACTTTGACGGAAACTTTGACCACTTCAGTTCGTGGGTGGATAATTGCATTTAATATAGAAACTCTTGTTGGTTATTTATGAGACTCTGTCATTCACATTTCATTTGCTAAATGCATCAATCGATTTAAAATCAAAACAAGGGGAAATAATAATATGTATAACAAAGCCTTGTTTGTTCTTCAAACGAAAACAGTAACCTCCCGTAACCCAAATTAATCAGGTTATCTATCTATCTATCTATCTATCTATCTATCTATCTATCTATCTATTTATCTATCTTTCTATCTCTCAAAGCATCTGGACATCTTCACATCAATCATGTCATCTGCAAACATCGTTCTTTTTACATGTCTGTTTGTATTCTTAATAGGGTTCTATTTTCTTTTCTTCTACTACTACTACTACTTCTTCTTCTTCTTCTTCTTCTTCTTCTCCTCCTCCTCCTCCTCCTCCTCCTCCTCCTCCTCCTTCTTCTTTTTCTTCTTCTTCTTCTTCTTCTTCTTCTTCTTCTTCTTCTTCTTCTTCTTCTTCTTCTTCTTCTTCTTCTTCTTCTTCTTCTTCTTCTTCCTCCTCCTCCTCTTCCTCATCCTCCATCATCATCATCATCATCATCATCATCATCATCATCATCATCATCATCATCATCATCATCATCATCCGTAGTCGTCGTCGTCATCATCATCATCATCATCATCATCCTCTTCTTCTTCTTCTTCTTCTTCTTCTTCTTCTTCTTCTTCTTCTTCTTCTTCTTCTTCTTCTTCTTCTTCTTCTTCTTCTTCTTCTTCTTTAAGGTCAGCTTGGTCTTTGCTTCGGACCCGAAAGGCATGGAGTTCGAATACGACCTGCGCTGTGTGGACTTGAGCAAGTCAACCCGCTCTAGCTCAATTTGGGGTCCTGCACTGCGGCTGGCGCCTGAGTTATTCCAGTCTTCCCTTGGAATAGACCCTAGAGACAAAATTCCCCTATGGGATACATAAAGGGAATTTTATTTTCTTCTTTTCTTCTTCTTATTTTCTTCTTCTTCTTTTTTTTTCTTCTTCTTCTTCTTCTTCTTCTTCTTCTTCTTCTTCTTCTTCTTCTTCTTCTTCTTCTTCTTCTTCTTCTTCTTCTTCTTCTTCTTCATCTTCATCTTCATCTTCATCTTCATCTTCTTCTTCTTCTTCTTCTTCTTCTTCTTCTTCTTCTTCTTCTTCTTCTTCTTCTTCTTCTTCTTCTTCTTCTTCCTCTTCTTCATCTCCTCCTCCTCCTCCTCCTCCTCCTCCTCCTCCTCCTCCTCCTCCTCCTCCTCCTCCTCCTCCTCCTCCTTCTCCTCCTCCTCCTCCTCCTAATCCTCTTCTCCCTCCTATTATTCCTTGCTCGAGTTGTTGCCGTTGCTATTGTTGTTGTTGTTATTGTTTAATATTTTTTTCTTCTTCTTTTCTCTTAAGCTATGTCTTTTCTCCACCTTAATAGTTTATCCAATTGACGGTGAAACCACCCTAAGTTCATTTTTGTAATAAAAGGTACACCATTTAAAAACTCGTCAACAAGCGTTGTGCAAACGCACACATGCATAATAAATCGTGTGGTTTAATGCATGTGTCCTTTATTAAACGCAAGGTGGCTTGTGGCTATGAACTCAGTCCTTAAGACGTTATCAGCTTGGCAGTTCATGAAATCTAACATTCATCTTTTTGTTCAGTCCCTCAAGTAACACCATTTAAATTTTCTTCAAATTCAATACCAAATGTAGCGCGAATGTCGACGCATGAGACATACTTATTTTATACTTCCTAACTCTTTTATCTCATGGGGAAATTACGATGAAAAGAAATTTTACTTGTACTTCTTAAAAAAAGGTTACCGGAAGAAATACAAACTCAAACATTAAGCTATAGCGAATGCACCGGACCGTGCATACGCGCTCACATTACTGCGAGTGTTCATGTTCATGTCTATGAAATACAATATTATTATATTGAAGAAGAAAGCAAGGGGTGAGCAACATCAGCGGTGCTCTCGCGCGCATGAGCAAACTGGGTGGCGACGTTCTTCGTATGTCACCTGTCGTTCGACTGCAGGAATTTATGGTTCCAATGGGCTCCACGAAGCTCACAATGACGCCCCAGCTAGTCTTTGGTTTAAGATTAAGTTCGTAAAAGGAAGCTCGGTCGAAACGCATATTGAATACATGGTGAAATTGCACCCATCAGTGTTATTATTATTATCTTTATTATTATTATTTTTATTTGCAATGAATGGACTGTTTTATGATAAGGGTTGTAATATTTTGGACTGTGGCGCAATCTAAATTGGCGTATAAATTTGAGTGTTTATCATAATAATTAAACGTCTTACAAATTTCAAATGGGCGTTACTCGCTCGAATGTTCTATTTCAGGCTATCCATTGTCGAGGGACAGTTTAGATTCACAGCATGTTAGTTCACTGGTTAAAACGTGAAATATTGTTCTGTAAAGAAAGTACAGCATTGAATGGTTTTAGTGTTTTGAGAAATTGACAATACAAATAATAAATGCTGAATTAGGTTGCCTAACGCGGCTTATTAAATAATATCTTTGTCATGTGAACTAAACGATTTGGGGATGTTTTAAATTAGTTTCGTAAAATTTAATTCTATTTGGAAAAAAATAGTTACTATTGGACCTTAAGTAGGTTAAATTTTGTATGTTTGCTTAATTTAAAAAATGCAATTACGTCAATTCAAAGGCTTAAGTAGTATATTAATATTTAAACTTTGGTTTCCTTCAAAAGAGAACTGGCAATTATAAAATAGCCCCAAGTCATTCAAGTACCGGATACAGGTGCTCGTCAAATAATAGAAAGTAATAAGTTGTCACCCGATTACATCCGATCGGCCCCTTTCTGATTTCGACATCGTAACCTTTAGTCAAAAAGTGAAATTGTTACAATTGAATAGATTGGGAATGATATAATACTATAGATATTTCTTTTAATCCCGTTTTATATTATTATTATTATTATTATTATTATTATTATTATTATTATTATTATTATTATTATTATTATTATTATTATTATTATTATTATTATTATTATTATCATCATCATTATTAACAGTAATAATAATAATAATAATAATAATAATAATAATAATAATAATAATAATAATAATAATAATAATAATAATAATAATAATAATAATAATAATAATAATCACAATGACATTTTAAAATTAAAATATCTCTTAATACAATCTAGAGAGACTGATTCTTATCTCAAAATCTCGAGTCAAGATGAAGAGAGGCCGACCAAAAAGTACGTGTTACAAATGGTGTGCCGCAGAAGAGTTCACATGACTCATGAAGGCAAATGGAACGGTCCGACCACGACATGAGGAGATACACAAGTCTCTTTGTGACACAGAGGTGATAGGCCTAAATAAGTAGTCATTTCCTGATTAGGTCAATGTGGTTTTTGTCTGCTCATTTGGTAATGTTATCAATATTTTGAAGCAAACCCGCAGTGAATGTAATTCACCCTTTTATCATGAAACAGTAGAATGTAATTAATGTTAGAGAGAAGAAATAAACATGATCATGATAAATTAAAATCTGCCTTTTGCGCTGTTGTGATGATTATGTAACAGTATTTTAAACAATATGTAGTATATATTATTATGTATGTCTTGTCAAAGGCGATTTTCTGTGTTTATTAATGTTTTTCTGAAATGGCCCTACTTAATACCCGTTTGTAACGGTGGGTCACGACGTGTCCAGTCCATGACAGTTTACGTCCTGTCCTGTCCTCAACCTTCCCCAATGTATTTATCAGTGCTGGTTCCACCATTTTGAAATGTTGCAATGTGAGTCAAAATAATATTGATTTTTAAAAAAATTCAGCATTTGCTATGAAAAAATGGCTATGCTTGGTAAGACTCGTAGGTTCACAAAGATATTTTTTCCACTTTAATCATTTCATAATCAGAAAAAAAAAAATCAATTATCAAGTAATCTTTGTAATGCTTCAAATGTAAAAAAAAATTAATTACGTTTTTACCCCCATGTCGATTTCTTTGTACTTTTGAAACTAAAAATGTAGATAAAACGTGAAGGAATTAAAACAAGTAGAAGAAAAAAAAGAGAGAGGAAGAGAAAGAAGGAGAAGAGAAGGAGAAGAGAAAGAAAGAAGCAAATCAGAATCAATTAAATAATAAATAAATAAATGATAAATGATTTAGAAAATGAAGAAATAGACGAATAACCCGCCCCTCAGAATAGAAATAATTAAAAAAAACAAACAAATACTAACTGTTCAAATCACAAACCATTGCGACATCTTGAAAAGAAGACCTCAAAACTGAAAACATCTATAGATACACGTCTGTAAATGGAGGTGAGCAATTAGAGAAAGAAATGAATTGAAAAATATCATGTTATTTGTATATCTAGAAGAATAACTGGCGGGAAAATTAGAGCAGATGTAATAATTTCGTCTCTTTACGATATTTAATTTGGATGGAAATCACAAAAGGTTTTTGGTCTTACAAACATGCATGTTAACGGCCGTTTAATTTCTCATAATGCTCTTCATTCTTTCTTTTCCTTCTTCTTTAACCAGTTAACTGCCGTACTCTAGAAAAACACGTATTTAAAAAATTGGCCAGAAAACTCTTCCTTCACATATAGATTGTTTTAAATGACTCTCACCTTGGCAAAAACTCTCAAACCGGGAACTTCGCGAGG
>NC_088364.1:21908386-21913842 GCF_034508935.2 Berghia stephanieae | reverse complement strand
AGAAACATTTTAAATCTTGTCAAGGACCGGAGCAGGAGGGGGAATAACAATGGTGGAATGTGGAAGTAAAATCATTTCACCATTTCTTCCCGCCATTGCAATGGGCATGATCCATATTCCCTTTCCATGTGCTCGAGGTCATTGGTCACATTGCAAAGTGTGCTCAAAATCACCCACATCGTGAAAAGTGGTCACAGTTTGAAAAATATCCAACCTTACAATTGGTCATTTTGCTCAGCTTGACTCATGGGTATGTTTACAACTTTCATAAACAAAGCAGCATGTTTAGATACATTGATAAATGTCCAATCGTTGTACAGCAACAAATTATGTGATCGGTGACTAGGTTGGACGAAAACATGAACATAGATCGCTCCCATTGAACAAGCACACCAAACTAATGTAACCGAAATAAGGAGAGGTTTCACACCAGAGCCGCACTTTAATATGAATAATTTCAACACTGTAAAACAGTTTAAAATGTCACTAGAAATTCAAAACAGAAAAGAATGCAAAACAAATATATTAATAAATTAATATTTACATTATTTGGAAGTAAAAAAGCGAAAATAATTATATATGTTTTTTGTAAACAGCAGAATGGCATCCTCTACGCCACGTCCTGGTTTGTAAGCAAATTGATGACTACCACACACTGGCTCCTAATTTTAATAAGAACAAGTTTTTTCTAAAGATTTCATGACTATTGAAGTCAGTGCAAACAGGTCTGAGATCATTCATTGGTTCAAATTTCTCTTTTTTGTTTTTGGGAACAGGAATAATTTTGAAGTTTTCCAAATAGCAGGGATCCAAACGCATTGGAGGGACATGTTAAAAATATGTGTATAAATGGGGAAAAGCTGATGGGCACATTCTTTTAATAATTTTCCTTTCAGCCGAGCAGCCTTACTCTCGTTTAGGTTCGAAAATATAAATCTCGTTTCTTCTTCAGTGACCTCAATAGTCATTCCATCTTCCAAAGCCCTGTCTAATTTGTTTTACATTTTCAATATCAAATATGTTTGTTGTGTCGAAACGTAAATAAAATTTGTTTCAATTTCGATGTCTTCTGATTTTATCATGGGCTTTGAGTTAAAGTTGACAGCAGTTATAAGACCCGACCACGTGTCCTTTATATCCCCAGAAGAAAAGCATTTCTCAATTTTATTTTTGTACTTGTCTCTACAACTAGATATTACTCTCTTTATCTCTTTTTGTTTTGTTTTAAAATCTTTTTTGTTTCCACAAGTAAAGAGATTTTCCTTCTGGTTCCCAGCTGTTCACTCACTCACACATAGCTCATCCACACTATTACATTATTCGACAAAAAAATAAACATGTCAGTCAGTACATTCAAAGCAACCTCGCAAATCTTCACACACACACACACACACACACACACACACACACACACACACACACACACACACTTCCGTTCCAGATATGTACACTTTTCTATAGATAGAATGAAAATGACGTTACTCAGGTCTTTGTTATTGTTTTTTTTTTTGCCATCCGCGTTTATGAGTAGTTCTCTCTAACCTGTATTAACCATATAAACGTTTAAAGTTACACATAGTTTTGTGTGTTGATCCGTTATACTTCAGGATGGCAATGTTGTGGGCTTCTTAGCCAAGCGCATACTATTGATACTGGTTTTACACAGGGCGGTAGGTGGGGAGTAGCAAGAGCATGCAGTGGACAGATAAACCTAATGGGGTACGGGGTGAACATTTATAACTATTTTTTAAATATTACACAGGAATAAATCTGTTTTTTTTTTTGTCCCTTGTATCGCAGTCCGCGTATTGATAAAGTCCCGGGAGAGAGTGAAATCATAACAGTTGTTAAAATCACCTGTGACCATCATTACGGCGTCGGGTGACTTTATCTGAATGTCCTGTATTTCTTTCCTCATCATCATCACCATCATCATCATCATCATCATCATCATCATCATCATCATAAGCATCATCATCATCATCATCATTAGTACGAGGCGTATCGAAACCGGAAAATGGGCATAACTTTTGAACAACCAAAAACAAAATATGTATGTGGGCATAAAAACCTATTTTAAAAAATAAGGTTCTTTAATGCACCATTATTTATTTGCAATGATAAACGCTGTTGTTTTTAAGATACCGACTGAAATCAGAGAATGGTCAAAGCTGGAGATTAGAACTGTTATACGCTTTTTTGTTTACAACAGGGACAAAACATGGAATATTTGAAATTAAAGGTGAGAATACAATGTCTAAGACTGAGGTGTTGACACAATGGGTTTTCATTTGTTCTCTGTTCCCTTGATCATTAACAAAAATGAAATTTGAAATATAATTTTCAACTGACAATCAAGGCAGTTTGGTGTGTTCCAAGACCGATGGATGTTCTGCAAACCATCAACTATAATCTCCATTCTTCATGTTTTATTGGATCATGAGCTGGCAACAAATGACATTTTTTTGTCAAAAGATCACACTTCCTGCACGCATACAACCCATAAAAATACGAGACGAGATGACGAGACGACATTAAAGCCACATTCGAACGGAGAACAAATCATCAAAATATTGAAAGATGTCTCCACAGAACATTTTTCTCCGCACACCAAAAAAATAAGTAGAAACGAGAGCATTAAAACGACAATGATTGGGGTGATTTTCAGCATTTAGGATCAATATTTTACATCACGACCATTGTAATAAAGCTTCTACATTAAGTATTTAGTAAGTGCTTATCATGGTCGTAATGATTTACCGTCTGCAAATCTTTTATGGTTATGAACCTGATCAAAGCAGGTTTTTTTCTTAATCGACAACCGGCGGACAGACAGACGCTGTGGTGGCAATAATTTGATGGTCACGGTATCCCATTGTTGACGATTCTCAGCGTGGCGATGAAGACAGTATTGTATTGTAGATACACTATGGACTGTGGGCGACACGGGTCTTTAGGTCTTCACAGCCAATGAGCTGGTATAGTACAGAGCTTTGACGAGACGTGTTGACGATTGAATGGATCATTGACCACGTTCAGACACGGGGTGTCCAGAAGAATATGTAAGGTCATAATGTCAACCCATGATAAGAAAGTATCAACCAAATGTTATATAGATTAAAGTGCAACTCGGCCTTTTTTCGGGTGGTCTGGTCAATGATTCGAATTGCTATTATGTCGCTTTTTCTATCATCTTTTGGCTCGTTCGTAGATTTCTTTTTGAGGCAAATCTCTCAGGAATTAAATGAATTGGAAACATTCTCCAGACGACAGTTTTAATGCCCTAAATAGGAGAATGATTTTAAGAACGAGAACATGCTTTGATCTTTCCATGAAAATGACACGATGTAAATTAATTAGTCAGTCTGAGATATAGCAGCTTTGTGGTGGAAAGGTTTGACACTCGGTTGGTGATCCGTGGTCCCGGTTTCGAGTCTTAGTGGCTGGCAAAAAAATAGTCCTTGGAAAGAGATCATTACTCATTTTTTCCCCAAACATATTAAAGTGTAAAAAATGTTGGTGACCTGTAACTGTAAAGCGCTATTACATTATTTTAACTGACGGAGACTATACTAGGCTCCGACATTTTAAAAAAGTGTATTAGTTCTTTACAATAGCCTTGTACGTCATATTAATTATTGCCGTTTGTCTGGGACAGTGAGCATGAGCACATTAATGGAATATTGATGTAATTAAAAGGTAATCTAAATGTTGCTGCTCGAAGCTCGAAGAGATAAATAAAAATGTGAAATTGAATGCAAGCTTCAATTTAGTTACAAAAACAGATCAAATGAACGTTTCGAGTTTTCCCCTTTATCAACAAAACAGGATGAATGAAACACTACAGATGAATGAGATAATGTGGTAGTGGCGTTGTTAAGATGAATAAACAAAACATAGATGCCCATCTATGTAATTAAAAGGAAGCGTTTTAAAAGAAAATGTAAATTCTTTATATATATATATAATATATATATATATATATATATATATATATATATATATATATATATATAAGCCAGTTTAAAAGATGCAAACTGATCATGCTGTTATGTCATTTCCTCCATGTAACTCATGAATGAGTCTGGCCAGAGGCTTTATTCTCCATTTTATTGATGACTGAGTTGTCAGTGCACTAAGACTTTTGATAAACTCGATTGTTGTTGTTATTTTGTTGTTGTTGTTGTTGTTATTATTATTATTATTATTATTATTATTATTATTATTATTATTATTATTATTATTATTATTATTATTATTATTATTATTATTATTTCTTTATTCTCCATTTTATTGATGACTGAGTTGTCAGTGCACTAAGACTTTTGATAAACTCGATTGTTGTTGTTATTTTGTTGTTGTTGTTGTTGTTATTATTATTATTATTATTATTATTATTATTATTATTATTATTATTATTATTATTATTATTATTATTATTATTATTATTATTATTATTATTATTATTTTTGTGGGTTTCCTAAACACAAAGACCTTTATTATTATTATTGAGCTTTTATATAGCGCAATATCCACTAAACGTGCTCAAAGCGCTTTACAAGGGGTCCCAGGCCAAGCAACACATAACATGTAGGACGAGACATGACGCCTGCCAGGCGATAATACAAATTTTTGGGACAGAGACAAGGCTGTTAACGGCCAGGTACTCATTTTACACCTGAGTACGGTGAGAGAATGTGAGTAAAGAGCCTTCTCCAAGGACTCAACTATGCGCCGAGCGAGGCTCGAACCCAGGACCTTCCGATCCGAAAGCGAGTGTCATACCACTAGACCACATAGCCGCACCTTTGAGATTGTGCTTTTCGGTCTAATGCCATGTTGCAATATATAGAGATCTTTTTCGGCTATTGAGCTGTGGGCAGTGCTTTCTGAATTGGATATGGACAGAGAAGATGTTATCTGAGGTCTTGCAACTTCTGCTGTCTAAAGTAGATACGGTGTTTCATAATGATAATAATAATAATAGTAATAATAATAATAATAATAATAATAATAATAATAATAATAATAATAATAATAATAATAATAATAATAATAATAATAATAATAATAATAATAATGTAATTTATTTATATAGCTCCTTTCCCAAACAATATAGTTCTAGGCGCACAATATGCATGGCATGCAATATATATCATTTTTTAAAAACAAAATACTCTATCATATTATTAACAACATTTAAAATATAAGAATACGAAATTATTTCTAAAAATGTAAATTATGGTAAATATGTTCTATGAGGTGACACTACAGAAATAATGATATATTATGAAGATTGCTAATCCATTCTTTTTCAACTTTAGTTAATTTTTTTTAAATAAATAAATAAAGAAAGAAATCCTCTATTGGTTCTTTCTACATACCATCTAAATATAGCAGAGATATATGACTTTTTAATTTTCTTTTAAAAACTGCTTCAGAATCAGTAACGCTAA
>NC_088364.1:21904856-21908288 GCF_034508935.2 Berghia stephanieae | reverse complement strand
TCTCTTCTTCTTTCTTCTTTCTTCTTCTTTTCTTCTTCTTCTTTCTCTTCTTCTTCTTCTTCTTTTCTTCTTCTTCTTCTCTTCTTCTTTTCTTCTTCTTCTTCTTCTCTTCTTCTTCTTTCTTCTTCTTCTTCTTCTTCTTCTTTCTTCTTCTTCTTCTTCTTCTTCTTCTTTTCTCTCTTTCTTCTTCTTCTTCTTCTTCTTTCTTCTTCTTCTTCTTCTTCTTCTTCTTCTCTTCTTCTTCTTCTTCTTCTTCTTTTCTTCTCTTCTTCTTCTTCTTCTTCTTTTCTTCTTCTTCTTCTTCTTCTTCTTCTTCTTCTTTTCTTCTTCTTCTTTTCTTCTTCTTCTTCTTCTTCTTCTTCTTCTTCTTCTCTTCTTCTTCTTCTTCTTTCTTCTTCTTCTTTTCTTCTTTCTTCTTCTCTTCTTCTTCTCTTTCTTCTTTCTTCTTCTTCTTCTTCTTCTTCTTCTTTTCTTCTTCTTCTTCTTTCTTCTTCTTCTTCTTCTTCTTCTCTTCTTTTTCCCTTCTTCTCTTCTCTTCTTCTTTTTCTTCTTCTTCTTCTTTCTTCTTCTTCTTCTTCCTTCTTCTTCTTCTTCTTCTTCTTCTTTTCTTTTCTTCTTCTTCTTCTTTTCTTCTTCTTCTTTCTTCTTTCTTTCTTCTTCTTCTTCTTCTTTCTTCTTCTTCTTCTTCTTCTTTCTTCTTTTCTTCTTCTTTTCTTCTTCTTCTTCTTCTTCTTTTCTTCTTCTTCTTCTTCTTCTTCTTCTTCTTCTTCTTCTTCTTCTTCTTCTTCTTCTTCTTCTTCTTCTTCTTCTTCTTGTAAAATTTTGGGTGAATTGTGACAATATCAAAACTGTTTTTTTAAAAAAAGACATACCTATTGATTTTGACCATAACATTATTTTTCATTTGTTGTTAAAACAGTCTTTTTTTGATTTAAGTAGTCCTTCAGAGCTAATAGAGCCGGGGGTTGTCGTAGTTTCTAAAGCGTGAAACAGACAATAGCAATTGCTTGCTATCTAGTAATCGCACAGTAAATTCCGCCAGATCTAACAGACCCAGCCACCCAATAACTCCTGGGTGGACAGGGGGGTGAAGGGGGGGGGGGGGGGCAGAAAAAATCTCGACTGCACCCGGAATCGATCACTGTCCCTTTGCGTGTTAAACGACTGCACTGCCAATTGAGCTATCGGGGGGCCTTCTAAACTGATTATCTATCATTAAAGCGTCGTGTAAAGTTTCCTGACATCATTGTATATTTATGTTGCCGCCACCGTTACCAGCTTTAATCAGCCATTTTTGCATCGTTTCAAATCTAGGTTTTCAACTATTAATCTCAGTTAAAACTTGAAGGCCACGTGCATTTGATATTTCATTTAATCTGGACCTGAGGCATGGAGATCATTTGATTTGTGACCATCATCTCAGCTGGACAGTAAGAAACACACATAAGAAGTCCTTCAGGGCCAATAGCCGGGTTTCTTTGGCGTAACTTGAAAAATGGCTATGTGACCCACCGCCTTCAAGCAGTGTCAGAGTGAACTAGATGCTAAAGTTTGAGTAATATAATATAGTCTAAATTAAGAAGAAAAAGGCGTTCATCAAAGCCCAGCAATCACTGCTTGGTGGACTATGGGGGATGGGGGGTCAAAAAATAAATTATCTCGACTGCCACCGGAGTCAATCTCAGTCCCTTTGCATGTGAGGTTTTACCATCTGAGAAATCAGCCTCCCAACTTACATAACTGACACGCAATTCTATTACAATTCCAGCTTATGCAGAAAAGAAAAGACACTGAGACCATGAAAGAAGAAGAGAAGAGAGTAAAGAAGAAGAAGAAAGAAGAAGAAGAGAAGAGAAGAAGAAGAAGAAGAAGAAGAAGAAGAAGAAGAAGAAAGAAGAAGAAGAAGAGAAGAAGAAGAAGAAGAAGAAGAGAAGAAGAGAAGAAGAAGAAGAAGAAGAAAAGAAGAAGAAGAAGAGAAGAAGAAGAGAAGAAGAAGAGAAGAAGAAGAGAGAAGAAGAAGAAGAGAAGAAGAAGAAGAAGAAGAAGAGAAGAAGAGAAGAAGAAGAAGAAGAAGAAGAAGAAGAAAAGAAGAAAGAAGAAGAAGAAGAGAAGGAAGAAGAAGAAGAAGAAGAAGAGAAGAAGAAGAAGAGAAGAAGAAGAAGAAAGAAGAAGAAGAAGAAGAAGAAGAAGAAGAAGAAGAAGAAGAAGAAGAAGAAAGAAGAAGAAGAAGAAGAAGAAGAAGAAGAAGAAGAAGAAGAAGAAGAAGAAGAAGAAGGAAGAAGAAGAAGAAGAAGAAGAAGAAGAGAAGAAGAAGAAGAAGAAGAAGAGAAGAAGAAGAAGAAGAAGAAGAAGAGAAGAAGAAGAAGAAAGAAGAAGAAGAAGAAGAAGAAGAAGAAGAAGAAGAAGAAGAAGAAGAAGAAGAAGAAGAAGAAGAAGAGAAGAAGAGAAGAAGAAGAAGAAGAAGAAGAAGAGAAGAAGAAGAAGAAGAAGAGAAGAAGAAAGAAGAAGAAGAAGAAGAAGAAGAAGAAGAAGAAGAAGAAGAAGAAGAAGAAGAAGAAGAAGAAGAAGAAGAAGAAGAAGAAGAAGAAGAAGAAGAAGAAGAAGGAAGAAGAAGAAGAAGAAGAAGAAGAAGAAGAAAGAAGAAGAAGAAGAAGAAGAAGAAGAAGAGAAGAAGAAGAAGAAGAAGAAGAGAGAAGAAGAAGAAGAAGAAGAAGAAGAAGAAGAAGAAGAAGAAGAAGAAGAGAAAGAAGAAGGAGAAGAGAGAAGAAGAAGAAGAAGAGAAGAAGAAGAAGAGAAAGAAGAAGAAGAAGAAGAAGAAGAAGAAGAAGAAAGAAGAAGAAGAAGAAAAGAAGAAGAAGAGAAGAGAAGAAGAAGAAGAAGAAGAAGAAGAAGAAGAAGAAGAAGGAAGAAGAAGAAGAAGAAGAAGAAGAAGAAGAAGAAGAGAAGAAAGAAGAAGAAGAAGAAGAAGAAGAAGAAGAAAGAAGAAGAAGAAGAAGAAGAAGAAGAAGAAGAAGAAGAAGAAGAAGAAGAAGAAAGAAGAAGAAGAAGAGAAGAAGAAGAAGAGAAGAAGAAGAAGAGAGAAGAAGAAGAAGAAGAGAAGAAAGAAGAAGAAGAAGAAGAAGAAGAAGAAGAAAGAAGAAGGAAGAAGAAGAAGAAGAAGAAGAAGAGAAGAAGAAGAAGAAGAAGAAGAAGAGAAGAAGAAGAAGAGAAGAAGAAGAAGAAGAAGAAGAAAGAAGAAGAAGAAGAAGAAGAAGAAGAAGAAGAGAAGAAGAAGAAGAAGAAGAAGAACAGAAGAAGAGAAGGAAGAAGAAGAAGAAGAAGAAGAAGAAGAGAAGGAAGAAGAAGAAGGAGAAGAAGAGGAAGAAGAAGAAGAAGAAGAAGAAGAAGAAGAAGAAGAAGAAGAAGAAGAAGAAGAAGAAGAAGAAGAAGAAG
>NC_088364.1:21877356-21899856 GCF_034508935.2 Berghia stephanieae | reverse complement strand
CATACATACATACATACATACATACATACATACATGTATGTATATATATATATATATATATATATATATATATATATATTTTATGTGTGTGTGTGTGTGTGTGTGTGTATGTATGTGTGTGTGTGTTTATGGAACCCACAATTGTATAAACGTTGGTTGAATTGTTTGAGTTTTTGTAAAAATTCCACACACGGAGCAAGCAATACAGCCACAATACTGGGTGGGGATCCTGGCCTCCCATATCGGGCAGGGAGGTACATACTGTGTCTTCTGTCCCCTTATATCTGTTTTCCAACATGCTTTCTGTCTTTGTCTTGGAATGAGATTGCTTGGTCTTTTTCCTGGCCCTGGTCGGAGTCCTGGCTGGGAGAGAAACAGTCAAATGCAGAGTTATTGTTTTGGAAGATCATTTTTTCCCTTGTAAATCATCTCTCTGTTATGTATTATTATATTTGTTATTTTTAATGTATAATGTAAGCATTTGAGTGTGTTCCTCTTTATTGGATTTTTTTCTTGTGTCCGGATGAGAGTTATAGGTGATCTCAAACTAAGTACATTGGTGGTATGCTCTTGGAGTCTACATCTAATCCCAATTTGTTCCCAGTTCCCCTATGTCTTACTTTCTCTTGGGTGCTGTAATTGTAATTCTAGAACTTTTTACTATCCCATTTTCTTCCTTTTTACTGGCGCTGATATGACCTTAATGTGTTGCAAGCGCCGTAAAACCCTAAAAAAAACCTTTAAAGAACTGCCACAATAAACAAAACATACATAAATGAATTTAATCAAATGCCACGAAAAGACAAAATATTATTTTGTTCTAAAATATATAATCATTTTAAAAATTTAATACAGGTGAATGCAAAGATAAACTGACCAACTGCCATGAGTATAACGATATAACCTGTACAACCTTTAAAGATTGGGCAAAAAAAATTGTGCAAAACGATGTGGACTCTGCGAATCAAGTGGCCCAGGATGTACATTTAATGGCAAGCAACATCCAGACGGATCTAATTGGCTAGAAGGATGCAGGGCAAGATGCCAGTGTAAACTAAGTAAAGGCAAATTCCCAATCAGATGTAACGCCTTGTGCTGGGACTACGATATTCCTTCCACCTGCACGTGGAATAAACCAGCACCTGGTAAATGCTGCCATACCCCGAATTGTCCTTCTGGAGTGAAAGTCAACTATCCTAAAGACTACCATTATTGGGGAGAGGATGTAGACATGAAAGTTATTCCTTGGAATTAATGATTACAATAATGAATGCAATCATTGATTAAATCATTAATGAAATACAATTGACCAATTTACTTCTTTAAATCATTCACCATCGAATTGATGAATGAGTTTAAGTAAAGGTGTACATGTACGTAGGGATACAAGGGCAGATTTATATAGCATTTACACGTTTTTCCATATGAAATGAGCTTCGCAAACCTACATCTACATCACCAGCCAAACATGTAAAATCAAATTTCCATTCCAAACAACGACACAAGCGCTCGGACGGCTTTACGTACTAGAGCAACCTCCGTCATTGCTTTTGGCCTGGCACTCATTCACACAAAAGTAGATTGTAGAATGAGGTAATGAACATTGAGTGGTTCATCCAGGGATACAACGCTGGCGCTTGAGATTTCCAATTATTACTGAAGACTAACACACCAAACATTGATTGACATAGTAACAAGTCAAGAAATTATTCTACTAACCCATCGATGCCATATTCATAACTGTATTCAACAAGTCCGACCCCCGACATGTTTCCTTCCCCCTTTTATATGTCCCATTCACTCAGTTTAATTTTCTCTCTATCCTATTGTTTCATTAAAGTATCTCTAGCATTTGCGTAAAATAATATTGAACAAACTCGTCTGTTTCGATTTAGGTTAAGATAATACTTATCTTAATCATCGGGCAATTTGTGTAAGTGGCACAGTAATTCAGACAGGTGGTTCATTCGCACTTTGGAACAAATATTAACCAATCAACTACCCTACTCTGGAAAAACATGTATTTTAAAATTTGGCCAGAAAAGTGGTCCTTCAAATATGGATCGATTTAAAAGATCCTCATTTTGGCAAAACACTCAAACTTCGGACCTCACAAGATCCCAGGTTTGAGATTATTTGCCAAGATGAAGGTCGATCAATATTTGAAGGACTTAAATACGTGTTTTTCCATTGTATGCAGCTAACTGGTTAATTGCAATTATTTACAACTTGTCACTCTTTGACAAGATATCATTCCACCATGATAATTTTAGAAGTTTTGAGTACGCTGGATTTGCCATTCATGAAAATAATTTTAAAAAGTCTTTTCACTGCGTCTACCGCCCACCACCAAGCCAACAAAACAAAATATCAACAATTGTTTTTTTTTATCAGAGTTAGGAGAATTTATGTCTATGCAATCCATTAACAAAACGCATAATATTTTTATAGGCGATTTTAACATTGATTATTTCGGAAACAAAAATGAATCGAAAGTATTTCGGGAGCTTATTGACACAAACAACTATATTCAACGTGTAAGCGGTCCTACAAACAAACATGGCCACACAATAGATCATGTCATTACAGACATTGAACATTCTCTCTCTTCACCTGTCTCAAATATTGATAAATTAATCTCTGACCATCATTTGGTTATGTTTTGCGTTTTATTTCCAATGAAGTACGAAGTAAAAAAGATGATAACATCTCGTAATTTGAAGAATATAAACATGAACATTTTTAAACAAGACCTTGACCATAACGTTAAAAATAAATATGATGCAAATGGTCTCCACGAGTCAATTGTTGGATACGGTGGACAAGCATGCTCCCTTAAAAACTAGAGCAGTAAGAGTAAGACGTCAAGCACCCTGGTATAATACTGAAATAAAATTGAATGGATTAGCCAGGAGGCGGGCAGAAAGAAAATGGCTCAAGTCCAGAGATACTGTCGATAAGAAGCGGTACATCGCGGCTAGAAATGATGCGAAAGCCCTCAATTTCAGGGCCAAAAAGAAATTCTACGAAGACAGCCTCAAAAACGTGGGACGTTTGAGACAATTCTTTGCCTTGACCAAGGAACTGCTGGGACAACAGACGCAATCAGCTCTCCCATCTTTAATCGATCGTGCAGATCTACCAACTCACTTTGGTCAATATTTTAAAGAAAAAACGGATACCATCAGGAAAGAACTCTCATCTGAAACGATTCATACAAATTTGACAAGTTTCATGGTGATTCATTAACACATTTTTCAAAGATTACTGAAGCTGACTATTGTGATTGCATTATGTCGTCTCCAACTAAAAGTTGTGATTTAGACCCCGTAAATACTGCCATTCTAAAAAAGTGCATTGATGTAATTTTGACAACATTTACATGTATTGTTAATAATTCGTTGCAGTCAGGTGCTGTACCAGACATTTACAAAGTTGCTCATGTTAAACACCTTTTGAAAAAAACCTGATCTCGATAAAGAGAACTTAAAAAAACTATGCCTGTCTCTAATCTTCCTTTTCTCTCTAAGATCTTAGAAAAGCTTGTTTTGAAACAATTACTGTCTCATCTTAAAAATAATTGCCCTGAAGAAAAATTTCAGTCTGCTTATAGGCAACATCATTCGACGGAAACCGCACTTGTTAGGGTTGTTAATGATCTCCTCTCTGTTATAGACAATGGCTCATGTTCTTTGCTGAATTTTTTGACCTATCGTCTGCTTTTGATACTATTGATCACAATCTTCTTCTCAAACGTCTTGAAATTACTTATGGTGTGTCTGGTGCAGCGCTTGATTGGTTTAGGTCATATTTGTTTAATCGTAAACAGATTATTACGGTAGATGAATATAGATCTGAGGAAATAATTCTTGATTGTGGGGTTCCCCAGGGTTCAGTACTTGGACCCGTTCTTTTTGTTCTGTACGTTGGCCCTCTGTCCAAAATCATCAGAAGTTTCAGTCTGTCTTACCATCAATACGCTGATGATACGCAATTGTACTGCGTTTCATATACGAGAAATTTACAAGAAGTATCAGCCAATAGTAAAAATTGTATCCAAAGTGTTAAGAAATGGACGAATGAGAACAGACTGAAACTGAATGATGATAAGACGGAGGTGCTGTATGTGGGGAACAGGAAGTGGAAAAGTGAAACAGATTTGAAATTGGGGGATGCCTCCATTCAAATTGTTGACAAAGTAAAAAACCTTGGCACATTCTTAGACTCTGGACTGTCGATGAAGCATCAGGTTAATAATTTAGTTAGATCTCTCTTTTTCCAACTAAAAAAGATTGCTTCCAATAGACGGTTCATATCTGAGGATGTGACCAAACACATGGTTGTGTCCCTTGTACTATCGAAATTGGATTATTGTAATGCTCTGTTGTTTGGCGTTTCGCAATACAATCTGAGACGTCTTCAGATTGTCCAAAACAGCGCTGCCAGACTAGTATTCATGAAGCGTAGGTGCGACTGTGCCGGACCTCTACTTCATGACCTGCATTGGCGCCCTGCCTGTTGAGAAAAGGATTAAATTCAAAGCTTGTGTTTTAGTGTATCGTTGTCTTGAAGGTACTGCCCCTTCCTACCTTTCGGAACTAATTGAAAGATATTCAAAACCACGCCCCTTACGTTCGGCCAGTGATTCCACAAAACTAGTTGTCCCTCGAATTCGGAAAAATGCTGGAATGAGATCCTTTTCCATTTCGGACCCTCTATTTGGAACGCCTTACCGCAGAGCATTCTTGAAAAAGAATCTTTGTCTATTTTTAAACGTTCGCTTAAAACATAACATATCTGTTTCGATTTTAGTAGATGGTATGAGAAGCATGATAGGTTTGGTTTGTGTTGTGTTGTGTGTGTGTGTGTGTGTGTGTGTTTGTGTGTGCTTGTGTGTGTAAATGATTATGTTTCAGCCAAAGTAATTTGTAATTTAAGCGCTTAGAGTCTGGTGTCTCGGAGTTATAGCCTATATAAGTTTTCAGCATTATTATTATTATTATTATTATTATTATTATTATTATTATTATTATTATTATTATTATTATTATTATATTATTATTATTATTATTATTATTATTATTATTATTATTACTAACTGGTTAAAAATCGAGAAAAAATGGATTTTGCTTTTGAGAGTGGAAATAAGAAACAGAAACAGTTTGGCTTTTATCAATTTTGCGACCTACAGTCACGATTATTTGAGAATGAACGTGGTCCCGAAAATTAGAATTAGTTATATGAACCATGAAATTTGTGTTAAAATATATGGATGGTTGTGGATGGTGATGGTGTGGATGCTTTTTTCATGTCTCTCTCTCTCTCTCTCTCTCTCTCTCTCTCTGTCTCTCTCTTCTCTTCTATATATATTTATATATATATATATATATATATATATATATATATATATATCTCCATATATATATATATATATATATATATATATATATATATATATTATATATATTATGATGTTGGTGGGTACTTGTAGTACAAGTGCTCGTAATGGTGGTTAGAGCTAATATATAATGTAAATTTTTCACTCAACATTTTTGCCGAGACGACTCGTTTTCTGTGTTTTTCCTTTAATTCACACTTCTTCAGTCGGATAAATCATTCACTCACATTTTTGCCGAACACTCGTGTTCGTGTTTTTCCTTAATACAGAAACGAGTCGTCTCGTCAAAAATGTGAGTGAAAATTTACATTATATATATATATATATATATATATATATATATATATAATATATATATATATATATTTCTGTCTCTCTTTTTTTCTCTCTAAAATTGTTACATAAAAACTTTTGAAATTCCTTATATAATTCAACTATAAATTTATGTCAGGACCACCCCCTTATGTCCCTGATCGAGCTAGTGATCACTGTCAAGTATTTAAATCGAAAAAAAGGTAGCACAGGTATTCTGTCGTACTCTGGAAAATCCGATATTTTAAAATTTGGGCAGAAAATCCGTCCTTCAAACATCGATCTATTTAAATGACCCTCACCTCGCAAAAAAAAAAAAAAAAATCTCAAACCTGGGAATTTGCGAAGAGAGGTTTTTTTTTTTTTTGTTGTTGCCGAGTTTTCTGGCCAAATCTGAAAATATTGTTTTTTTCCAGAGTACGACAGTATTAATATCAATGATGCCTAGAAACGGAGGAAAAGAGACGTACACTGTACATACTTGAAGAAAAATATCACGATGTTAGGGAGTCAAATCAGGGTTTCAACGGCACCGAACGCCTGGTTGTGGTTGAAAGAGGCTGGCAATCGAACGAAATAAAACGTGAGGTGAGAGATCAGACACTCCAAAAAAGTGGCCTTTCATAATTTGTCTACACTCCAAACTGTTGTGCGGTGTCAACGAGTGAGCAGTAAAAAATATAACACTCTCTGGATCTGTTCGAAGCAAGACAGGCATGTAAGTACAAAATAGGGGTTCCAGTTGATTTCGAAGTAAGACTCCTGGCAAACAGATGATTATATTCTGTTTCTATATACAGAATATGTCAGTGACATGAGAATCTATTGAAGGCACTGTAATAGAGAATAGATCAGTGCATTCAGAGTCAATAGAAGACACTAAATGTAGGAGTAGAGAATAAATTAGTAAAATCAGATTCTATAGAAGATCCTAATGCTGTAATAGAGAATAGATCAGTGACATCAGAGTCTATGGAAGACACTTAATGCTGTCATAGAGAATAGATCAGTGACATCAGAGTCTATAGAAGACACTTAATGCTGTCATAGAGAATAGATCAGTGACATCGTCTATAGAAGATCCTAATGCTGTAATAGAGAATAGATCAGTGACATCAGAGTCTATAGAAGACACTTAATACTGTCATAGAGAATAGATCAGTGACATCAGATTCTATAGAAGACCCTAATGCTGTCATGAGAAGATCAGTGACATCAGAGTCTATAGAAGACACTTAATACTGTCATAGAGAATAGATCAGTGACATCAGATTCTATAGAAGACCCTAATGCTCTCGTAGGGAATAGATCAGTGACATCAGATTCTATAGAAGACACTTAATGCTGTCATAGAGAATAGATTAGTGACATCAGAGTCTATAGAAGACACTTAATGCTGTCATAGAGAATAGATCAGTGACATCAGATCTATAGAAGACGTAATGCTGTCATAGAGAATAGATCAGTGACATCAGATTCTATAGAAGACCCTAATGCTGTAATAGGGAATAGATCAGTGACATCAGATTCTATAGAAGACCCTAATGCTGTAATAGGGAATAGATCAGTGACATCAGATTCTATAGAAGACACTTAATGCTGTCATAGAGAATAGATTAGTGACATCAGAGTCTATAGAAGACACTTAATGCTGTCATAGAGAATAGATCAGTGACATCAGAGTCTATAGAAGACACTTAATGCTGTCATAGAGAATAGATCAGTGACATCAGATTCTATAGAAGACCCTAATGCTGTCATAGAGAATATATCAGTGACATCAGAGTCTATAGAAGACACTAAATCCAGGAATAGAGAATAGGTCAGTGGCATTAGATTCTGTAGATGACCCTTGATGCTTGAGTTGAGAATAGATCAGAGGCATCAGTCTATTGACCTCCCCCTACCCCTTCCCCCACCAGCGATGCTGGATGATAGATTAGTGTGAAAATGGCCTATAGAGGACTCTTAATGCTAGTATAGAGAATACGACCAGTGGCATCATAGTCTATACAGACACTAAATGCTGTAATAAAGAATAGATCAGTGACATCATGGTCTATAGAAGACCCTAATTCTATAATAGAGAATAAAGCAGTGACATCAGAGTCTATAGAAGACACTTAATGTTGTCATAGAGAATAGATCAGTGACACCAGAGTCTATAGAAGACCCTTGATACTATAATAGAGAATAGATCAGTGACATCAGAGTCTATAGAAGACCCCAATGCTGTAATAGAGAATAGATCAGTGACATCAGAGTTTATATATACAGAAGACCGTTGATGTTGTAATAGAGAATACATTAGTGACATCAGAGTCTATAGAAGATCATAATGCTGTAATATAGATAGATAAGTGACAGAGTCTATAGAAGATCCTAATGCTGTAATAGAGAATAGATCAGTGACATCAGTGTCTATAGAAGATCGTAATGCTGTCATAGAGAATAGATCAGTGACATCAGAGTCTATAGAAGACCCCAATGCTGAAGTAGAGAATAGATCAGTGACACCAGAGTCTATAGAAGACCCCAATGCTGAAGTAGAGAATAGATCAGTGACATCAGAGTCTATAGAAGACACTGAATCCAGGAATAGAGTATAGATCAGTGGCATTAGAGTATGTAGAAGACCCTTGATGCTGGAGTTGAGAATAGATCAGTGGCATCAGTCTATTGACCTCCCCCCCCCCCCACACACACACACACACACTCGCGATGCTGGAAGATAGATTAGTGTGAAATTGAAATTGGCCTATAGAGGACTCTTAATGCTAGTATAGAGAATACGACCAGTGGCATCATAGTCTATACAGACACTAAATGCTGTAATAAAGAATAGATCAGTGATATCAGTGTCTATAGAAGACCCTTAATGCTGTCATAGAGAATAGGTCAGTGACATCAGAGTCCGTAAAATATCCTCAATGCTGAAGTAGAGAATAGATCATAGTCTATATATAGAAGCTCCCAATGCTGTAATAGAGAATAGATCAGGGACATCAGAGTCTATAGAAGATCCTAATGCTGTAATAGAGAATAGTTCATTGACACCATAGTCTATAGACGACCCTTGATAATGTAATAGAGAATAGATAAGTGATATCAGTCTATAGAAGATCCTAATGCTGTAATAGAGAATAGATCAGTGACATCAGAGTCTATAGAAAGACCCTCAATACTGGAATAGATCATTGATATCATAATTCAGCGTTTTCCGGAAACTGTCTCGACTTTTTTCAGCTTTCAGGTTGAGATTTAATTTCAGACAAACTGATACAATGTTATAAACATTTCTTATATATATATATATATATATATATATATATATATATATATATATATATATATATGTATATATATATATATATATATATATATATATATATATATATATATATATATATATATATAGCTGTACCAAGCCATGTAAATGCATGCAGTGATGAGATTGGGGAAAAAGATAGTAATGACTGCATCGGCTTGCGTCATGAACAAAGGAACACACATCGTCACTCGACTCAAGTGCTTGGTAATGGAAATTATAAGATTGCTAGCACAACAACGCGGCAAACATACAATTTGTTTTGATACTGTGCACTTAGGTTATACTCTGGCAGTCGGATATAACGTAACAACACACAAATATGTGTGTAACCTTGACCATTTTAAAGTCTGATTGATACAATTTAGTGAGAACTACTAATAAAAATGGCTGGATAAAAACAATGACCAAGAGCTGAGTGACGTCGGTTACGTTCTATCTGTTGTTTGAAACAAAAATATGATTCCATATAACCGACTGAGAAAGAATGCATTGAAATAAAGAAGTATTGTGAAAAGCATTTAATTTCGAAAATGTGTACAACTGCGCATCATAAGGGTGGATTATCATTTATTTCATTTATATTCAAACGACAGGCATTAAAGATAGGAAATATTATATATATTTTGTGGGTAACTATAAAAAATAAAAGTTCTCTATTGTGTCATTTGGGTACACACTGTACGAATAATCTATTTTCATACATAATAATAACAGTATTGATATTAATGATGATAATAGTAATAATAATAATAATAATAATAATAATAATAATAATAATAATATAATAATAATAATAATAATAATAATAATAATAATAATAGTAATAATAATGATGATGATGATGATGATAATAATAATAACAATAATGATTATTAATAATAATAAAAATAATAATAATAATAATAATAATAATATAATAATAATATAATAATAATAATAATAATAATAATAATATAATAATAATAATAATAATAATAATAATAATAATAATAATAATAAAATAATAATAATAATAATATAATAATAATAATAATAATAATAATAATAATAATAATAATAATAATAATAATAATAATATAATATATAATCTTTTATGGGTAAGTATAAAAAATAAAAGTTCTCTATTTTGTCATTTGGGTACACACTGTACAAATAATTTATTTACATACATAATAATAACAGTATTGATATTAATGATGATAATAGTAATTACAATAATAATAATAATAATAATAATAATAATAATAATAATAATAATAATAATAATAATAATAATAATAATAATAATAATGATGATGATAATAATAATGATGACAATAATGATAATAATAATAATGATAATAATAATAATAATCATGATAATAATAATAATAATAATAATAATAATAATAATAATAATAATAATAATAATAATAATAATAATGATAATAATAATAATAATAATAATAATAATAATAATAATAATAATAATAATAATATAATAATAATAATAATGATAATAATAATAATAATAATAATGATAATGATAATCATATAGTTTTATACAATTATACAGAGATATTTCATTGAAAATATACACTAGTTCTATATAAAGATAATAGATAGCAAGCCATTTATGACGATGATTATCGTTTAGCTATCCAGGACCGGAAACGCTCCGTGATCAGCATTTTGTTCTAGTTTGAAACTGTTTTGTTCATTTTTGTTTAAAACATTTTATGGCCCAAAGCTCATAGCTGCTTTGTGATCAGTTGGGCGAATGTTGAACAACTCTAACAATTTTTTTTCATTGAAAAAAAAAAAAGACGAATAAACCGAGGTGTTGAAGTCAGTTCATTCCTGTATCGTTTGAAAAAAAATGCAATTCATAATTCATTCAACTATTTCATTTACAAAAATTTAATGAATTAATCACAATTAAACCTTATTGAGATAAGAACACTTGAGGTGATATTGATATATTTACAATATCTGGCAAGAGATCAAAACCCATTCATATTTTTGAAATTTAAATTCATTACAGATATGGTATTGTATAAATTAATAATACATTATGTTAATAGATTAGAAAATGGGAATGATGATGACAATGGTGACGTGATGCTGCTGCTGCTGCTGCTGCTGATGATGATGATGATGATGATGATGATGATGATGATGATAATGATGATGATGACGATAAATTAATGATGATGGTGATGATGATGATATAATATAAATATAATAATAATAATAATAATAATAATAATAATAATAATAATAATAATAATAATAATAATAATAATAATAATAATAATAATAATAATAATAATAATAGTAATATTAATAATAGTAATGATAATAATAATACTTCTGTTATATTAATGTTTGCTATTCATTTGTCCAAGATTATACGAGAAAAGTACGGAGGTTTATTATAAAAGATCAAGTAAAAATTAATGAGAGATGTATTATAACATTGATCTCATAATAGCTGCAGTAGATAGAGGAAGGGATCAATACAATTGATTTGTATAAAACGACATAAATTTCTACATAATATTAACATGAACGTTTGAAATAGCTCGTTTTAAGGGCGATCTGAAAAAGGCTGCTGTCACACTAATAAAAACATTGCCTTAAAGGTGGAGGTAGATGATAATTAGGCCTGCTCGCCACTACAACTAATTAGTTGTGAAAAAAATTACATCTTTATTTTGGAGGGGGAAGGGGAGATGTTTCAGCAATAGAATATTAGCATTTTTAGTCTCTAACATAAAAAATGGTACAAATGAAATTTCTGTTCCAGAGCACACACGTCAGAATATTTAAAGCGTCGTTATTCTTGTGTATTGAAAATTGAAAATCGTTAGATTTAATTATAGTGACTACTATTTCTTCACCACCCTCATTTTGATTTACGAATTAATTAAATTTTAGTTAGGCAGGTATGAGTAGTTAATCAAATCATTGGCGGCCAAATAGACAGAGCTAGAAAACAAAATTGTGTGAATAAAAGTATTGGATGTATTGTGGAACATGGAACCACGGGGAATTCTGCTCGCACTGACAAAAAGCAATTAAACATTTTGATCAGAAAGTTTAATTCATATAATGTTATCGATTACAATGTCCCTTAACTCGTCAAAAGTATCAAACCTGAGGCTTCAAGGAAGTATCAATTGTGTGATTCTTTGCCAGATTAATCGATCGATATTTGAGGTAAACGTTTTCTTGCCAATCATTTTTAAAAATGCGTTTGTTCAGTCTGTGGTAGATCCACTTGGCAGTCTTGTAATAAGACAAGACAAAAACCACATGGTCATTTGACATGATTAAAAAAAAAGAGTATTGGAATGTAATCGTGTTGGTGATAAAAGGTATCTCTCGTCTTCTAGATAAATATGAAATGAATTGAATAGACGATGACGGTATTCGACTGTGTTTGAAATAAAACCCATCGCCTCCAATCGCTATTATTTGAAGATGTCATAGATGCTGAAATAAATGAATGGATATACAAAGGTATGACACATGTGTTAAACATAAGGCTTTACTGAAGAGTGATGAAGAGAGTTTCCTTTGGTGCAAGAAACTAACAGGTCATATTTTTGACTATTTTAAATTTAACCAGCTATATGCCCCACTCTGCAAAGACACGTATTTAAAAATTTGACCAGAAAACTCGTCCTTCACCTATCGATGCAAGGTCCCAGGTTTGAGATTTTTTACCAAGATGAAGATAATTTAAATCAATCGATATTTGAAGCAAGTTTTCTGGCCAAATGTTAAAATTCGTGTCATTCTAGATTACTGCAGTTAGCTGGTTCAATCCATTTCCCACACCAGGTTCACCCCGACATAGTACCGTTTTGGGACAATTGGTCACATTTGTCATCATTGTAATTAAAACCACATGGACGTAATGGGATAAGCATGGAAACAAAACATCGTGATATAACTATGAACATTATGATTTTATAACATTTCAATGTCCACTAACATCCCTCATCAATAACATTATATTATATTCCATGACAGGATAATATGCAGGTTGAGAGGAATACAAAAAACACTGTCACACATTCTAATCGTTTGTCCATTTATCAAGTAATTCAAGCCGTTATCTAGATGAATGCAACAATGAGAATATTTTTTTTTTTTTTATTTTGGTCTTTGATTTTCTTCTGAATAACAACAGTTTAAGATTAAATACAACAACAAGAACAACACAAACCAACAACAAAAACATCGTTTTAATTAAATGCAAAATCAGAGGTAATTTGAGGGGAGTTGATACGGTAGAGATTACTGATTTGAGCTCTTCTTAATTTAATGCATGATATAGTAATTAAATTTGATATTTCATAATATATAAAAATCGTTCAAGTTTTCGTAAAAAGACGGCAATTACGTTGGTGGTCATCAACATTTTGAGGGATAGATAAGTAGACTAATAGAATTAGATTTTATACACGCACATACTCACAAAGAGAGAGAAAGAGAGAAAGAGAGAGAGAGAGAGAGAGAGAGAGAGAGAGAGATAGATAGATAGATAGATAGATAGATAGATAGATAGATAGATAGATAATAGATGAGATAGATGGAGAGAGAGAGAGAGAGAGAGAGAGAGAGAGAGAGAGAGAGAGAGATGGACAATAGGTAGTTGGATAAATGGATAAATGGACTACAAGATCTATCTATATCTATATAACCACTAATCAGCCAAAAAGATGGTTAGTGTTTTTTTTTTGTTGTTGGTTATTTATTTATTGTGTTTGTTTATTGCTTTTTCCCATTGAACACGTGCTCAAGTTATTCGACGAACAGACGTTGAATTGATAAATCCATTGGTGGATAATCTAACTAATTTAGTCAAATCTGTCATAAATTACTATCACTAGAGTCATATGACACACTATCACTACCACTGTCAGGACAAATTGTTTCTTTAATTGTGATACTTCCAGGTTCTTCTTTGAGGATGTCCAGCAATGCTGAGATGTAGGTCTGTGCCATCTGTAAAGTGTCATATTTGGACATCACCATGTCGTCCCCCATGGAAGGAACGACCTTTCGTAACTTATCGAAAGCAACGTTTAGACTTCGCATACGTTTTCTCTCCCGAGCATTTGCTGCCAATCGCCTTTTCTTGTGAAGTTCTCCAGGAGGAATGGACGTACATTTTTTCCGTCCTGGAGTCTTTTTCTTTTTTTCGTTGTCTCCATTAGAAGAATTCTTCTTTTTTGACGATTCTTTCGAATTTGCTGGAGAAGCCGATGTCGTGGGTGATGATTTCAATTTAGCGAAGCAAATGTTTTCTTGTGGTGATGTTGAAGGAGATTGTAGAGATAATGGTGCTGGTTTCTTGAATTTTTGCTTAGGAATCAGTTGTTTTGTGAGATATGAATTTTTAAAATTTGTACCCAAAGAGGTTGGACGTAAGGGTTTCTTCTGCGGTGTGTCATGCGATGTTAAAGGCAATTTGTTTGGTTGAATAGAGTCTTTATCAACAGGTGGAAATATGAATACCTGTGGTTCCGTATTCCTTTTTGGGGTAAGGAAGTTGTGAGGACTTGAAATTGACGGCGAGAACGGTGATATGGGCGTTAGCGGAGACTGGATACTTTGGCGTTGATGAGTTTGTTGGAATTGAGAATGATGCGGAGAAAATTGATGCGATAAATGCTGTAGATATTCATTTTTGTAAACACTTTGTTCATATGATGGTGGATCTCGAGCGATCCGAGCATCTTTCGAGTGAATTTGGGTATTAATTTTATGGAATTGATAACTAGTTTTATCATTTTGATTGTGAAGTCCAGGGCTTGTGAATTCAGGGGTAGTTGGTGTGTCAGGAAACATGAAACGAAGACTTGACCTGTCGTAGGGCGTTAAGGGTGTGCTAGGAGTCAGGTCTGAATCGGAATATGGGTTGTCCACTGTAGATCTAAAATTTGGACCGATATCCTCGCAATCGTTAAATGAGAAAAATGATGGAGAATCGAGCGTGGGCTCTGTTAGTTGTGCGAGGTAACTCACAAGATCATCCTCCATTTTTTGGCATTCGTTTTCCATTTTTACTTCTCTTGGTTCATCAAACGCGTCATTAAAATTAGGAACAGGACTTGAAGGGTTTGAAAAATTAAAAAACTCACAAATGTCTTCCATTTTGATGTTTATATTATTGAATAATTAAATATTTTCATATATAGATCCAGCCAAGGAACATAATCACCTGGTATTACAATCAAAATATGTCTGTCAAGAAAGTATAGGAAGGAATGGACACAAGCTACACATGTTTAATTTTACTACTACTCAAAGTATCATTTGAATGAACTATATTAGTCTTGCCCGGCGGTTCTGAAGTTCACATGTAAACGGCATCTAAGTCAGAACTCGACTGTAATAAAAACATAAAATGATCAATCCAGTAAAGCTAAAAGAACTGCATAGCTTCTTTCACAGAAAATTAAATCGACACGAAATTTTGGGGAAATCTTGGTTTAAAATAATTATATGGCTGTGGCAAAGTATTTATCATGTAAAGAATCTCTCTGCTGACTTTGCTAGGGGGGTGTAGAACGCTGTGTGTGATTGTCCACACTCAGCATGACATTACATACAATTTGCTCTCACAAACGACCCGCCCGGACGACGCATGGAAATAAAGATGCCCTCCCCCCTCCCCCCTCCCCCACCCCTAAAATAACAAAAGTTGCTATCGCCAAAAGGGACCTTGGGGGTTTGGGGTTGGGTGGGAGGGGGATAAGTTGGTGGGGGGGGGGGGGGGAGGGGGGGGGGAAGAGATCACTTGTTCGTCCTCGTGGCGTGGTGGGTACATTGAGGACGCGGTATGTGGGGTGTGGCGGCGAGAGGGGCGAGGGGGGCGATGTCACGGTATGTTAATTTTGAAACATCAGCAGAGTGAGCGGCTTGCTGCCGGCGAGTATGCCACAAGGGTTAAAACCATAATAATAAATAGTTTAATTGGAAGTGAGTAGGAAAAAGGTGTCAAAAGTTATTACTGTTACAGGAAGTTGTCGGCGAGCAACCCAGCCAAGCTCAAACAGAAGACGTCAATGAACTGCAAGAAGGAGTGTCATGTTGAGTGTCTTTTATAACCTGCCTTTTTCTTCAAGTTCTCTTTTTCACCTTTTCTTTTCATCTTGAATTGCATTGCCTGTTGTCGAATGACAATAACACCCTCCATCTTGTGTCTTTAAAATAAAAGTTCAGGATGTAAAAAAAAGAGTCAACACAAATTACAATTACCCTGTCGGTTTAGAGGAGCAGAATTGTTGAAACGATTGCTGTCATATCCTTTATATTGATTTGTTTTGATTTTTTTTTTCAATCGCCCGTGCTCTTTCTGTTGTCAATTTTGGCGCAGTTTATTTTATTAAATAGAGAGGGATAAACAGAGACAAGATGTGTAAACTGTGTGATGTGGTTATCGTGGGAATAATGACATCTGGGTGACGGTCGCTAAGGGAATACAATGGTTTTACACTGACGATTGGGCAACAGAATACTGAGAACATTATAGAGAAATATAAAAACAACCTGATTTAAAAGCTGGTTGGATTGTTGTGGAAAAAAATAGAAAGACAAAAGATGGGCTGGCGAAGTAGACAATTCATTTATTGAAAAAACATCATAAATTCGAAAACCCAGGCTAAAGTAGTGGCTAAAAATTCAATCCCCCCCCCCCTCTATTTTTCTCTTTCCTTTCTTTTTCTTTTTTCTTTTCTTTTTTTTTTTTTTTGTCCACCATAAAAAAAATTAAAAATTTCCAAACACCCGAGACCTACTCATTTTGTTTTATATGGCAAACAAGGCATCATTTGCTTCAGTCTCCACTTTTCCCTGTCGACGGCCGGTGATTCTTGAGATGTTACACAACAATTTAGTTTATCCATTTCTCTCGAAATCCCAAATAATTTTTTTCTACCATCAGAAATCAAACATGATTACCATAGAAAATGTTCCAAATTGTTTCAAATACAATCTTAATTTTTAAGAAGAAGAAGAAGAAGAAGAAGAAGAAGAAGAAGAAGAAGAAGAAGAAGAAGAAGAAGAAGAAGAAGAAGAAGAAGAAGAAGAAGGAGGAGGAGGAGGAGGAGGAGGAGGAGGAGAAGAAGAGAGTGTGAGAGAGAGAAAGAGAGAGATGGATAAATAGATAGATAGATAGATAGATAGAGAGAGAGAGAGAGAGAGAGAGAGAGAGAGAGAGAGAGAGAGAGAGAGAGAGAGAAACAAGGAAGTGGAGAAGGAAATATCATATATGAGACAAGTAACCTGTATGGCGTTATTATAATATATTTTCGACAGAGATAATGTTTTTTTATCAGCTAGGTACTCATTCTACATCTGGTGTACGGTGAGAAAATGTGAATATATAGCTTTAGCAAGGACTCATTTTTTCAACGCCAGTAGATAGGACGAATTTGACGCCACTCATCTCTTTGGTATTGTTTTTAGCCAGCCATGAGTAGTTCTCTCAAGATTGTATTAATGACGTTTAAGGTTACACATTGTTTTGTGTGTTGGTAAGCTATATCGGGCTGACGGATGTTATGAGTTTTTTAACTAAACGCAATGCATCAATAGCGGGACTTGAATCTTTTCCCTACAATCCAAAGCCGAATATCATACCAATAGATCACACTGTTGTCTGCTTTGGCCATGTTTTCATACTTTTTTGACAAGGTGAGAGTAAATTTCTCCATTTTTATGAGGTAAACGTTTTCTGGAGAAATTATAGAAATGGTGTTTAGTTTGTTTGTTTTATCAATACACGACAGAGGAGTATTGCGTAATGGTGACATGGAATACACCATATGGTAAACGAAATCTACAACTACTTTTAACATTGAAATATTTGAAGAATGTGCACGAGGGCAGTCTGGCACGTTGTAGGCATGCATGTCTCTGCATTTGGTTCAAAGGTTAGCACTACTGTAAAATTGTGTCTACGCTCACCAGCCTGTGGGTGAGTATGCATGTGTGTGTGTGTGTGTATGTGTGTTTGTGTGTGTATGTGCTTGTTTGTGTGTGCACGTGTGTAACTATGTGTTTCTAAAAGTATTTGCATAATGTCGAATGTCCTAAATCTTAAGCATATTGTTTGTGTAGCGCTCATTAAGTCTTCGATCAAGGAATAGTTAATTCATGATACCATCGCAATAAATGAAATCAAAATTTCAAACAGGATTTTTTCTTATATAAAACAAAAGAAGATAGAAATCAAATCATAATTAATTTGTACATTTTTGCCTGTGTGAGAATCTATTTTCCCAACTCCCCCTCAAAACAAACCCAACCCCCCCCCCCCAAAAAAAACACAACAACAACAAAACACAAAACCCAACAAAAAACAACACAAAACAAAAAAAAAAAACAACACAAACAAAAAAAAAACAAACAAAAACAATAAAACAAAACAAAAAAAAAAAACCAATAACTCCCCCCCCCCCCCCCCCCGCCTTCAAAAGCAAAAAAAATAAACACATAAAATAATAATAATAATAATAATAATAATAATACTAATAATAATAATAATAATAATAATAATAATAATGAAAATAAATAAATAAAATACACCAATTGGTTGACAACGGCCGCCAATATGCAATGTATATTCAGCGATTTCTAACTTAGGTCCAGAGGGATAGCTCATTACTGCCAAATAGGGCCATGAAATAGTAAAATGGGATTCAAACCAGACTCTTTTGTACGTCAGACACATGTTCAATCCGTTTAGCGACCAAGGATCAAAATCAATCTTTTCAGGCCGTAATTTCGATTATCAGTTGAATCCAATGGGGTTTTTAATTAGGTCTTGATTTTAATTTTATTATTTCTTTTAATGGAAACGAGCGCTCACCAAGTTATCATTATGCACTCATTCACTCACAAACAAATAGAGGTTGGCAATTTACAGCTATAACACACACACACACACAGACACACACACACAGACACACACAGACACTCTCTTTCATACACACACACACACACTCACGTGCGCGTACACAAATACACGAACACACACAATATGAAATGATTTGTTGACAGGTGAGAATCGACACAACGGTGAAATATCTTCACAACAGCATTCAATACCAGACGGAGGTTAAGGGACATTGAGAAGAATGGGCACCCCCATCCCTACCCGTTTTTGATTAGATTGGTTAAGAAAAAGTGAATTGAGCTAAAACAGGGGAGGGGGTCTTTGTCACTTCTATAAATAACATAATAAAACATAATGGTTTTACAAGACATGAATTATTCAACAGTGGTTTATTTTTATACTTGATCTAATTGTTAATATTATTTAGGACAATTCAGTCAATAAAAATTGAAACTAACAAAAAATAAAATCTACACAATATGGGGTCTTTGTATTTGTCTTTTCGTTTCTATTTAATTTATTGAGTAAACTGAAATGAATTAAAAGGAAATAGGGCCTGGGTGTATCAAAAAAGTTGATGATTACTTTTAGTTTCTATTTGAAGTAACAAAATGGCCGTGCCCCCTGTCTTTGAGTGCTCCGTTTTGTTTTCATACTTGAAAGTAACAAAGTAGCCGTATTTCTCAATTTCCAGTCCAAACAAAAACTCTCGGTGCAAATTTTCATTTTGTATGACAGGGTGTGAAAAGAAGTTCTAACCAAATTTGCGAGGGAGTTTTCAATGACTTTCACCCTTCGCCGCAAAAAAGGACCTCACGTCCAAGTTTTAAACATACTTCGAAAGGCAATGTTGTCACAGTTTATTGTGTTTTTGAAATGTGGTTTTGGTTCTTCTTCTTCTCCTTCTTTCTATTTTGGTAGTTTTTGGGTTTTCTTTTTATTGTCCTTGTGGACACATGCAAGTCCCAAGCGCGAGTCCAGTGCGTAAACTTGAGTCATTGGAGAAGGAGGATCTTTACTCATATTCTTCCACTGTACTTAGGTGTAAAACAAGTACCTGGACTGTAATAACGAGAAATGAAAGGAATGAAAAGGAATGTGAGAGCGACGTCTCTGTCGGACCAGCGTTGCGGTTGGATTGACACTCCACGTAAATCCTTTCGTGCAAGTTGCGCCATGATTATAAAACTTGAGCTTTTATATAGCGCAATATCAACTAAACTAAATGTTTTTGTTATGTGATTCTACATTGAAGCATCAGAATGAAAGAATGAGCCAAGATTTCTTAATTGCAGTTTACTCTATCTTCAAAATTGTAGCCCTTTACAACGGGTCCCTGGCCAACAGCGACGCGTAACATATAGAACGAGACATGACACCTATTAGGCGATACTACATTTTTTCCGACAGAAACAACGCTGTTAACGACCAGATACTCATTTTACACATGAGCATGGAGAGAGAATGTGAGGAAAGAGCTTTTTTCAAGGACTCAACTAGGCGCCGAGCGAGGCTCTAACCACCGGGTTAGATTCCGATCCAAAAGTGAGTGTCATACCACAAGACCACAAAGCCGTATTAAATGTAACTTAGTTAACTAAAACTATTCGCCTTGCAGGCTCAGCGGGCTTCTGGATTTCTATGCAAAAGAATATCCATTCCCGTCTGGTTGATGTCATGTCTGATCTTGTTGATGTCCGTGGTTGATGGTAACCGGAGGTTGATGTTTAGCAATCTTTTGGGATTGCTGTGGACTTCTATTGGGAATGAAGTGACTGGCCGACCTTTGTATTTGAGTCCTAAATTTGTGAATTAGAATGACATAGCTTTCTTTAATGGTAAATCATGGTCTTGTGTCAGGGTGTATCCAAAAAGGTTCCATCTGGCTTTATTCATTTGAAGAGCGGTGTTTATGATTATATATATATATATATATATATATATATATATATATATATATATATATATATATATATAAATTCACTCACGTATTTTTAAGCCAAAACGAACGTTTCCATGTCCTTCACTTCCTCAGTCGACTGAGGAAATGAAGGACATGGTAACGTTCGTTTTGGATTAAAAATACGTGAGTGAATTTATTTATTTTTATTTTTATATGCTCTAACCTAAATTATCGAGCACTCTCGTACCAATAAGTACCCACTAACACTCATATATATATATATATATATATATATATATATATATATATATATATATATATGGAGAGAAAAAAAACATAGAAAAGTTTAGAAGCCACAGGACTATGAATTATGCTAGAAATATAATAATAATAATAATAATAATAATAATAATAATAATAATAATAATAATAATAATAATAATAATAATAATATAATAATAATAATAATAATAATAATAATAATAATAATAATAATAATAATAATAATAATAATAATAATAATAATAATAATAATAATAATAATAATAATAATAGTAATAAGTCATTTATTTAGCGCTCAACTTGCATACAAGTGCTCAGCGGCGCTTTAAAATATTAATTGCCATTCAAACATTCATTCTTTGACAATTTTTAGAAATACATAATATGAAGAAACAAACACACACACACACGTGCACACAAACTCAATCACAGATACATTTACATTCATACAGGAACACACACACACACACACACACACACACACACACACACATACTTACATCAATATTACTCACTAAGAATTGTGTAACTTATTCTAACGAAAGACATTTGAATTGATTAATTACCAACAACAACAAAAAAAGTACAGTTATACAGTAGATTGTCAGTCTGAACTTAAGGTCAAAACTGGAATAAAATAACTTAAAATTAAAATTAGATTTAAGGCGTATTCTGTGTGAGCGAAACTAGTCGTAAGCTCTGGAAAAAAAGTTCTGTCTTAAGGTGTTTTTTGAAAGACTGACAGTCCCTAATTAGTTTTACATCTGAGGATAGCGCATTCCACAAGAAAAAGACGAATTACTAAGGGATAATCTGGTTCTAGGGACGATTAAGAGAGAGTCTTCAGACGACCTTAGTGGCCGTGTTGGATTAATAAGTCCATGAGATACACTGGGGCTTGATTATTTGTGCATTTATGAACAATATTACACGTTTTAAAGACAATCCTTTCACTAACTGGCAACCAATGGAGATTATATAGAATTTCTTTTGTAGGGTCATTGGATTTTTTAATCAGTTTTGTGGCTCTGTTTTTAATATTTTACAAACGTTATCATTTTGGCCGGCTCAACTAAAAGCAATGAATTACAGTAGTCACTTGCTGGTTACCAAAGCATAAACTTAATAAATAATTAATTAAAAATAATTTGAGTAGTGTTCTCATCAAGATGTCGAATTTTCCCAATATTTCTTAAATGACAAAAGCAAGATTAATAGGTTTTTTGTTATGCGATTCTGCATTGAAGCATCAGTATCAAAGAATGAGCCAATATTTCTAAGTTGCAGTTTTCTCTATCTTCAAATTTCAGTCGCCTATGTCAATAATATCAAGATTTTTTTCTCCTGTGTTTAATGGTTCCAATCAACAAAAGGTC
>NC_088364.1:21857356-21869856 GCF_034508935.2 Berghia stephanieae | reverse complement strand
TTTGAAACTGACGACTCACAAATTAAAAAGTCTTCTTAAAATCAAAATATGCCCGATTTTGTCTCTGACATTGAAAGCTGTATTTAAAAAAACCAAACAAACAAAAAACTTGAACATTGATAAAGGGCAATATCCACTAAACGTGCTCAAAGCGCTTTACAAGGGGTCCCTGACCGCAGCAACACGTAACATATAGAACGGGACATGACTCCTTAAAGGCGATATTACACTTTTTCTGACAGACAACGCTGTTAACGGCCAGGTACTCATTTTGCACCTGAGTACTGAGAGCCTTTTCCAAGGACTCAACTAAGCGCCGAGCGAGGCTCGAACCCAGGAGCTTCCGATCCTAAAGCGAGCGTCATACGACAAGACCACATAGCCTTATATAGACAGAGAAGACGTAATGAGTCAAAAACTGAAGTCATTATGATAGACAAACCAAACAATCTCAAAAACATTAGCAACTTCCAACTTGATTTCAACAATTGCAAAGTAATTCCATCTGAAGAAAGGGGAAAAGCTTGAAGTTGTTTCGATGAAAATTTGTCTCTGAACAAGAAAATTAGTACTCTCTGCAAAAGCATGTATTTCGAGCTGTCAAAAATTAAATCAATTCGAAACTATCTGACAGCTAACGTTTAAAACAGCTCATGGTTTCTCTAGTAGTGTCTAAAATGGACAAATGTAACATACCTCTCTCTGGTCTGCCTGACGAAAATATTAGAAAGCTACACAGTTTGTGCAAAATTCAGCTGCTAAAATTGTATTGATGAGAAGAAAAACTGACCCCGCTATACCCCTTTTGGAAACTTTACACTGGCTTCCGTCAAGGCACAGATTAAATATAAAATTTCGATTGCAATTGTTGAAATCAAGTTGAAAGATGCTACTGTTTTTGAGATTGTTTGGTTTGTCTATCATAATGACTTCGGTTTTTGACTCATTAAGTTGCAATCTGTCCAGTCTTCTCTGTCTATATAAGGCTATGTGGTCTTGTCGCATGACGCTCGCTTTAGGATCGGAAGGTCCTGGGTTCGAGCCTCGCTAAATAAATGTTTAAATGGACTTGTCCCTCACAAGCATAGCTTAAATGTTTAAATGGCCTTGCCCCTCACTATCTTTCGGACCTGATTAAAAAGAAATCAAATTCATGACTCTTAAGGAGCTCCAGCGACACCACATTGTTAATCGTACACAAGAAAAATTCCAAAACATTCGCTCTTTCGAATTCTTTTGGCCCAAAAGTCTGGAACGCTCTGCACAGGTAGATCAGAGAAAAGCAAACCATGGAAACATTCACAACACATCTTAAAACATTCTTATTCGCAAAATACTTTTACTCATTGGTCTTATTTGATAATCCTGTAATATATATATATATATATATATATATATATATATATATATATATATATATGTATATATATATATGTATATATATATATATATATATGTATATATATATATATATATATATATATATATATATATATATATATATATATATATATATTATCTAAATTCTTAATATTCACGGATTTACATTGTTATTGCAAAGCGCTTTGAAATGTAATTACATAGAAAGTGCTATACTAAATGTACATTACACACACACACCTACACACACACATGATATATATATATATATATATATATATATATATATATATATATTTATATATATATATATATTATATATATATATATATATATATATATATATATATATATTGGGTGTGAGAAAAAGAACTGTAACGGTTTAGAAAATGTCACCAAACTACAAATGACGCAAGTCTGAAATTTTACCACAATTAAATCCATTTATTGAAATCTATATACAAAAGGTTTCATTACAATAAGTTGGAGAATTCAATTCTACAATTGTTTTAATAATAATCACTCAATTATTTGCCATATCAAAGATTTTCTTATGTAATTCTCAAATGTTGAGGCCATCTGTAGATCTCCCATTATGCTTTATGACTTATACATAGCCTATATTCCGTGCGATCGAATTGATTGTCTGGTTTCATGACTAGTGTTTCCATCCCATTAATGTTGAATTAACTCTTTTAACTCTGTTTTTGTCTTAAACGTTGTGCGACTGTTATAGAAGGAACAAAGTTGACGTCTCTAAGCTCTTTTACTATTTATTTTTAAACCGCCTGCTAGTGATTGGTTCTCATTTTATTATATAAATCAGACCATACGATTAAAGTTGCACACAATGTGGTGATTTTAATCTGGCTGGCGGATATTTGAGTATTGCACCTAAACTCGTAGCATCAATAGATCATGTTGGCCTTCACGTCACCCGTGTCACACAATTCGTAAAGAAAATGTGATGGCATCGAAAAATCAATAATTGGTATTTTTATTTTGAAATTCATCTTTCCTCTTTTTACAAAAAAGTAATTAACTTTTGTGGTCATTGAAGATTCTGTGACATCAGATTGACTGTGAATACACCTGCTCTCATGTAGACAGCACACTGTCCACTGTCCATCCATTGGGCATACATTCTAACCATTGTCATCTGTGATGGTAATGATTTCAACCTATTGGTGAGACCACCCAACTCAACACCCACTGTGAACAAGAGAGGCTTTGAAAAATAGTAAAATCAGCTTATCGTATCAAGAAATGAAAATCTAGTCATTTACTAATAGTTTGACAATTTCAGGATAAGCTGCAATGTTCTTATATAATAACCGAACTGTCATCATCGCAAGTTTAGAACTTTTTTGATTGTTTATAAGAAAATAATTCACGCAAGAGTCTGCTCTAAAAATACAATTGGGAAATGAGATTAAAAGTCTCCTCTGTGTACGCTTTTTTCTATTGCAAATTTTCTACTTGTGTGATTTTGCTCGCGAAAGAAAGTGCTTTATTATGTCTTTAATCACAAAACCCATACTAAGTTGGGATGCCCTGAACAGGTTATTTATTGGTAGTGGAGTCATGTGACGAAAGTTTGATGACGTGACAATGGCAGGTTATCTACTTAATTCTATAATTGGCCCCTTGTCAGTGGAAATATTTTATATCTAATTTAGCTTTATAAAGTTGACTGAGAGGATAGCGTGTAATTGTTTTCATTTACCGTTGATGAATATAGAACAAATAACAATTCTGTAATTTTCTCAAATATTTAATCGAGGTCGTGATATATATATAAAATAAGACTTCTTTTGACCTCTTTGCCTTTTTAGATCATGCGTTTTACTCACATAATGGCAAGCACACATTCACAGCTACTAAAATTGGTCATCTTTGTCATATTATTTATCACAATAAATTTAAATAAAATAATTTGGCAGCATTAGGCTTGGACAGTCTATTGTAAAGTTTTTTTTGAATTGATGATGGCGCGCGTTTTTCTGATTAGTCCAATCTCCTAGTCCTTGAAGCACACTCTTACACAGGGGTCGGCTGTACCTTTTTTTTCCTGTTATATCTATAGCCGCTCATTGAAGCAGAACAGACACGCATCTTGGTCGCGTCGAAGAAATACAAGACCGCTCAGTGTCGTTTCTTCACGCTCTTTGCATTTCCTGAAAATCACAAACTACGATAAAGATCTTTCAGGCTAAGAAATATCGTAACCTGGAGATGGAAATACAATAAGAAAATAAAATGTAATTGAAAACATTGATGAAACTAAAACCATTAAAAAATGGAGTGTGCTGGAATGGGCCCACAATTTACCACTCCAAAGAAAAGGAATTAAAATAACAATAAAATTGATAATAATAAATTGCAATAAAACCTGAAAAGACACACTCCATGTCTAAAGAACCACTTGAAAATGAACAAAGCACGTGTTTAAAGGGCAAACAGGAGCACCTGTCTTACTTCTTTATTGTTGTTGTTAATAATGATTGAAATAACTACGGAGTTGACAAGAAAGAAGAACGGAGGGGGAGCAATAACGTTGGCACCCGTCCTGTCAAAGGTCAATTTAAATGTAAGAGCCCGTGGGGAAAGTAAATATTACTGTATTAGTGAGAGGGAATTAAACTATTAAAAATAAGAAGAGATTAAATATTAGGATGACCGTTTGTTTAGACATCAGGATTACTGTCAAACTAATCTTTCTCGGTCTTTAAACCCTTTCATTGCGGAATTCGATTATACTCTAACTGACATCTATCGTATTGTTTTCAACACTGAGTTGTCACATTGTGATTTATCAATGAAGCCCGAGTCAATGGCTATTGCTGTTCTCTTGGTGAAATAGTAAGATCTGCGAGTGAAAACCAATGTCATATACAATTTAGCAAACTGCAATATGAAAACAATTCGATCTCACAGGTAACGGGTTAAAATATAAAGGGAGAGAGGTAGAAGGTTGTATTGTGTCTACTTTTGGATCTCAATAGGTAATTGTTGCTTTGGAGGAAATTTAATTTGATAAAGCTTTGTTGTGGTGATGAAATAAAGACTCTATAGTCAAAACTCCATTAAATATGAACGTATTTGAAATAATATGATAAAAATACTGATTTAAACAGTTTTCAAAAAAGCATAGAATATAAAATTGTGTATAAAGTGAATACGGGAAACTAAAAATGAGTAGTCAAAAAAAAAAATTAACAATAAATAAAAAAGACACAAAAACGACAACAAAAATAAGTGAAATAAATAAAACAAAACAAAACAAACAAAAAAAAAACCCCAAAAAATCAGAAGAAAACAAACCGAAGCAATCATATCCTTACGAATATCTTCCTTTATGCACTAAAAGTAACAAAAATGTACCGATTTGATTTCGTTAGCGTTTCATTGGTTCCCTCTAGTAGACATTTATTTTTCTATTTGATGAGTTTAAACCATTTTTGATAATTCGTTTCTTTATATACAGACGATATATTGACTTGTTTTAATTCGTATAATACACTAGTGATAAAGGATTTAATGAAGTAAATAAAGCCAAAACTCGACATTGCTGAATTCCGTTACTTCTTAATGAAATCAATTACATGATACGAGATAGAATTTTAAAAAAAGAGTGGGGGGAGGCGTCATGATAGAAAAAAACAATTGATTTGTTTTCCTTTTGAGTTCAGTCTGTAACATGAAAAGCCTACTTTAATGCACTACACATCTTCCCAAGGAATAAGCCATTGTACACTGACGAAACACATTTTAAGATTTTGATCGGAAAACTCTTACTGGCCGTATCAATCAATTACAATGATTACAAACTTGTCAAGGAAGTCTCAGGTTTAAGAGTCTTTTGACACGTTGAGGGTTGTATTAATCGATCGATTTTTGAAGGAAGACTTTTTTGGCCAAAATTTTGAATACGGCAGAGAACACGTTATCTTGACACAATATGTTTTATGATAAAGCGTTTTGTCAATGCAGGCCAGTAGAACGCAACAACAATACAACGACATTGTGATTGAATAGATAAATTGAGTGCAATTGTGTACAATCCAATGACGCCTCTTGACAGTTTATACAAATGACTGTACCAGTGACTTGGTTCCAATTTTGAAATTTGTTGACGACACTTCCCTTCAAGGGTTAATATTCAAAGATGATGAAACGGTATACATGTATGAGATCGACTGATGGGTTGGTTGGTGTGAAGATAACCACCTGGAATTTAATGTAGAGGAAAAAAATCAAAGAAATAAATCTTGATTTTAGAAAGAACACAAATTCCATCAGTCCACTCAAAATTAACAATACAATACAATTGTTGAGCAAGTTTTGGCTTACAAATTTCTGGGGTTCAGCAGACACTTTTTCTTGGGGTCGTAAACTATTCAGGTTGAGTCACTATCTCCCCGGCCAGGCGGAGTTGTCGTACCAGTAAGGTCGCGGGTTCGAGCCCCCATCGCCGCCGCGTCTCTGTTGTCTTCTAGCACTTTCCTACTCACTTCATTTCTTGTTGTTATCATAATGGTAGCAGGTCTGAGGTTCGATCCCCCAGTCGAGGTCGAGTGATTTTTTGGGATGGTTTTTTTTTCTTGTATTTTTCTTTCTTGCTTTGTCTGGCACCTTTCATACACACTTGTTCAGTTCTTTATCATTTTCTGCGCATTATGTGGAATTAGATTCACATGTCATACGATGCAAAGCGGCTGTTTAGTGTCCTCTGTTAACCTATGACCAGATACTATTTCAAACCTGAGTCGAGTGTGATATTTTGTATAAATTGCTTTCTATGTACACTATTCCCAGCATAGTATGCGGTGTTGAGTGTCCTCAGTAATCCGAGGGGTCACAATGATCTCAAAACGACACGATGGTGTGGATTTGGAGATGGGGCAAAGAAAAATCCAACTCAATTCAAGGTGCAATTCGCTTTTCCTCTAACTTGACATTATAATTTACAATACACGTTCAACATCCCAAAGCATCGCTTCACTTTCAACTGTGTCGATATTTTTCTATTTTCTAACTAATCTATCGACACGACTTTTTCAAAGCTTTCTTTTGTACACAATAATTTGTGGTACACAATGACCTTGTCTTGTATCCCAAGTAAGTACTTGTTGGTGATAAACACTCTGTCTGTGTCCCTTGGAATTCCTTCACTAGTGTAAATAAACGAGATGAAAGGACCTGTCATAGTAAAGAACCAGTATTTAAGATTTTGCTATTTGATTCTAAGTCATGAAAATCCACAACTGCGTAATATAACAAATTAAAGTGTTTCTTAATAGTCCAAATTTTCAGTTATTTTTATCAAATAAACGAAGTCTTTTTGAATGTTTAAGAGAAATGATCAAAAATAATTTTTACGGGCAATCTTGATTGGTCTAGTTTATTTCAATGTTCAGTAAATACAGTGACTGTATTCTATTTTCAATACGTTTATTTGATTGTTACGCAACGTTGTATGTATCTATTTTTGAGATTGACGTTAAAATCTAATTTAGAAAAAGCATATATTCCAAAACAATTCAATAGAATTGACGTTAAAGCGACACGTTTGATGTCGTTTCTGAACAAAACTTCCACTTTCTTGGGAAATGGAGGAATTCTAGATTTTTTTTTCACTCGGCAGAAATGCAATATTCTTGCACTGATATAATGAAAATATAAGTAGAAATAAAGCCATTAGTCTGAAACAAGCTTTCAACATTTTAGCTTTTATAATATCTGGCTCACAGGCTTTCCATGCATTTGAATCTTGATTATAAGTTGATAAAAATTTCGGATAATTAAAGGGGTTGCCCATAACAACATTTATCACATGGATATATTTCCATCTTCTTAGACGTTTACTGTATTCACCTCTCCTTGTGGACAACGTACGTTTTACAAAACGTCTTACAATATTTTTTGAGAAAAATAATTGATTCCAGCAGGCAACCTTTCAATTTTTTATTGGTCTGCGACAGGATGGGTAAACATTATGTGGTAAAAATCTTTCAAAAAAAAAAAAAAAAAAAAAAAAAAGACCCCAAAAATAACCCAAAAAAAAACTGAAACTGAAAAGTAGAGATAACACAAAATGTATAATCCTAATAGATTGAATCATTTATAATGTTTATCCCTATCTACATGCAGCTATAATACCCCCCCCCCCAAAAAAAAAAAAAATAAAAAAAAGAAAAGAAAAGAGAAATCCCGACGGAAATCTATTGAAAACAAGATTTGGATTCCTCGGGATAATCATAGGTGGGAACTGTGTTATCGAAAAGACAAGGCATGTGACCCATTTTACATTGACATTTTCAACAATCACTCAACTAGATTGTCAAGTATCATTTTGTCGAGTTAATGGTTATTGAAAAAAAGACAACAACTAAACGTTTCTTAAATGAAATTGTGTTTTAAAACACATAAACAATTATAGCAATAAGTTATACACAAATCAGTGATGAAATTAAAACAGACAATTTCTATTATAGTAATAGTGATGTAAAATATACATATTTGATATAATTAATTCATCTTGTGGGCAATTAGTTTTTGAGAGAGAGAAATGAAAAAGTGAATAATTCAACTAGACAGACTGGGAGGTCTTGTAGCATCACTTGTAACATTACTTTTGATTTGTGACTCTGTCATTTGTAGATAATTGTAATATAAACAACGCTGGTCTCTATTTCGATGAATATTTATGTCTCAATATGTAATATCACAAAACTGTCAGAATTTTCATTTTATATTGAGGACCATCAGTCATATCCGTAATCTATTAGATGAAGAAATTTGTAAAATGCTTATTAATTCACTTTTTGTTGCACGCTGGACTATTGCAACTCCTTTCTTGATGGGCTTCAAAAGAGCTCGGTGGCAAGAGTATAATTGTTACCAAACAGGGCAGCACGAATTGTCACCCAGACTAAAAAAGGAACATATTACACCCTTTTAAAATACCTCATTGGCTGCCCATGGAGAGATTTGATTATAAGCTACGTAGAAAGTCTTGCCTTTAAATGTCTTCATAACACTGCTCCAGACTATTTAAAATCAGTCCTTACTGTCCATATTCCAAGGCGTTCACTCAGGTCCTCTAACTCAGTATCATCTAAAAGAAAAAATCCCTAAAACTAAATTCTCTGAACGATCTTTTGCGACTTTATTAACTACCCTACAAAAACATCAAACCTTTAAAAATCAATAAAAACTTACTTATTTAGATCCATTAACCGTGTCGTTCATAAATATTTTTTCTGTGTTTTTTTCATGCCTATGATTTGTATGTATACTTACTCTCACTGAGCTATTTCTACTGCAATTGGAGAGCGCCATTGAGCATTGTAAATGGATATTGTCGCTATATAAATTTACCATTACATTACTTGTAACTTCCGAACTTATCCTTGTGACCAGAGACGCGAACAGTGGCGGTTCTAGCCTATTTACAGTGGTTGGGCAAAGAGGATTCGGTCATATATATATATATTATATATATATATATATATATATATATATATATATATATATATATAATATATATTTTTTATTTTTTATTTTTTTGTTTTTTTTTTTAATAAAAATTTTTTTTGATTTTTTTTTTCGCCTTTAAACAAAAAATATTTCAACCACCAATAATCACATTCACAATGAAATGACAATACCAGTAGATTTTAATTCTTCCAAACGTAATCAAAAATGAATCACGAAAGAGAATACAACTAAAAAATAAAGCGACGAGACATAATGCGACAACACCTTGACAATACAAGTCCATTTCCTTCACTCGAAAAATTAAAGAGATGCTTTAATCCCTCAACGGCGATATTAATATTGCTTTTACATATTTCTGGTTTTCAGTAGTACGTAGTAACCTTAAAGTTTTCATGGAGAAGCAACAACAGCGATATGACTCGAGTTTCATTCAGAGCTCAAATTGCATAATTTTTACTGCTGTCTTGGTGGTCAGAATGATTGTGCCGGTGGTGGTAGTGGTTGGAATAGTGGTAGCGGTGGTGGTGGTGGTGGAGGAGGAGGAGAAGACGAGGCGGTGAGGGGTAATTATGGTAGTGGTTTTGGTGGTGCTGTTGGTTAGAATGATAGTTGTGGAGACGATGACGGAAATTGTATGGTGATGTTGATATTGTTTTTATTTCTATTGTTGTACTTGTTGTTAATATTGTTGTTGTTGTTGTTAATGATGATGATGATGATGATGATGATGATGATGATGATGATGATGATGATGATGATGATGATGATGATTATGATGACAACGACGATGTCGTCGACAATGATGGTTACCATACGATATTACAAAATTTATTCAATCTTAGGCTCTCGCCAATTAATCATACAATTTGATGACCACATACATGAAAGTGGAAAATAATGGCAAATGGGACCAAACAATAAACTGATACCATTAATAACCACCAAAAAAAAAAATACAACAATAGTAATACCACCAATACGTACAATAATAATAACAATGATAATAATAATAATAATAATTAATAATAATAATAATAATAATAATAATAATAATAATAATAATAATAATTATAATAATAATAACAATAATAATAATAATAATAATAATAATAATAATAATAATAATAATAATAATAATATTAATAATAATAATAATAATAATAATAATAATAATAATAATAATAATAATAATAATAATAATAATAATAATAATATTACCATCATCATTACTACTACCACCACCGCTACCACTATACCACCATCACCATCATTATTACGTTTCCAATTATTTTTTCTCGTTTTTTAAAATTTGATATCTATCAAAACAGACGAAAATTCCGGTGATTTTTTTAAAGGGTAGTTAAAATATCTACGATTTTATTAGCCCTGAAAACTACGATTTTTATTTTCCTATCTAAAGTAGGCAGGTCTGCTATGACAAGTATCAGTATCAGTTCCATAGTCAAAATAAGACAAACAAAAACAACGTTTATTTAATATTAGGCTTTCGCCAATACTTCATACAATATAATTAAGACAAAATAATGTTACCAATCTCTCCTCATGTATTCGTTTGACTATCGTCACAATAATTACCGTGTTATCTTTGCTACTTACCCAACCAATCCCTTGCTTCCCGCCTCTTCATCGCGAACCATCTTATGTATGTATTAGCTTCAGGACGGGCAAGTACGGAATCTGCCCACCCTTCCGTATTTCCTCTATAACTTAGAATTCAACTATCTCCTTACTCAGAAGAGTATTTCTCGTATACTAATTCAATTGTTGAGAAAACCAAAATGGTGGTTATATTTTATATATTTATTTAGTCGTGACTTTTGAATAAAAGTGTTTTATTTTATTAGAGGGAATACAATAGAAAATTACATTGTTTTGCAAAAATATTTAGTCTGGCAATAAAAATACAGCGGTAATTACTTTAAGAATAATAAAAAAAAAAAGAATTAACAAATTAATTTGTTAAAAAACAAAACAAAAAACAACAACAAAAAACAACAACAACAACAACAAACAAATAAGAAAACAATTTAAATAAATGAGTTTTGAGAAACACTAAAGAAAACGAGGGGAAAAAAAAGAAATAATTTAAATGGATAAACAAATATATTAAAACAACACAAACTAATACTAAATTGATATAATATTAGTAAATTAATAAATTTAATTCAATACTGGAACCTTCCCAGCACAAGTAAGGCAATAAATAAGAAAAAGTTCGTTTGCCAAAATCTCTATTTAGTGTACACTGGTTAATAAGGTGGGCTCATTTGAATTAGCCCGACCTAGTACTAGAGAGGCCAGACAGCAAAATCACCGTCAGGCGACGTGACGATGAGATGACGATGTGGGCGGAGTGGAGTGGAGTGGTTGGGGGGGGGGGGGGGGGGGGTTATAAAAAGAACAGGAGCGTATCCTGGTTTATGTATTACGGGATGCATGGTGATTCGCAATCTATCAAAAATACACACAAATTGATTTCAGTACAAAGTATCAATTTTAAGTAGTAACTTTTGAAATTATCTAATTTAGATTTGATTATTTCGGACCTGGTAATACAGCATATAACTTGAAAAAACAGGCTGGTATTTGCCCACCCTGCCCATTATTACCAGCCGTCCCTGGACGCGAAGATCAGTGTTATGTTCAGAGGTCTTGTAGCCAGTAAGGGCCGGCATTTGTCGTAGCTCATTCTGCAAATGAGACACCAAGAAAACAAAGAAAGGGAAATATACTTCCTTACCAAGAGTATCATCTAAGCCAGTCCAAGAATGTGGCCGATAGGGCTGTCGAAAAGAAACAGCGGTGGCTGGATACTGCGGAAAACCTCGATATGACACAATAAGGCCGCCATACATTGGCTCCTGATAAACTATTTGAATTATGACCGATAATGTGCACAAGAATGTGAGGACGACACCATCCCAAAACATAACGCTTTCAAATGAGTTTCGAATCTCATTCTTAGCGCGGTGTCAGCAAAGCACACAATCCGATTTTGGAGTCAAAACTTCGGAAATAGTTGGACAAGACTGCACCGTCAGACCAAGAGAAGTGAATGCAGCCATATGTACCCCCTCATGGATTTCCGACCTGACGCGGTGAGGGGGCTTGAGGCAAAGGTGTAAATCCCGGTTGACCGTCACGAGGCCATCCCGAAGATTGAGCCTAATCGAGCTACCTGAGCTGCTCGCCCGATATGTGACTTATGGAGATCCAACCCGGTGCCCGAATGGCCTCGGCCATCCCCGGCTCACCCAGTAGGATTTTCGATGGTGAAGCGGTTGGCCGCCTAGCCAAATACTACCGCGTTCATGTCGCCAGGGTCGTCGGCACGGTCGAGAAATAAGCGAACGTCCCAATATTTCTTCAACTGGAAAATGCGATACCGGGAATAGCGACCTGACGCATATACTCAATATCGAGAGCCAGAGTATGGCAAAAAAATGAGCTTTTGTCGATATTCACCTATTAGAGGAGACCCATCTTTACTCAGGCGCGCAATCTTCTCGATTCTAGATCTCAGGCTATACGGTGGTCCAACGAGAGGACATTTCGAGGCTCAAATGGGGTGTTAGCGTTTACGCTAAAGAGCCATC
>NC_088364.1:21827356-21852356 GCF_034508935.2 Berghia stephanieae | reverse complement strand
TCAATGTCTCAATCGTTCTATGTTATATGTTTGTGTTGAGAATATTGGCTATTAAGCTTAACTGCTGGTCAAAATTATTCGCGATGGTGGTGTACGAACGAATCGGCGTTCTCAAGAGTGGGTGAGAGAGGGATCTAGTAATGATTTTGAGTTTGAAACGAATATTTTTGTGTTCGTGGATAGCTCACACGGTAGAGCCACGCTCTAAACCTGCCAGGCGGAGTTGTCGAACCAATAAGGTCGCAGGTTCAAACCCCACCACCGCCGCGAAAAATATTTTAATCTCTATTGTCTTCTGTCACTTTCTATTCACTCATATCTTGTTGATTACCACATAAGTGCCTGCTCCACTCACTTTCTGAATTAAATTCACCCATACACGGAGCTTACTCAATGTTCTCAATCGTTTCTAATAATGTTGTTGAGAATATTGCTATTAAGCTAACTGCTGGTCAAAATATCGCGATGGTGTGTCGAACGAATCGCGTTCTCAAGAAGTGGGTGAGAGCGGGATCTAGTAATGATTGGTTGAAACGAATATTTTGTGTTCGGATAGCTCACACGGAGAGCACGCCTCCTGCCAGCGGATGTCGACCCAAAAAGGGTCGCAGGTTCAACCACACCGCCGAAAATTTTTATTCTCTATTGTCTTCTGGCACTTTTCTATTCACTTCATATCTTGTTGTTACCAACATAAGTGCCTGCTCCACTCCTTTTCTGAATTAAAATTCACCCCATACACCGGAGCATACTCAATGTCTCAATCGTTTCTATGTTATATGTTTGTGTTGAGAATATTGGCTATTAAGCTTAACTGCTGGTCAGAATTATTCGCGATGGTGGTGTACGAACGAATCGGCGTTCTCAAGAAGTGGGTGAGAGAGGGATCTAGTAATGACTTTGAGTTTGAAACGAATATTTTTGTGTTCGTGGATAGCTCACACGGTAGAGCCACGCTCTCACCTGCCAGGCGGAGTTGTCGAACCAATAAGGTCGCAGGTTCAAACCCCACCACCGCCGCGAAAAATTTTTATTCTCTATTGTCTTCTGGCACTTTTCTATTCACTTCATATCTTGTTGTTACCAACATAAGTGCCTGCTCCACTCACTTTTCTGAATTAAAATTCACCCCATACACCGGAGCATACTCAATGTCTCAATCGTTTCTATGTTATATGTTTGTGTTGAGAATATTGGCTATTAAGCTTAACTGCTGGTCAAAATTATTCGCGATGGTGGTGTACGAACGAATCGGCGTTCTCAAGAAGTGGGTGAGAGAGGGATCTAGTAATGACTTTGAGTTTGAAACGAATATTTTTGTGTTCGTGGATAGCTCACACGGTAGAGCCACGCTCTCACCTGCCAGGCGGAGTTGTCGAACCAATAAGGTCGCAGGTTCAAACCCCACCACCGCCGCGAAAAATTTTTATTCTCTATTGTCTTCTGGCACTTTTCTATTCACTTCATATCTTGTTGTTACCAACATAAGTGCCTGCTCCACTCACTTTTCTGAATTAAAATTCACCCCATACACCGGAGCATACTCAATGTCTCAATCGTTTCTATGTTATATGTTTGTGTTGAGAATATTGGCTATTAAGCTTAACTGCTGGTCAAAATTATTCGCGATGGTGGTGTACGAACGAATCGGCGTTCTCAAGAAGTGGGTGAGAGAGGGATCTAGTAATGACTTTGAGTTTGAAACGAATATTTTTGTGTTCGTGGATAGCTCACACGGTAGAGCCACGCTCTCACCTGCCAGGCGGAGTTGTCGAACCAATAAGGTCGCAGGTTCAAACCCCACCACCGCCGCGAAAAATTTTTATTCTCTATTGTCTTCTGGCACTTTTCTATTCACTTCATATCTTGTTGTTACCAACATAAGTGCCTGCTCCACTCACTTTTCTGAATTAAAATTCACCCCATACACCGGAGCATACTCAATGTCTCAATCGTTTCTATGTTATATGTTTGTGTTGAGAATATTGGCTATTAAGCTTAACTGCTGGTCAAAATTATTCGCGATGGTGGTGTACGAACGAATCGGCGTTCTCAAGAAGTGGGTGAGAGAGGGATCTAGTAATGACTTTGAGTTTGAAACGAATATTTTTGTGTTCGTGGATAGCTCACACGGTAGAGCCACGCTCTCACCTGCCAGGCGGAGTTGTCGAACCAATAAGGTCGCAGGTTCAAACCCCACCACCGCCGCGAAAAATTTTTATTCTCTATTGTCTTCTGGCACTTTTCTATTCACTTCATATCTTGTTGTTACCAACATAAGTGCCTGCTCCACTCACTTTTCTGAATCAAAGTGATTGTAAGTGCGTTAAGAATTGAAGTCACGTTATAATCAATCAAATAGTATTTGGTTATGACGCTCTTCTAAGAAATAAACATCGTAGATAGTTATCTATAGTTTGTTTAAATTTTAAAGATTCCAAACGTTTGGCAAGCACCATTATTTTGACGTACCCAGATAAACATAATTTTTCATTCAAATATCCTATTTTGTTAAAACTGCCAATAAGTCGAGACTTTCTTGTGACTCTTTGGGTTTGGAGTTAGCAGGTGGCAACGTAGCACAGCGGTGTCAGATCTCTGTTTTGTGCACAGATTAAACCCATTTGATTCCCCCCTACGAGCTGTCTGATCTTGAACATGTCACCTAACCAATGCCCAATTTACGACATTGTACACAGCTGATTCAAAAGTCGAGTTGGGGTTTGTTTCTTGGATTGTGAATATATCTGAATAAAGATAAAATTAATGAAGTCCTGTACATTATACAGCAAACTTTGGGATTGTGATTCAAACAAAGTACACTTTGCTACTAGTACTAATACTCTGAAAAGCGACTATATCTATCCAGTGTAGTTTGGAGACGATGACGCAAAATTTCCCATACTTTAACATCACTTCTATTACAGACCGAAAGGTCTTAAGAATTTTAACAGCCTATGAGCCATTCTTGTTTGCAACGTGAGGTTTGCGATAAGTTCAGAACTAACCTAGGGAATTTTTGGAATATGAGTGAGACTCTCAAAAATTTATTGTGTTCTGCACAATACCAAAATGAAAATTAAGCTCTACCGACATCGGATTTGGAGGTTCGAAACAAGGAATGCTGGCACGCATTGGCATGAATGATCATCCAATCGTATGCCAGATTATTAGACCTAACATCGTGGGATTGTTTTTACCTTAAGGGTTTGTAAAAGTTTTATTTTATCGATCACCATTACCGACATCAATAGACGATTTGAAAAAGAGAATCAAAAGCTAAACTGTATCTGTGATAAAGTGATGCTAGATCGACTATGGGAAAGTTTGGGTCATCGTTTGTAAACTACACTGGATAGCCATTTGCTTTTCAGAGTATTAGCAAAGCATTTACGGTTATATTATGGTTTGAATTGAAATGCCAACGTTGGCAGCTTAGTGTACGGAAAACAGTTATAAAAAAAATTCTATTCAGAATTTCACAATTCACGGTCCAAACACCGACAGGACTTTTGAATCACCTTATGCTTTTTCCATCTTACTTAAGAATAGATCCCGAAAATTCCGTAAGGAAAGAATAACGGAAATTAATGTCCTTATCTATTCATTTCAGTTTATAAGTTATCTTCATTAGAACCTTTGGCTCTTCCTTACTGTTATTGACCCAGTTTCCATCTGGTGGCATATCGTAGTGAACCAAGTCATCATAAATCCATTTATATGTCAAAATTATTGAAGTACAACTTAAAAAAAAAAAAATTCCTATTGCTTCCAAATTCTATCAGTTTATGTTAAGCATGGGAACGTTTTCAAATATCAGAATTTGTTTAATTTTAACAAAATAGCAGAAGAGCCTAGGAGTTATGTTTCGGAGAAAAGAATCTTGTCGATGAAGAGTTTAAAACTAAAGCAGTCAAACCCTGTTTCCTGAATGGACTTAATCAATGTGTTGCTCTTTGTCCTTTGCTCTTTCCCCGCAGCCAATTCTAGGGGCAGCGTGGCTCGATTACCCGCCGCTGCGTTGTGTGGCCTTGAGCAAGTCATCTCGCCCTAGCTCAGTTTGCGGCCCTGCACTGCGGCGGACGCCTGGGTTATTCCAGTCTCCTGTTGGAATAGACCCTAGAGAAAAAAATCTCCTATTGGAAGAATAAAGGGAATTTTGTTTTATTTACTTTATTTATTAGTAAATTGTCTCCAGAGCAAGTCGTGATAATTTGCTTCTTTCATCAGTCTAACTTCAGATCTCCACGTCTTCGTTGGTCTCTAGGTGTAATATTTTCCCGTACATTTACAAAATCAATTTATTAATCTATTTAAATTTTGGCCAGAAAAGTTTATACTAATAATAATAATAATAATAATAATAATAATAATAATAATAATAATAATAATAATAATAATAATAATATAATAATAATAATAATATAATAATAATAATAATAAATAGCACTTATTATTATAGCGCTTTGCCCCCGTTTAAACAGAAACCAAGCGCTTTACCGTGATATCAATTGAAATATACAATACACAAAGAAACAGATCATCAATTAATTACATTTGAAACAAGTGGTTTTTTTAGATGGGTTTTAAAGAAGAGCTGATGACCCAAGGGGTGCTGGTTGGGAATTTCAACATTGAGGGGCGGCAAATTGAAACGATTGAGTGCCAACCTTACGAAGTGCCATTGGCCTCACCAATTTGAGCTGATCATCACTCGATCTCAAGGTTCTTGTTGGAGTATATACCTTTAAAACATTGTTAATATACAACGGGGGACCAGTATGTAAGATTATAACCGTGGAGCAATTTTATAACTTATTCGCTTCTCAGCGGGAAGCCAATGAAGCTCTTGACGGAGGCAGGTTGCTGAGGAGAATTTAGATTGTTTTAAAACAAGCCTAGCGGCATTATCTGTACAACTTGAAGGCTATCTTATTTTTATTTCTTTTTTCATGTTTACCAGTAATGAATTGCAGTAGTCTAAATTTAAAAGTGCAAAATAATTTATCAAAACTTCTGCTATTTTTGTTTACGTGGTCTAGTGGTATGACACTCGCTTTCGGATCGGAATGTCCTGGGTTCGAGCATCGCTGGGACTTAGTTGAGTCCCTGGAGAAGGCTCTTCACCCACATTCTCTCACCATTATCAGGTGTAAATGAGTAACTGGCCGTTAACAAGCGTTGTCTCTGTTGGAAAAGAATTGAAATATCGCCCAACAGGCGTCATTTCTCGTTCTACATGTTACGTGTTTCTGTTGGTCAGGGACCCCTGTAAAGCGCTTCGAGCACGTTTAGTGGATATTGCACTATATAAAAACTCAATTTGAAGGTTTCTAATTTTACTAATTCTTCTGATTTCAAGGTACATTGTTTTATAATGCGATTGACCTGACTGGACATTGAAAGATCAGCGTCAATCAACACTCCAAGGTTTTTTTATGCTTTTAGAAAAAAATATATAAAGTGATCTCAGAAAGAAAGCCCCTAAACATTTGCCATTTTAAGGATATTTTGCCTAACAAAAATTAAAATTTCTTTCTTTTTATCAGTCAACATTAGTTTGTTCTGCCCATCCAATCTTTAACTTCATTTATCAAAAAGGCATCAAAAATAATAAACCATTCTCTTGATGGAGTAGAAAGAATTCATGGAGAAGCAATAGAAAGGAAAGCATTCTCAATTACCAACAATAAAAACATATTTTATACCATGAATTTAGTCTTTTACCATCTGGGAGAAGGTTTTGTCAGATTAAATGTAGAACTAACAAGTATAAATCAACGTTCGTTCCATCAGCAATAAAAATTTTGAATATTTCATATGGTACAGAAAAACCAAGGATTGATTCGTTGACTGATTAACTGATTAATCTATTTAATGTAAGATTAACTGACCAATTGATAATGATGATAATTTTTGGTGTCGAATTGCCACAATCGTAACAAATTGAAAACGAAATGAATATGTTTACGTTGTGTATATCGCACGTGTGAAAGAAAGAGAGAGAGAGAGAGAGAGAGAGAGAGAGAGAGAGAGAGAGAGAGAGAGAGAGAGAGAAAATAAGGGGGAGTGAAATATCTGTTCATCTTACAGTTATCGTTAACATTATAACAAGTGTAACTAAATGACAAATTGCCATATTTATGGACAATAAAGATCTATTATTATTATTATTATTATATTATTATTATTATTATTTATTATTATTATTATTATTATTATTATTATTATTATTATTATTATTATTATTATTAAACAGGTCCCATATTGTCCAATCAAGCTTTCAATATCATAACAGGGAGAAGAACTAAATATTAGAGTATCATCTGCATAAAATTGATATAAATGATCACATTTCTTAATAACATTTGACAGTGGCTAGTAGTAAAAAGAACTGGTCCAAGGATTTGTCCCGAGTACGGTTGATATCTGGTTAATACGTTCACAAATAAAACTTGTGCGGCTATGTGGTCTAGTGGTATGACACTCGCTTTCGGATCGGAAGGTCCTTGGTTCGAACCTCGCGCTCGGCGCATAGTTGAGTCCTTGGAAAAGGCTCTTTACTCACATTCTCTCACCGTACTCAGGTGTAAAATGAGTACCTGGCCGTTAACAGCGTTGTCTCTGTCCGAAAAATTGTAATACCGCCTAACAGGCGTCATGTCCCGTCCTACATGTCAAATGTTGCTGTTGACCAGGGACCCCTTGTAAAGCGCTTTGAGCACATTTAGTGGATATTGCGCTATAAAGCTCAATTTTAATTTTAAAATAGCAGTGCAACTTTTCTGATCGAAATGAAAACAATTTGTTTTGTCAGAATATGGCAGTATTGGCCATTATCGATAAAATGCACCTTATGACCTAGGAATAATAAATTATGACAATGTTATATTATTGAAAATACAGTAGGTGATTATGCCAAGTTGTTAAAGAGAGAAAGTGAAAGAGCTAGGGTGAAATGTTATGGGTAAAGCGTGTGTCCCAATAGCATTACATAAAAGAGATAGACGACACTCAACTATTGTAAATCACAACCTTATCAGTAAGGGCATGAATAGGATTTGATATCGTAATGAAATATGAAGAGAGTAGATTGTTAATAATCTTGAACGATCATTCACAGTTTAGTCCATAGTTCAATACTCAAGCTTCATCAGACTTGGGTGGGCACAGGCAATCACGATGTTTAATAAGATTGATCAAACAGCATGTGTGAATTTAAGTTTACATTGTATTGTTATAATTTCATTGATTTTAGTGAGTATAAAATTTTCTATGTTTTACTCCTCCTCCTCCTCCTCCTCCTCCTCCTCCTCCTCCTCCTCCTCCTCCTCCTCCTCCTCCTCCTCCTCCTCCTCCTCCTCATCCTTCTCCTCTTTTTATTTTGTTCTTCTTCTTCTTCTTCTTCTTCTTCTTCTTCTTCTTCTTCTTCTTCTTCTTCTTCTTCTTCTTCTCTCTTCTTCTTCTTATTATTATTATTATTATTATTATTCTTCTTTTTCTTCTTTTTTTTTTTAACTTCTTCTTCTTTTTCTTTTCAAAAAGGTTTGGATTGACATTAAGAACTGGATGATTGAGAACAAACCCCAACTAAACAAATCTAAAACTGAAATTATTTTTATTGACAAAAACACCAAAAAAAAAGCAATTTAGAAATATTATCATAAATAAAAATTGCTTTTGTCCAAGCAGGTTAGGAATCTAGGGTTTATTTTCGATGAAATTTTATCCATGTCATTCCATGTAAATAATGTCTGCAAATGTTTGATTTTTCAAATCAACAGAATATTCCTTGTCAGAAAGTCTTTAACAAAAAATGTCAATTGAAAATTAATGGGTTCTTTTTTTTTGTTTGATCAAAATTTGATTATTGCAAATCCCTTTTGTCAGATCTCCATCTGAATCTAACTGGTAAATTACCACGGGTAAAAAATTCAGCAGTCAGCATAATATTATATCAAAAAAAGAAAAGTCGACCATATCACCCTACTTTTGGAAAATTTGCACTAGATTCCTGTCCGCTACAGAATAGACTACAAAATTGCTTTATTCGTTTTCCAATGCCGTAACCATTTAGGCCCTCTTTATCTTACAGAACTAATAAACCTTAACCTCGAACCAGAAGCCGTCGACCACCACGAGACACCACTCCATTATCTGTACCAAAAAGCATCTTTTGGTTATCGCTCATTTCAATATTATGGCCCTAAACTCTGGAATACCCTACCGCAACCTAGTAATAACTAATAATGTGAAATAGAATGTAAGCTTCAATTTAATTACAAAAACAGAACAAATGAACGGGGTTAAGTTAACTACGCCACTACCACATTATCTCATTCATCTGTGGTGTTTCATTCATCCTGTTTTGTTGATAAAGGGGAAACCCGAAACGTTCATTTGATCTCTTTTTGTAATTAAATTTCACATTATTAGTTATTTCTTCGAGCTTCGAGCAGCAACATTTGCATTACGCAACGTAGTAGAGAAATAGAGAACATCTCAAACTTTAAATCTTTTTTAAAAACTCACTTTTTCGCAATTTATTTTACCTAATGCGACCGTAATTTGTAATGTTTGTATACTATTATTTAAGCAATATGTATTTTGTTTCAATGTTTAATTTTGACAGCCTGTGTTCCTAACGTAATTCGTTTTCTCTAAGAGCTTTGAGATGTTTGGTTCATGGAAAGCGCACAAGTGTCATTTATTATTATTATTATTATTATTATTATTATTATTATTATTATTATTATTATTATTATTATTATTATTATTATTATTATCATTATTATTATTATTATTATTATTTAATTTTTATTTTTCATCATCATCTTCTTCTTCTTCTTCTTCTCTTCTTCTTCTTCTTCTTCTTCTTCTTCTTCTTCTTCTTCTTCTTCTTCTTCTTCTTCATCTTCTTCTTCTTCTTCTTCTTCTTCTTCTTCTTCTTCTTCTTTAATCCACTAGTGCATGAAGGAGTGGAGTATGAAATAATATATTATTATAAACATTGTGCGTAAAGAAATAGACGATTGGAATAAAAAGTTGGATCAACGCTGTGTGTAGTTCATACGGACATAGTGTCTTTCCCAAAGAATTAAGATCTCTACCATGGCGGTATACAGAAGTAAGATGTAAATGTATCAGATTAGTTGAAATGTATCTAACAAGTCGGGGATCTCACATGCAGAAATATGGATACCAAAATTGGTTTAACTTTTTAAACAAAAAAAAAAAAAAAAAAAAAACTTGAGCTTTTATATAGCGCAATATCCACTAAACGTGCTCAAAGCGCTTTACAAGGGGTCCCTGGCCAACAGCAACACGTAACATGTGGGACGAGACATGACGCCTGTCAGGCGATATTACAAATTTTTGGGACAGAGAAAACCCTGTTAACGGCCAGGTACTCATTTTACACCTGAGTACGGTGAGATAATGTGAGTAAAGAGCCTTCTCCAAGGACTCAACTATGCGCCGAGCGAGGCTCGAACCCAGGACCTTCCGATCCGAAAGCGAGTGTCATACCACTAGACCACATAGCCGAACAAAAATCAACAGTTTTTTTTTCCTCAGATTGATAGTTCATTTTATAATAATAAAGAAATGTTGGGAATATGTAATAATTTTCAATTATAACAATTATTAATTCTTAATTTAAAAGAGTTACCCAATTTTCTATGCTCCACCAAAATGTTTCTGTGAGTAATATGTAATAATATGTAATAATTAATCTACACATCGCACAGAATCCAAAAAGTACTCTAAGGCCAACGCATACAAGGACAATGGGTAACACAAAATATGGGGAATGAAATGTTGATAAGAAGTTTATCAAATCTTAAGACGTTATCATAAGATCGAGTTCCAAGATCTTCTCAGTTGCATTGCCATGTAAATATGTTCAATAGTTTGTTTTTCCTATGAGTGCGCACATCGGTTTTAATTTGTCTACTTACGCATATCATTTATTACCTAAAAGTTCTTCGCGGAGCATTTAGATATTTTTTTTATACACGTATGATTATGATGCACCAAAGTTATTATATTATATTGGTGCACTGGGGATAAATCATAGTTTTTATCTTTTATGTTGTACTTATTCAGTTGACTCTCGAGTGTATAAAGTTGAACATGTCATAATATGAATGTAAATTGAGAAAATTATAATACGAATACTATGACACTTACTTAATTGTGTATTAGATATAGGCCAGTGTATGAAGTTAGACATGTCAAATGAATGTAGGTAGAGATGACACTTATTTGTGTTATAGATATTTAATAATATTTTTTATTATATAAACAATGAATGTTATTTATTTCAATTTAATAAATTTTAACTAAGCTTGAAAGTTTCACAGACCATCTCAAGATTTTAAAGACATATTAGCTCTTAAACAATACGGTATGACATGATAAAGACGACGTTCACATAGTGATAGTCACGTACACGTTTGTTACGGATGTTAGTCCCTTCAATGGTAGTCCGTTGTTACTTTTTTGCTAATTGTGTAGAATGATACATTCATTTCACGACTAGTTTTGAAGTTAACACGTGACTCAAGAAAGGCAATTAGATAGTAGATTTTCGTTTTCTTCCTCCACACAATGAACTCTTTTCTAGCTTGTCGATCAGTTTTTATCTATAAGGCAGATTGACTCATTCTCTTATTATTATCCTTGACTTCCCACCCCAATAAAACACATAATATAAATTGAGCCGTTCATCAAGAATTGTTTGATTTTAAATTATATTACTGCATTATTTCCAGATTGTATCTTCAGCTGCTAACCTCCAGAAAAACCAGTTACTTGGGATAAAGTATATTAGTTACGAAAACTTTGATGGAACACTCTCTTCTGGAGATTGCTGTGATGAACCAGAGAAGAAGGCCGGCTCTTGCACTCCTAATATGTGTGACTCGGCATTTGAGCATTGTGGAACAAGTAGTGGTAGTAGTTCGTAAGTCCCAAAAATGTGATTATTAAATTTTAGTATAACACCCATTTAAAAGCAGTTTGTTTATCTCAAAGAAGACAGGTTGTTTTCATTATTTGCCACTCATAATTGACACTAATTAACAGAGAGAAAGTCGCAAAAGATTACATACAAGACCTTAGCAAGTACGTTTGGGAAAGTTGTATAATGTGACTTAGAATCACGTCATCTGATTAATAATAGAGGAGATATTGGCCAACAAGATGGTTTTTTAGTGTTTTCAGAAAAAAAATATTTTGACGTATCCAGAAAACTACCCTGGCTAACAATGTATATCTCACATCGAATGTCACGTGGGTTCCATTGTTGCGTAATGTCTCACAAACACATTGTTTTTGTAAATTTGAAATCTGCACCAAACAAAACTTCGATAAATGATTCTACAAAAGATTATAAAAAGAACCGGAAGTTTTTATCCCATCTGCGTAATTCTTTGTAAGAAGATACTAAACGGTTTTCCTGTAGAACATTTGAGATCCTAAAGTCTTTGACAAAAAAAGGTTTATATATATATATATATATATATATATATATATATATATATATATTATATATATATATATATATATATATATATATATATATATATATATATATATATATATATTATATATATATATATATAATATATATATATATATATATATATATATATACTTGCGACCAAAAGAAAGTATACACATTTAAAATCGTCGATACTTTTTTATCCGTTGGCGTAGGCTCATGATTTTCCACTGAGTTGTTTACCATTAGCCTTTCTGTGTACCGATTGTCGATGTTTTTGTTTTTGACCTGAAATTCGTTCACCACGTCGAGCATGTGCTAAATTGGCCTTTTAGCGCCCTAGTGTGTAGATTCATTTTTTTGCCATCCGTGTCTTCTTGAAACATTTTCAAGAAGGAAAGCAGAATTCAAAATACCACCCATTAATCTACGCGATGCCACGACTTAGTTTAGAACAGTATGCACGTGCCATTGCTCATCTTCAAGCTGGACAGTCTGTGAACAATGTCGCAAGAATGTTTAATATCACAAGGGGAAATGTATATTCGTCAGTGGATTGTATTGAAATGACACAAACGGTAAGGGGCCGAGATTGAACTGGCAGACCACGAGAAACAACACAAGGTGAGGGCCGTTTTATACACACCCTACATCTACGAGATCGTTTTAGGACGGCGAGTGAAACTGCACTAGCGTTCCCAGATACACGAATTAGTCGACACACTGTTTGTTTGTCGCAGACTTAGAAAGCATGACATAATCGCAAGACGTCCACTTCTTAGAGCACATCACCGGTTGACCCGCCTTCAGTGAGCCCGTGCTCATCTGCGCTGAACAATGCATGCGTGGTCATTTATTCTCTTCTCAGATGAATCACGATTTGTGATTGGAAGAAATGACGGTAGATTTTGTTGTTACCGAAGATCACACGAGCAATTTCACGATTATTGTGTCTTGGAATCCCCAAACAGAGGATAAGGACAAGTCATGGTTTTGGGGTGGAATAAGCAGAGACTATAGGTCACTCTAATTAATGCTGAAATGCTGAAAACTTATATAGCGCTATAACTCCGAGACACCAGACTCTAAGCGCTTAAATTACAAATTACTTTGGCTGAAACATAATCATTTACACACACAAGCACACACACACACACACACACACACACACAACACAACACCCAACACAAACCAAACCTATCTTGCTTCTCATACCATCTACTAAAATCGAAACAGATATGTTTTAAGCGAACGACAAAGATTCTTTTTCACGAATGCTCTGCGGTAAGGCGTTCCAAATAGAGGGTTCGAAATGAGAAAAGGATCTCATTCCAGCATTTTTCCGAATTCGAGGGACAACTAGTTTTGTGGAATCACTGGCAGAACGTAAGGGCAGGGTTTTGAATATCTTTCAATTAGTTCCGAAAGGTAGGAAGGGGCAGTACCTTCAAGATACACTAAAACACAAGCTTTGAATTTAATCCTTTTCCCAACAGGCAGCCAATGCAGGTCATGAAGTAGAGGTCCGGCAGAGTCGCACCTACGCTTCATGAATACTAGTCTGGCAGCGCTGTTTTGGACAATCTGAAGACGTTTCAGTTTGTATTGCGAAACGCCAACAACAGAGCATTACAATAATCCAATTTCGATAGTACGAGGGACACAACCAGGTGCTTGGTCACATCCTCAGATATGAACCGTCTAATGGAACCAATCTTTTTTAGTTGGAAAAAGAGAGATCTAACCAAATTATTAACCTGATGCTCCATCGACAGTCCAGAGCCTAAGAATGTGCCAAGGTTTTTCACTTTGTCAACAATTTGAATGGAGGCATCCCCCAACTTCAAATCTGTTTCACTTTTCCACTTCCTATTCCCCACATACAGCACCTCCGTCTTATCATCATTCAGTTTCAGTCTGTTCTCATTCATCCATTTCTTAACACTTTGGATACAATTTTTAGTATTGGCTGATACTTCTTGTAAATTTCTCGTATTGGAAACGCAGTACAATTGCGTATCATCAGCGTATTGATGGTAAGACAGACCGAAACTTCTGATGATTTTAGACAGAGGGCCAACGTACAGAACAAAAAGAACGGGTCCAAGTACTGAACCCTGGGGAACCCCACAATCAAGAAAGATTTCCTCAGATCTATATTCATCCACCTAATCCAAGTAAATGTGTCCCTAACCGGTGCGAGGTACATCCAGCCCATTTTATTCCATTTTTTCATGAACATCCTAATTTTTCATTCAAACACGACAATGCACCATCCCACCGAACTACTGTAACAAGGGACTTTATAGCAGCAAATATTGTGAACGTTATCGGCCCACGGCCTGCAATATCCCCCGATCTAAATCCTATAGAACATGTATGGGACTTAATTGGCCGCCAAGTTCGTTCATTAGACCCGGCCCCACAACATGAACAACTGTTCCTCGCCATAAGAACAGCTTGGGATAACTTGCTCAACACCAGCTGGCCAGATTGACCAATTCCATGCGTAGGAGATGTAATGCTGTGATTGGAGCGAACGGGGAACATACTCGTTACTGATTGAATTAGATTCGCCTTCACTTCAAATGAAATGAACACAAGTACATTTATTAAGTTTTTGTCTTTGTTTGTCCAAATCATAGTGTATGTTTTGACTTGTTACTTCCCTTTTTGAAGATCAAATTTTAAAAAGTCTACGTTGCATACAAGATAATAATAATAATAATAATACTTTATTGCATCCCAAAAAGGAAATTTTTTGTACAGACGTGTTATAATTTACATAATAAGACAAAAATACAATGGAAATAGGATGTATATATGAAAAAGGAGCTCCATAACCAGAGCTGCGCTCTATAATATGAATAATTTCAACACTGTAAAATAGTCAAAACTGTCACTATAAATTAAAAATTGAAAAGACTGCAAAACAAATAAATTAATAATTTAATATTTACATTTTTTGAAAGTAAAAATGCGAAATAATTATATAAAATGATTATTGCTTGTTGTTATAAAGCCTAATACTGGACGGCAGAAAAGATTTTCTGTGTCTCTCTGTTTTCGTTGAAATAGAGAAAGGGCGACCACTTCTTTCTGACATAATAACTGATGGTCTTAGTGGATGATACTGGTCATTTAATATTTTAGTTATTTTATTTATACAAAATTTCTCGTATAAAAGATCTACGTCGTCAACATCATTTATATAGCGTTTAATAGATTTTTTAATATTTGAATTTATTTTGTTCCTTTCCACTGCTAAGCAATTGCCTCCCCAAGCTGTTATATAAAATGACAAAACACTTTCGATTACTGCTCTATAAAATAATGTGCAGAGGGTTTTATCTATTTTAAACTGAGAGAGTTTTGATAAAAAATATGTACGTCTGCACATCTTATGCCTAATTATTTTCAAGTGTTCATCCCACTTGAGCCTGTCATCAATTGTTACACCAAGGTATTTGTAGTGAGGAACTCGCTGGACGAATTGGTCCTTTAATTTTAACGGTTCTATCGGTTCCTTCACTCTCCTAAAGTCAATCACTAGCTCCTTTGTCTTGCTTATGTTAAGCCCTAGGTGGTGGGCATCACACCAAGACACAAATCTATCAATTTATTGCCTATAAGCCACTTCGTTGCCATTTGTTATGAGGCCTTGAAGAGCGGTGTCATCTGCAAACTTCATCAAAGGTACACTCAGGTTTTGACTTCTACAGTCATTCGTGTATATTGTGAATAATACAGGGGACAATACACAACCTTGAGGAGCACCAGTATTTGTAGTTATACAGGAAGATATGTTTTGTCCTAATTGAACATATTGTGCTCTCTCCGTAAGAAATTCGAGCACCCAAGCAATTATATACTTGTTTATATTCAGACTAGTCAATTTTTGAACAACCAACTGAGGTTGCATTGTATTGAACGCTGAAGAAAAATCTGCGAAAAGCAATCTGCAATAGCTCTTAGCGTGATCTAGATGCCTGTAGATGTTGTTTGTAAACAGCAAAATGGCATCCTCTACGCCACGTCCTGGTTTGTAAGCAAATTGATGACTATCACTCAATGGCATAAACTGGTTCCTAATTTTAACAAGAACAAGTTTTTCTAAAGATTTCATGACTATTGAAGTCAGTGCAACAGGTCTGAGATCGTTCATAGATTCAAGTTTTTCTTTTTTTGGAACAGGAATAATTTTTGAAGTTTTCCAAATCTCAGGGATCGAAACGCATTGGAGGGACCAGTTAAAAATATGTGTATAAATGGGGGACAGTTGATGGGCACATTCTTTTAATAATTTTCCTTTCAATCCATCCGGCCCAGCAGCCTTCCTCTCGTTTAGTTTCGAAAATACTAATCTCGTTTCTTCTTCACTGACCTCAATAGTCATTTCATCTTCCAAAGCCCTGTCTAATTTATGTTTTTCATTTTCAATATCAAATTTGTTTGCTGTGTCAAAACGTGAATAAAATTTATTTAGAGTTTCAATTTCGATATCTTCAGATATAATCGTGGGCTTTGGATTATAGTTAACAGCAGTTTTACGCCCCCGCCACGTGTCCCGTATATCCCCAGAAGAAAAACATTTTTCAATTTTATTTTTGTACTTGTCTCTACAACTGGATATTACTCTCTTTATCTCTTTTTGTTTTGTTTTCAGATCTTTTTTATTTCTACTAGTAAAGAGAGTTTTCTTTTGGTTCAATAAAAGTTTTAGATCTTTTGCTATCCAAGGCTTGTTGTTAGGATAATATTTTATTTCTTTTTTACAAGATACGAGCTGTTCACAGAATTTTAAATACTCACTCACACAGTCATTCAGCTCATCCACACTATCACATGATTCGATAAAAACATTCCAGTCAGTGCATTCAAAACAACCACGCAAATCTTCACACACACTTCCGTTCCAGATCTGTACACTTTTCTTTACTGGTTTTACACGTTTAAAAACAGGGCGGTAGGTGGGGAGTAGCAAGAGCATGCAGTGGTCAGATAAACGTAATGGGGCACGGGTAAACATTTGTAACTATTTTTAATATTACACAGGAATAAATCTAATGTTTTTTTGTCCCTTGTCTCGCAGTCCACGTATTGATGAAGTCCCGGGAGAGTGAAATCTTTACATTGGTTAAAATCACCAGTGACCATCAATACGGCATCGGGCGACTTAATTTGAATGTCCTGTATTTCTTTCTTCAAAATATTTTTCGCTGTGTTGTTGTCTGATGATGGTGGAATGTAGACGTTGATGATGATGACATGAGTAAATTCCCGGGTAGATAATAAGGTCGTGACGAAACAGTGACGAAGATCAACCATAAACGTTACAAATTCTAACAAAATGAAATATAAATGATAGTACTATGATAACACATAGTTTTCAAATAAACCGTTACAATATATCATACCAATTTTGTAGGTAAAACAAGTGTATACTTTCTTTTGATTTATATCAAATTGATTTATATTTTGTATGGCTCAGAAACATCGAGAGTGACCAATACCCTTTTTGAAAAATTCAAACCTTCACAAACAGATATGTCTTCGACACATACTCGGTATCAGATGGCCTGAGAAAATCAGTAATAAAGACTTATGGTTAATAGCTGGACAAGAGGAAATTAGCGAACAAATCTCAAAAGGGAAATGGATTGGATTTCAGAAAACCAACGACAGACATTGCGAGACAAGCTGTGGAATGGAACCCTCAGGGGAAAAGGAAGGTTGGGAGGCCAGAGAAAACATGAAGACGGTCTTGTGAGGAAGAGGTGAAGTTGGCTGGACTGTCCTGGGGAGAGATGAAGAAGAAGACAAAGAACAGAATACGGTGAAGATGTATTGAAGCCCTATGCTCCACCAAGGAATAAGGATTAAACGATGATGATGTATCGTGCTGTGTGAATACAGTAATTAATTAATTAATTTTTATTTTCTTTCCAGACCGTGCGACGTTTTTCAGCAACAACAATTACCAGTGACAACTAACAACAATTCATTTGAAATTGGCGAATTTCTTGGCAACGGAAAGACAACGGCGGCATTCATTACCCTCAAGTTTCCATTCCTCCAAGTAATCAACCATTCAATCTATAGAACATTTATCTATATGTAGCAAACAAATTTACTACATTCAACAAACGATTCAGATACGTGACATGTTGGTTGTTTATTTAAAGACACGTGAATAACAATAGCAAAACACAGGAGATGCCAAGCAAACGAGATTTGAATAGTGGTTTTCCACAACTCGTTATATCCATTTTTTAAAACACAAATTTAGATATTTTAGGATTGTTTTCCCTCTGATGTATTTTTAGGTCTGTTATTTCACTGTGGTTAAACATTAAATCTATATCAATTTAATGAATTTATTGTGTCAATCGATACTAATGATAACTTTTTTATTTTTCTTCGAAAATCTTGTAACGTCAAATAACCGACTAAACGATTTTTGTAAACATTCACTCTTCATTTCATTTATAGATCAAGTTATCACAACATCCAGTCGATTTATACATTATTTATTACTTAATTAATGCTGACTAGAATAGTCTTAACAATTCTTTTCTTTTATTTACATATATTATAAGGATTTGGCGCATACAGTTTATTCCTATCAATATGCCATTTATTCTTTTACACATAGAGGGGCGGGTTTGTTGGGCTTTTTTTTTTAATTCTAGGATTAACTAGCTATATATTGATACCATAAGCTAGAGGTGGTTAAATGAGCAAATAAACTAGAGAGTAAAATAAAGGGAGTAAATGTGACTCATGTAAAAGATACAACACAAACTAAAAGTACAACCTTTACGTCCTTTATTTTACTCTCCATTGTATAGATTGATACTTTATGTTGAGTGCTATCATCAGTTTTCTACGATATAGAGTGTCAAGTTTATATTCTTTTCTGCCTTGGCCCATGTACCTCAATTGTATAATATGATCCAGTTTCCTCGTGTTTGATAAAAGTTATGCTTTTTTTTATCTCCCCAAATCTAAAATAATATTTTTAACAATTGTTCTCTTCACTCTTTCTCTTCTTTGACCTGCTCTGATCCAATCATCTGTAATTCTTGAGATTTCTGTAAACTCATTCAAAATTTACCTGCAAGATCATTCTCTCTCGGTTATACCTCCCATTACATAAATATAGCAACATTGAATTATATTTTATCTGTAAAATATCAACGGTGTTGCTTTATACAATGCAGTCTGTTGTATGGACGTAATCAAGTGTTTTATACCAAGTCTTTCACTCCACTTTAAATTAGCGGTTTTATTAATATAATTAATAACAAAAATGAATTTAACAGTTAAAAGAAAGAAAGTACCAAACATGAAACGTTTCCGACTCAAAACCCTTCTTCGGTCAATTTAAAAAAAATGTAATTATGATTTTATTGGTATTTTTTGTTGCTGGCTGAAGACGGATTTTGAGCCCAAGACGTACAGTGTTTTGGTATTTTGTTCTTATTTGAAGCTTCTATATTTATTTTTGTTTATTTATTTTTACAGTCCACATCTTCTAGTAGCTTAGTATCACTTCGGTTTTACGAATGTAATGAACCATGCAGTTCATGTTCCCATTTTGAAAGAAGGCTCCTCCTGAAGCCATTAGTCAAATATTGCTGGGATTGTTTGACTGGGCCCAGCATGGGACTCTCTCATGACTTCTTTATAAATAATGTGGAATGATTTTTACAGCTGAGTCAAACATAACATTCGACAGAATTGTTGCCTCACTTTTTATGTCAAACCACACCGATGTACTCAGTCTTGTCCTGTTTGTGGTTTGGATGACTATATCATCAATTGCCAACTTTTTAAAAGAAATATTTTATGATTTTTATTAATTAAAGATCCTGTTATGATGGTTCCATTATCTTGATAATTTTATATTAATCGCAGACCTGATTGCGAGAAGAAATGACTCTGGCTTATTGTACAAATCAGTGATTTTTTTTTATTATCTGCAAAAAGCGGTTTTTATCTTGATGCCCATGGTTGAGAAAAAGAGAACATGTTTATTAAGACTCCCCGTTGAACTTTTGCTATAAATCGAAAGTAAAAATAAAACAAATATATTTAAATAATAGTTTCACTCCGAATAGCTGCTCTCTCCATGTTCTTAATATTGTCCATTGGTCACTGTCCTGGGCCGGTTTTGAGGCTGTCAATATCTTGTTGTGACTTTACGGAGGACACTGCAGTTTTTCTTAGTTCTTCAGGGATTAATTCGGCTTCATCTGAATTCATAGATTTCTGATATGTATAGAAATCCTGGTTGTTGGTGGTCTCCCAACATATTGGGAGAATATTATTTACTTATACACTTGTTGTGAAAATAGAAATCAAATCTTTAAATATCTAATATTTCAAAAATGTATTACGCTATGGCACTAATGGCATGAATTTGTGATAACTCTTTATTTCTTTTTTTTTTTCTATCTTGCTTGGGGAGGGGGGGGGGAGTCTTTTTTTATATATACATACGGGTTTTATCATAAAAGGTTTTGTTTTCAATGTTTCAGAGCAACATAGATTTTGTAATCAAAATCTTTGAAGTATCGATGGTTGGTATGTCGGAAAGTTTTCAAGATATAGCACAGTTCAATTTCACTGTTGACTGGGTGGATCCAATCTTTTACAGCCCACCAATCTTTCGACGAATAGTACTCAACAATACACGAGCACAGTGAGTTACGACTTCAATTATTACTATGACAGTTTCTCGTTACACATAATAAATTACACATAAAAGTGTCTACGAACCAGTGCTACACAAGCAGAAAGAAAAACAAAAAATTATCCCAAAAATCAACCTGCCTCGACTAGGGATCGAATCTCGGTCCGACGTGCTATCCATTATAACCCAGAAGGTACCTGAACCCCCCCCCCCCCCCTTTTTTTTTTTTTTGTTTTTTTTTGCCTATATCCTTTTCAATTGTATGCATTTCAGCTGTGAACTCTGCCTGCATCACAAAATACATCATGAGAGGACGAGGACGAAGATATTTGAGTTACGAGTAGCTCCATTTTTATTTTGTAAATATTAAAGTGAGAAATCAGGAAGCAGCCACTGGTGTAAGATGAACAAAGTGTGCAGGAAACAGTGTCGGACAAAGCAGGGAGAACAATACAAGATAATGCTTTGTCTCCGTTTTTTTTTGAAATGACAATTGATTGTATTTGATTAAAATAGGATTGCAAAACAATATTTCTCAAATATTTTGATTTTGAGATGCTGAAAGTGAATGCCACGGTATTGACTTAAACCTTCTAATAGGTTTCATGTTGACTCTAGGATATTACTTCTCCCGAGGAAATATCATCTCTCTTGAATTATGTAACTAAGTCGCTTTGAATCGTCTTGATATTGGCGCTGGCTTCCGGCGACAACAGACGTGTTGTGAATGTTTACCTATTTTCTACACATATTTTTATTCATTTATCATTCAATCGCCGGAATTAACGCCTAATTTTTATTCAAAATGGATGTGAAGTATATATTGTTCCTGATTTTTATATTTATTAGTATATTTATAAGCATAAATGGTGTTTTAGCCTGTGATTTTGCTGCCAAAATAAGCCTATCGATAACTTATACTCCAGAGACTCTCCGATCCCTCCAACCCGTGTCACCCCCACCACCCACTATTGACACATCATTTATTAAAGTAAGAAAGAGGGGGAGAAAAGGAGGAATAAAAACAAAATTTAACAGACGGCCTTTTTGTCCATTTTTACCCTGTGTAGTGACAGGTAATGTAAGATCACTGAAAAACAAAATTGATGAACTGTTTTCACTGTGTCATTTTAATAGTGACTTTCGTCAAGCCTCCATAATAGCGTTAACAGAGACTTGGCTATCTCCTCACATACCATCATCATGTTTTAATATTGAACAATATTCACTATTTCGAGGAGATCGGACTAATGTAAATAAACAAACTGGGGGTGGGGTGTGCACATATATTAACAACAAATGGTGCCACCCCAATAACTGTCAGATAAAGAAAATGTATTGTGACGATGATATTGAATTTATTACTGTTTCGTCACGACCATATTATCTACCCCGGGAATATACTCATGTCATCATCATCAACGTCTACATTCCACCATCATCAGACAACACCACAGCGAAAAATATTTTGAGGAAAGAAATACAGGACATTCTAATTAAGTCACCCGATGCCGTATTGATGGTCACTGGCGATTTTAACCAATGTAACGATTTTACTCTCCCGGGACTTCATCAATACGTGGACTGCGAGACAAGGGACAAAAAAACATTAGATTTATTCCTGTGTAATATTAAAAATAGTTATAAATGTTTACCCGTGCCCCATTAGGTTTATCTGACCACTGCACGCTCTTGCTACTCCCCACCTACCGCCCTGTTTTTAAACGTGTAAAACCAGTAAAGAAAAGTGTACAGATCTGGAATGGAAGTGTGTGTGAAGATTTGCGTGGTTGTTTTGAATGCACTGACTGGAATGTTTTTATCGAATCATGTGATAGTGTGGATGAGCTGAATGACTGTGTGAGTGAGTATTTAAAATTCTGTGAACAGCTAGTGTCTTGTAAAAAAGAAATAAAATATTATCCTAACAACAAGCCTTGGATAACAAAAGATCTAAAACTTTTATTGAACCAAAAGAAAACTCTCTATACTAGTGGAAACAAAAAAGATCTGAAAACAAAACAAAAATAGATAAAGAGGGTAATATCTAGTTGTAGAGATAAGTACAAAAATAAAATTGAAAAATGCTTTTCTTCTGGGGATATACGGGACACGTGGCGGGGGCTTAAAACTGCTGTTAACTATAATCCAAAGCCCACGATTATATCAGAAGATATCGAAATTGAAACTTTAAATAAATTTTATTCACGTTTCGACACAGCAAACAAATTTGATATTGAAAATGAAAAACATAAATTAGACAGGGATTTGGAAGATGAAATGACTATTGAGGTCAGTGAAGAGGAAACGAGATTCGTATTTTCGAAACTAAACGAGAGGAAGGCTGCTGGGCCGGATGGAATGAAAGGAAAACTATTAAAAGAATGTGCCCACCAGCTTTCCCCCATTTATACACATATTTTTAACTGGTCCCTCCAATGCGTTTCGATCCCTGAAATTTGGAAAACTTCAAAAATTATTCCTGTTCCAAAAAAAGAAAAACTTGAAACTATGAACGATCTCAGACCTGTTGCACTGACTTCAATAGTCATGAAATCTTTAGAAAAACTTGTTCTTGTTAAAATTAGGAATCAGTTTATGCCATTGAGTGATAGTCATCAATTTGCTTACAAACCAGGACGTGGCGTAGAGGATGCCATTTTGCTGTTTACAAACAACATCTACAGGCATCTAGATCACGCTAGGAGCTATTGCAGATTGCTTTTTGCAGATTTTTCTTCAGCGTTCAATACAATGCAACCTCAGTTGGTTGTTCAAAAATTGACTAGTCTGAATTTAAACAAGTATATAATTGCTTGGGTGCTCGAATTTCTTACGGAGAGAGCACAATATGTTCAATTAGGACAAAACAAATCTTCCTGTATAACTACAAATACTGGGGCTCCTCAAGGTTGTGTATTGTCCCCTGTATTATTCACAATATACACGAATGACTGTAGAAGTCAAAACCTGAGTGTACCTTTAATAAAGTTTGCAGATGACACCACTCTTCAAGGCCTCATAACAAATGGCAACGAAGTGGCTTATAGGCAAGAAATTGATAGATTCGTGTCTTGGTGTGATGCCCACCACCTAGAGCTTAACATAAGCAAGACAAAGGAGCTAGTGATTGACTTAAGGAGAGTGAAGGAACCGATAGAACCGTTAAAATTAAAGGACCAATTCGTCCAGCGAGTTCCTCACTACAAATACCTTGGTGTAACGATTGATGACAGGCTCAAGTGGGATGAACACTTGAAAATAATTAGGCATAAGATGTGCAGACGTACATATTTTTTTATCAAAACTCTCTCAGTTTAGAATAGATAAAACCCTCTGCACATTATTTTATAGAGCAGTAATCGAAAGTGTTTTGTCATTTTGTATAACAGCTTGGGGAGGCAATTGCTTAACAGTGGAAAGGAACAAAATAAATTCAAATATTAAAAAATCCATTAAACGCTATATAAATGATGTTGACGATGTAGATCTTTTATACGAGAAATTTTGTATAAATAAAATAACTAAAATATTAAATGACCAGTATCATCCACTAAGACCATCAATTATTATGTCAGAAAGAAGTGGTCGCCCTTTCTCTATTTCAACGAAAACAGAGAGACACCGAAAATCTTTTCTGCCGTCCAGTATTAGGCTTTATAACAACAAGCAATAATCATTTTATATAATTATTTCTCATTTTTACTTTTTAAAAATATAAATATTAATTTATTTGTTTTGCAATCTTTTCAATTTTCAATTTATAGTGACAGTTTTAACTATTTTACAGTGTTGAAATTATTCATATTATAAAGCGCAGCTCTGGTTATAGAGCTGCTCATTTTTTATATATATACATCCTATTTCCATTGTATTTTTATCTTATGTGTAAATTATAACACGTCTGTACAAAAAATTTCCTTTTTGGGATGCAATAAAGTATTATTATTATTATTATTATTATTATTATTATTATTATTATTATTATTATTATTATTATTATTATTATGATTTGATAATGCTATACGTATATTTTATATTTTTGACAAATCTGAAATCTTATAAGCTTGACCTGTTGTTGACAATCTGTACATTTACATGTAATAACATTTCAAGCCTCAGTGGCTTGGTTACACAGGTCAATAAAGTAAGGTGCACCAAATGGTTTTGAAGTTATAAATTGTATTTCAGATCGATGATTTCTTTGTTTCGACTATATACAATTACCAGCGTCATGTTATCAAGTACTTAAAGGCGATGTATCCTTTAACCAAATTTATTACGTACGTATTATGTATGCAGGTGAAAATGATTGATTATATGCGGTTAGGTAAAATATTCACACCACCCGCCACTGTTATATGTAAAGTCTGAATGATATAATTTAGTGTGAACTAATCACCAAAATGGTTGTCTTACAACAATAACAATGAGCTGATTGATGTCAATTTCGTTCCTAAAATGTTTACTTTGTTCTCAGATTAGTTCTAGATGTTGTTTCCCAATGCAGTAATCATTACTACAGCTCGGACTGTTCTGTCTGTTGTCAGCCTGTCAAGGATCACTACATTTGCCTAGACAATGGAACCATCAAGTGTCTGCCAGGTAAGTAGGATCATTATCTCTCCTTACTTCTTCCCATTTCTTCTTTCTCATCATCATCATCATCATCATCATCATCATCATCATCATCATCATCATCATCATCATCATGATTACCATCTTCATCATCATCGTCATCATCATCAACATCAACAATAATAACAACAAAAATAATAAAAACAACAACCAAAACT
>NC_088364.1:21762356-21824856 GCF_034508935.2 Berghia stephanieae | reverse complement strand
GAGTATTTTAAATTTTATTATGGCTCCAACTCCTAAAGGTTAGTTTACCGTCAATCTCAGTGTAGAGTGACCACAACATAACGCTATATACAATAACGACTTGATATTGTTTTGAAGTTGAACCTGGTTAAGGAAAAACTCGTTTTTAAAAATTTGACACCAGAAAACTGGTTCTTCCAGAACCAATTGATTTAAATGACCCTTATCTTAACAAAAACTCTCAAATCTTGAACCTCGATGAATTGATCGATATTTGAATGACACGTTTTCTCGCCAAGTTTTTAAATACGAGTTTTTTTCCAGACTACAGGTGTAAACTGGTTAATGACAGTGCGATGATCTTCAAATAATTAACACACCATTACTCATACTGTATCAATCTAGGCTTAACTGAAAAGTTTTGACGCCTATTGAATAGCTTCCATTGTATTGAATTCAAGAGTATAAACTATACATCAATATGTTTGTAATTTATTCTTCTATTAGTTTGCCAAATTTTGTTTAGTCTCATTTTCTTGATTTGTTAATGAAGAAATCACACACAAAAATTCTGCAAAAAAAAACAACAACGTGCTGTGACTGAGTACTTTATTGCACAGAGAGATGTGGACCCGTAAACATTCATTAACAACTGAATCGTGTTCATTGTGACGTGGGAATTTGAACAGTTTAAAGGTGGGTTGTATGCTTTACTGGAACTGATGCTGTCTCCACTAGCATTAATGAGAAGGCTCGCAGTGGTCGTCCACAAAGTGCATCAACCGCAGCAAATCAAACAAATAAATTGAAGAACTTAATCGAGCTAATCGCTGGATAAAAACAATCTGAAATTCACAAAGGCTTGGAATTTCATAAAAAGAGATGGATGTATCGTTCGAGAAATTCTGGGTTATAGAAAGGTATGCGCCCGTTGGATTTCAAGAATGCTCACTTAAACGCATGATCATAATATGGAAAGAGGAAGAAGGTTTATCATCTTGAAGTCGTAGAACATCCCCCTTACAGTTCTGATTTAGATAGCTTCAAGTGACGTTTTTCCTTTTCTTAAGACTGAAAAGACATCTCGATGGGCGGGGCATATTTTGGCATTGATGGCGAGATGCAGGCGGAGGTGACTCGATCGATGATGTTGAAGTTTGCCACGTTAGTTCCTGTCGCGTCCATGTAGGAGAGTGGCGAGTAGGAATAGACAAATAGAAGTTAGATAATTTCCTCAAGACAGGAGTCGTCGGGTGCCTCTTTTACCTTGTTATAGTTGGGTTAAAGGTCCTGACAACTCGACAGTAATAATAAAATTTCTGATTTAAAGAAATAGGAAGTCGAATTTGTGGTAGATTGTTGGCACCACTAATTATAGGGATAGATTAGGTTCAGAAGATAAGTATTAATCCCCGTAAAAGCAGAAATACTTTAATATAAATCAACAGAATAGCCCCACACAATAACACATTCACACATAATTAACCAAAAGAATAATAGTACATTTTTAATGTATCAATTAATTAAAGTTAGGTTATGGGTAAGTTAATTTTCATCTGTCCATGATCGGTTTCTCAACTTATTATTATAGGTTCCTGTTTGGTATCTGTATGGTAAAGTTTGGATGTGACTGGTGGCGACCTTCCTATGACTGGTGGCGGCGCTAGGGTCACTTGTTAAGTAGTTAACATGAATATCTAGCGTCAGCTCCTGGACTAGCTTCCGATCTCGATCAATGGGTAACCAGCATTGTCTACTATAAGAAGTCGCTGGTAACCAGGCATCTTGTCTCTCAGCTGGTCGTTAATTTATCCCGTGTCTTAAATTGGCGTCCTCGTAATTGCAGCAGATTGTAAAATTAAATATGTTGGGGTCATAAAAATTTGGGGCGACGCTGTGAGCAAAATGTGTATGAGATATTTAAAATCCTGAGAAAGTTAGGATGGATTTGAAATAAATCACTACAGTTCCTCTTCGACGCGATGCAATAACTGGTGCATCTTTGGCGGCTCTATGTAGATGGAAACTGTGGCTATGCAGAAATATATAATAATAGCCGAAAAGGACATAAACTAAGCTTTGTTTTGATACCTCTGTTAGTTTCTTATATATTATAGTCTTGAAAATACAAGAGCCGACCCAAGGCTTTTCAGTAATAATAATAATATTAATAATAATAATAATAATAATATTAATAATAATAATAATAATAATAATAATAATAATAATAATAATAATAATAATAATCAACCGTGAGAGTTATAAAGATGCCGTTTTCTAAGACAATATCACGAATCATAGCTACTGTATTACCAGTCAAGACATGTCGATTTTTTGGGATGTTTTTATTCTTTCTTGCTTTGTCTTGTACTTTTTCAGATGGCGTATAACTGAAAATAATGTTTACCGGGTTTGTTTTTTTTTTTTCAGGCCAATACTGTGAAACACAAATCACCACAACTTCTACTACTCTTATAACTACGACTAACACACGTGTACCAGTGACCTCAACAACAGCCATACAAACATCCACTAAAACAACCACCTCAGCTATACCAACCACTACTAAAACAACCACCTCAGCTATACCAACCACTACTAAAACAACCACCTCAGCCATACCAACGACCACTAAAACAACCACCTCAGTTGCACCAATGACCATAAGCTCGACAACTCCAACAGCCACAGTGACGACTACTATCACAGCAAGTAAAACACAAGCAGCAGTGACAACATCAGCAATCAGCAATACTCCACCTCAGGGGAAATATTTCACAGCTTTGACTGCGTCAGCTGGCAGTAACGTTTTTGAGGTAATAATATGATTCTATATTAATATACAAAGTTCACAAATTTTACGAGACATTTTTCCGTCTATATATCATCGTCGATAATGTTGACAATCCGTTAAATTGGCGCTAAATTGAACTTCATTAATGGGCAGAAAGAGTGTATAAGTATTATAGCATTATTTTAAAAATGACGGATAGGACTAAGTGATGCTTCATCTTTTTTTCTTGCAATTTTCTATCCGCTTTCATCCAAGAGTGGTTGGTTGGGCACTTGGGTTTATATTCGATCTGGCAGAAACCCCAGACATAAACAGAAGATGCTTTGTGTGTCAATGAGGTGCTAAGGTACGGCCTTAGACTCCATTTCGACTTTTTAAGTCAGGGGTGGATGGGAGGTCGAGTCGGCGTTTACACATATTAAGTGTATGTTCATGCAAAGGAAATTGCCCATACATGTTCCACATAATATATTCCTTTCTTATCACTATCAGAGATGGACGGACCTTATATTTGGAGATATCTGTAGTGCTAAGAGGTGTTGTTCTGTCAACAAGTTACATTAGCGCCTATAATGTTGCACGTCTCGTTATGTGTTATACAAACGATAAACAATCACCAGGAGATGAAAACATATCTTGGATTTGTGCCACATAAATACAATGTCTACCTCTGCTTGTAACAGAACCTGCATGGGTAAGGGGATATCTCCATTTCATTTGACAGATTGATCGCCTGTAGCCAGTATAAGATTTCAGAGAGAGGGTGGTCAATAACAAAAACTTTTTCTGATGTAGGAACTATCTTGATCACAAAAAATAGCCCCTATTATTACCCCCAGTCTTGTCGAAAATAGTATTTGAATATACACCGGATTATAAATCTAGGGTATTGGCACCCACAACGACAACCTAACTCCATGGTCAATTCCATAAACAATTTCACTTTTTAAGTAACACTAAAAGATTTTCTTCAATTTTGATTAAAGTCATTTATGCAAAAAAATGTCATCTTCAAAATAGCACGGTATTTAACACAGATGTGTGCTAAGAAAATAGGTTCGTTGCTTTTATGAGGGAACGTCTTTTTTTGAGGCACCCCCTTTATTAAAATTAAATATTTTTATGTCTTTCAATTGAGAATGCTCTAGGGAAATGCTTCACATAACCCGGGAAGAACTTTTGAAGTTTGTGACCCACAGTATCAAAGCGGTATGATGTCGGATTGAACTTGGTGCACGTATGAAATTTGGCTTCAATTTATGTTTGTTAGGATGGGGATTGAAGACAATTTCTTCCATCGTAAAAAACTGAAAGTTAGTATTTCTTATCATTTTAATTCTTCATTCACTTTTAAGGTCCAGTTCCATTCCGACATAATACCGTGTTGATACGGTGGGCCACAAATAGATAATAAAAGGGTTTTAGGAACTTTGTGATTGTAATTGAGGTTTCCCAATAATAAGATCGTTTATTCATTTCTGCAAAGACGTCCATAAAACTCGACAGCGAAATTTTTACTGGAAACATTTTCATAATTAGTTTTCAGAGGGGACGTTAAACGTTGAGATGACGTTAAGTAAACTTTGAAGCCGTTTTGATTAAAACCACTTTAGTACAGATTGTCTTTTTCAAATGCCTCTAAGTCAGCCAATTTTAAAGATTTTTTTTCATGAAACGACCAAGAAAACGCGGAGAATTATCTACTCTTTTACACCATAGCATTGACTCAATGTCCATAAAATACGACGTGGACCATTTTCATTTATCGCTTCACTATATGACTACATCTATCGTTTGAAGTGGAGAATATAAGATTTATTGCACTTAACTTTTGTAATCATCATGCTGTGGCGATTGGGAACTCGTCCAAAACTCCAAAATGCAAGAATGCAACCTATACTAGACGACCCTCTATATCGTTACTTATCTTTGTCAGAACAGTATGAATTTAAAGTGGTGGTGTTGTTCTTGTGTGTTTGTGTATGTGTGTGTGTATGTGTGTGTGTGTGTGTGTGTGTGTTATTGGGAGGGTATGTGGTCTGACTTACACACAAAAATGATTTCGCTTGAACCTGATTTACTGTCGGAATATTTCCCTTTACTGGCTCACTGTTAAACCAGCGATTGATGCCTGGTTGCTAATTCTGAATTAGATCTGGTAAAAGATAACCTGAAATGAGTCAAACAGGGCAGATCTCATTCAAAATGTGACACCCAGAATAACACAGTAATTGGAAGACCCGATTATTCAATGTTATTACAGCCCTTACTCATGGGGAAAACACTTTTTCTAAAAAATTAGGTTTGTGATCATAATTTTCTTCACCATATCACTGCATAGATATAAAAATGAATTATTGGCCTTGATCGGGCTTGCGAATCTAAAAGAATTTTCTTCTTTTGTTTTTAGATCCTAAGACAAAAAAAATATCTTATTTTCACTATTCGGATTCGAACTCCTGTCTTATCATTCCTGAGACTTTTGGTTTTTGTCCGAAATAATTCATGCCTCTAACCCAGTTCCAAAATGTCCAACAATTGTTCCGCCCTTATCGGTACTCTATGTCTATATCGTAGTTTGTCAGAGATCAGGAGACACACTGGTACCAACTTCACATTTATCTATATTGCCACTCCAAACACTTTCCATTTCAATTTGCTTTGATGATACTGTGTCTACGATAACCAATAAGCACGGCCTCTTGACATTTAGATCAAGCGTTGTCAGATTTGTTGCATTGATTGTCAAACTATGACCCAGAATAACACACAAAACTCGCCTCGACTGGGGTATGGATTAATATTAAAAACACAAGACATTCCCAGCCAATATTTTTATAAACTGATTGGTGCTGTTATTGATTCTATTGAGGTCGTTGGGCTTGTAATTGTGCTCTTCAATCCACAGAAATGAAGTCATTCCTATGCAGATGTTTATTCCACTTGTTCTGTTGTGATGTATTGGTGTATTGAGGGAGAAGGGGTCTTCTGAGGTCTCACAAAGTTTGTTGCAGTTGGAAAGTAGGAATCTCATAGGGAGTTTGTTGGGGGTTGAACCAGGTGTTGGTTGAGTGAGACATGCTGAGTTCGTATGCGGAAAATTGCAGTTGGTCTTTTCTTTGAAAGTTTTCTAAAATATATATTTTTTTAATTGTTAAAATCTGTGTTCGAATAGTCATCAAAATATGAAAGCTCAACCGATATTTGGAGCAATCTGGCAATTTCACGGCAGTCCAGACACCCTATCAGAATACTCCCCTTGGGGTGTCAAATTAATCGGAATAGACGTGCACTTATTTGCAGGTCTGATAACCAATTTCCTTAAGGGCTGATTGTTGTAATGGAAATTTCAAAAAATGACCCAAAATATTATTCATTACAACAATGTTAAACTTTACCCATACGTAGGTTCGGATGTGTCACAAAGTGAGGTACAGACAAAAGTACTGACCTACGTGACGATCCCAAAGCTAGAGTATAGCGGCTATTTACCCAAGGCTGAGACATTTAAAGGGCTTCCACACAACACATGCAAAGGCACAGTACAAGACAATTGAATTAGAATTTTATAACTGTGTATTACTATTCTAAAGAACAAGAATTAGAAAGAAAAATAGCCAAATGATATGGGTGACAGAGGATAAGTAAATATTAAAAATGATGATGCATGGTGGCGATGGTGCACGTAATAATCTAATGGTTGGGGCCCCTTACCTTACTTAATAATATGAAGACACGCAATGAATGATGAATGAGGATGATGATGACGATGGCAGTCTCGATCACATTATTGGAGTCATTCAAGATTTTTGATGTAGGAGTCCATTATAACATAATTTTAAGTTTGTCTTCATGGCAACGCTCTGTTTCCGTCACAAGTTCTCTTTAGTTGATAAACTTGTTATTTTCACTATTTCATGTCAAGTCCAGGCATGTAAGGTTTTGTTTATCGTATTGTTCTTCAACCAATTAGGGACGCAAAATGTTTTCTCATTTCACGTTGTCTTCAATCATGATAACATACAAATCTCACTTGTATAAAGTCTGGATTTATAGCCGGGGCTAACCGACTCTATTCTGTATAGAACGAGATACATGATTACTAAAATAATCCTAAATTCACACCTATTCCCGTGCCATACTTATAAACAAGCGAGAATTATCTTAGCACAGCATATCAATCTGTAGATTGACCATTACTCTTATTAATTCTCTCAAAATTAATATTTCAATTATTATTTACGACAATGATTATGAATGTGTAAACAACTTTTATATCTTTCACCAATTATTACATCTGTTATCCTTTTACCTCAAAGCACGATTATTATGTATATATTATGAACAATAATACTCTGTTATCATGCACATGAAAATTCACTGATGATAATTTCACATCATAAATACAACCATCTTATTGAATAAACTATAATTAAAACCACAATAAATCACTATAGACACACCATAGATAGAGTCGTCAAATGAAAGAAATTTCATTGACGTTTGATATTCAATGTCATTATTAATTCCGAAGCCAAGGCGATTTTTACTAAATAGGTATGACTTGTGAGACTTATAGAGAATCTAACATGTCTCTTGCTCAGGCTATCGTGATGGGAGAAAACCCTCCTCTATATACGTATTAAAACTACGTCTACCCAACCCATGTCATAGGCAGTAACTTAACGTAACTCATGGTCAGTCAAGAAATGATCTATTATTGAGTCGATCCTCAAAAGTATAAGGTTTTCCCAAAAAATCAGGATAACGAAATACCCGGTGTTCGGGACTTCTTAGAAAACTTCCTTACTCTGAAGTTAAGGGATTAGTCTTCCTTCAGCGCTATCTCACCTGACGTTGCCACTCTAACCTTAATGCAGTGTAGGTGACAGTCTATCTAATAGTCATCGAGGATGCTTTTCAAACGAAAAGCAGCAATTACAGACTTAAGGCGGATAAACATAAAAACCAAATGTAACAGCAAGAAACAAGCATCGTAACCCAAATAACATGCGTTTTGTGACAGGATGTCAGACCAGCATATAATATATGTACTCGTCGATCGGAATAGATCATTCCCTTAAAACACAACATGATAACTTTAAAATTAGCATTCTAAAATTAGTTCTACCGGAAGTCATGCCACGTTATTAGGACCCATTTCCATCACACACCCTTGCAATGGTTTTTGTTTCAGATATTTGAGTCTAATAATATGTGTGTGACTTTTATAGGATCCTAATCTCTCGGAGGTATGGCTCTGGCTCTGACCTCTAATTTGGTAACGGACTGGACATCCAATGGAGCAGACAGAACAAACGACTGTTTTTTTCCATCGATAAAAATACCCCCAAAATAACTTCAAAAAATTTAAGTCGAAGCCACTCCCCTTAACTTTTTCGAGAGGGCACGATCAAGCTTGTGTATATCTAATGGCCCAGTGGGTTGATTACCTAGCTGACTCAATACCTTGATTCATGGAAACTCCAGCTCCATTAGAAAATGGCTTAAAACAATAATGTTAATAAATCAAAGAAGAATATGTCGGAAAACGAATAAAGAGGGCTGTACTATTTGTAATATATATTTTGTTCTTCGTTTTTATTAGGGCTCAGATTCCGACGACGACAGTGACGTGGATTGTTTAATCGCTGGCTTAACTGTCGGATTTCTCTTTCTACTGGCCATTATCGTGGCTGTTTTTTACTACGTTATTAGGGAAAAGAAAAAAAGGTGAGTAGAAATATAATTGTATATGATTTGTAAATTCGCCCAGGGGAATTGACGTGGTTGGTACCATATTCAGCAAGATATGAGATATACCCACGCTGTGTGGCCTCCTGTGGAAGTCACCTCTACTGAGCACTGCGTCTGAAGCTTGGTAAGGACTAATTTAGCTTTCCTTTGAAATAAGCCCCATTGAGAGACTTCAACACGGAGATAAACAAAGGAATTCGTTTTTTATCATATTAATTGACAATTGGAGAGTCGCAAAGTTAGTTCTTCTTTTTCTCAACCCTCTATGTAATGCGTGTTGTCAAGTTAGTACAAATGTACTTATCAAGGATTAATAAAGGTAAAAACAAAAAAATAAGTGACTCTCTAAATAACAAACGATGAAAATGAGAAATAATTTTAGTTTTGAAACTATATAAGAAAAATAAGGATCAAATGAGTCAAAATTGTTTTAAAATTCTCAAAACTGCCCCTCAGTCTGGGTGTCGTATTTGATTGTCTAAATTTTCGGCACCTATTTGGATGGATTTCCAGGTATTATGTCCTCGGGCTGGAGCTCTCAAAGCAGTTGATGATGTGCCACGTATACGAATCACAGCCTGTTAGTGACTTCCAGAGATAGGTTGTACAAGGAGTAGAAAAGTGACAGCGCTATAGGGACTCCGTCTAACAGGTTAACTGTTAACAATGAGTTATTGATTCCATATGCATACTGATCTGTTGTTTTGTGTTATTCCCCTCTTGATGTGAGGCCTGGATTATGATGATGTGGAGACATCGAAGGTCTTTTATGGAGTGATTCGGCCTTTAATTTCCAGGTAATTGTATTTGGACCAACCACACAATTTTCTCCACAATACGTTTTGACGAACTGGCGTTCGAATAAGGAAGACGAAGAACGGAGGAAGGAAGATAGAGAGAAGAGAGAGAGGGGAAGAGCGTGAGAGAGAGAGAGAAATATAGAACAAACAAAGGAAAAGGAAAGGAGAGTAAATAATGCTCAATGCCGATTAGATTAATTTTCAATGGGAATGAATGGGCCAAGATCGTGCCAGTCTTCTTGTTGTTGCTGTTCTTCTTCTTCTTCTTGTTGCTGCTGTTGTTGTTGTTCTTCTTCTTCTTCTTCTTCTTCTTCTTCTTCTTCTTCTTCTTCTTCTTCTTCTTCTTCTTCTTCTTCTTCTTCTTCTTCTTCTTCTTCTTCTTCTCTTCTTCTTCTTCATTTTCTTCTTCTTCTTCTTCTTCTTCTTCTTCTTCTTCTTCTTCTTCTTCTTCTTCTTCTTCTTCTTCTCTTCTTCTTCTTCTTCTTCTTCTTCTTCTTCTTCTTCTTCTTCTTCTTCTTCTTCTTTTATTATTATTATTATTATTATTATTTTATTTTTTTATTATTATTTTTTATTTTCATTATTATTCTCTTCTCTCTCATCCCTTCTTTCCCTCTCCTTCTCTCCTTCTCTCTCTCTCTTCTCTCTCCATCTGCATCTCTTCTCTTTCTTCTTCTTCTCTTTCTCTTTCTCTTTTCTTCTTCTTCTTCTTCTTCTTCTTCTTCTTCTTCTTCTTCTTCTTCCTACTACGACTAAATTTAATATTGCATACCACTTATCAGGTCACAAGTCACACCTGACGACAAGCCACCGATTGACGTAGAGCAAGTTGCAACGCCTCATCAAAGAAGCAAATATGCTTGTGACATCTTAGAGTGCGAGTAAGTAGAACTAAGAATGTATTGTTGTTGCTTATGTTGATGCTGCTGTCGTTATTGTTGTTATTTTTGAAGTTGTTGTTTTTTTTGTTGTTTTTGTTGTTGTTGTTGATGTTGAGAACATGCTTCGAATGTGTGCAGAGAAGTCGCATGTTTCAATACCAGCTGCAAGGAACATAATCCAGAATACGAAACAAAGAAGGTAGTCATTTAGAACCATATGGCCTCTAGGACTTAGCTCATCCCGGTTTCTGTGTAACGGTTAATGGAACGTTTGATTACTTGCTACCATTAGATATGGCTCCAGTCCATCAGCTAGATCTAACAGACCAAAAACAAAATGAACCCCCGCCCCCCCCCCCAAAAAAAAAAAAAAAAATAAATAAAATAAAAAAAAACCCCAAAAAAGTAACAAAACAAAAACAAACAAAAAAACAACCAACAAAGCATGACCTATATATAGAGGTATATCCATTAAAAGTGCTCAAAGAGCATTACAAGGGGTCCTTGGCCAACAGCAACGCTTAACATGAGAGACGAGGCATGACGCCTGTTAGGCGATATTATAATTTTATTTTCAGACAGAGACAACGCGGTTCACGGCCATGTCCTCATTCAACACATGAGTTCGGGAAGAGAATGGGAGCAAAGAGCCATTTTTAAGGACTCAACTATGCACCGCTCAGAACGGGACTCGAAATCAAGACCTTCCTATCCGAAGGCGAGTGTCATCCCACTAGACCACATAGCAAAATGCTTTTCCTTAGGACAAGCTGTCGAGTGTCTTATATCTGACCGTTGGTTTGAAGTGTGAACTCTAAATTGGGTTGTGTTGAGAGTCTAAGATCTCACTACACAGCGACACACAACAAATGCACACACACATACACACACACACACACACACACACACACACACACACAACACAAATACACATTCTTACATTAATAGCAATAGGATCTCCAATTTAGAAAGGCAGGTAATCATAGATTGAAAAAAAAATGAGTAAATTGGCCATTAAAGTAAGCCGCCTTAAAAAGTCTTTGAAAGCATATTATAAATACAGAGAGAGACTGAGAGATAGATAGATAGATAGATAGATAGATAGATAGGGAGAGAAAGAGAGAGAGAGAGAGAGAGAGAGAGAGAGAATGGGGGGGGGGCGAGAGAGTTTGAACAGTTTAGATATACATCTCAAATCCTGATAATTTCAGATTTTGGTCTCCCCGAAAAGGACTGGCCTTGCGTTTATATGAGTAGTTGCACTCGTATTTGCAGTCATGCTTGTTTGTCTTTTGTTTTTTGTTTGTTTGTTTTTTTTTTGTTTGTCTGTTTTTTTTTTGTTTTTTTTTTGTTGTTTATCTCGCTCTAAAACGAGTATGCTTAAATCATTTTATCTCTCCGTCTAGGTTAACGGAGACACAGCAATCAAGTGAAAAGATAACGGCATCATTGAACGACTGGTAAATGGAGTGAGTGACCTCTATTGACGAAGAAACAAGTCAGCTGAGTGACGTCATTTTCGTTCGATCTATAAGATTCTTTGCCAACATTATTCTGAATCAATACAGGAATGTTAAAGATATATATATATATATATATATATATATATATATATATATATATATATATATATATATATATATATATATAGTCAAATAATTGATAACTTCTTACTAAATTCTATAAAGCAGACTATTTATAATTCAGAAAAGTGAGTGGAGCAGGCACCTATGTTGGTAACAACAAGATATGAAGTGAGTAGAAAAGTGCCAGAAGACAATAGAGAATAAATTTTTTTCGCGGCGGTGGTGGGGTTTGAACCTGCGACCTTATTGGTACGACAACTCCGCCTGGCAGGTGAGAGCGCGGCTCTACCGTGTGAGCTATCCACGAACACAAAAATATTCGTATCAAACCCAAGTCATTTCTAGATCCCTCTCTCACCCACTTCTGGAGACCGCCGATTCGAATAAAAATTTTTATTCTCTATTGTCTTCTGGCACTTTTCTACTCACTTCATATCTTGTTGTTACCAACATAAGTGCCTGCTCCACTCACTTTTCTGAATTAAAAATTCACCCCATACACCGGAGCATACTCAATGTCTCAATCGTTTCTATGTTATATGTTTGTGTTGAGAATATTGGCTATTAAGCTTCACTGCTGGTCAAAATTACTTCGCGATGGTGGTGTGCGAACGAATCGGCGGTCTCCAGAAGTGGGTGAGAGAGGGATCTAGAAATGACTTGGGTTTGATACGAATATTTTTGTGTTCGTGGATAGCTCACACGGTAGAGCCACGCTCTCATCTGCCAGGCGGAGTTGTCGTACCAATAAGGTCGCAGGTTTAAACCCCACCACCGCCGCGAAAAATGTTTATTCTCTATTGTCTTCTGGCACTTTTCTACTCACTTCATATCTTGTTATAAATCAGACTATAAACTTTTAAGGTTAGACATAGTTTAGTGCGTTTGCACGTTGTATCCGGCTGACGGATGTTTTTTAAAGCTAAACGCATATTATACATAACTGCTACTTTGTATCGATTGTACACATTTACGGATTTAGTCTGGAATAAGAAAATATGAAAATTCAATTTATGCTCAAATCTACACCTTTAAGATTGCAGATCGTTTCATGTCTTTGAGGGCTTTAAGTTCGTCTCTCACATTCAGTTATATCTAGAGTTTAGAGGATGTATATTATATTAATCTTAATATGAAATAACCCAAAAGCCCAGGTGTACACTGACCACATACTTGTTATATTTTGGTCAGATTCTTCGTATTTATTTCAAATATGGATTGAATTCATGTGATATTTCAAGTACGTGATAGGTCTTTTGGAAAATATCGGGTTAGGATGATATCGATAAACGTAGATAATATCGATAAATATTTGAAATATATTATTCTTGTCAGCTAGAAACAAACGTGAAAATATGACTTTCGGTGAAATTTGTCTGTTTGGTACATTTCATCTATTTTGGGTTGGTTTTTTAAATGTAATTTCTTTTTAGCTCTGCTACGAGAGTTTTGAAGATTTGTTGTTTTTTTTCATTTGTTTTAAGAACGGCGCTTGCAACACATTCAGGGCATGTCGGCTCCGTAAAAAGGAAGAAAATGGGATAGTAAAAAGTTCTTGAATTCTCACTTTCGATGTACTTCATTTGAGATCACCTAAAAGTCTCATCCATTCACAAGCACAGGGGAATACACTCAAATGTTCACAAATCACATATAATATGTAAACAAAACATAATACAGTGCATGACAGAGAGATGATTTACAAGTTTAAAAAATTGCATCTCCCAAAACTAACAATTTCCCTCTCAGCTAGGGTATCTGGCCAGGGCGAGGACAAAACCAAGAAATCTCAGTCCAAGACAAAAACAAAAGCATGTTGGGCATGTTTGTAATAGTAATTAGTTTAGTAAATAATGAATTTATATAGCGCCTAAACATCCACGTTAATCGTGCTCTGCGGCGCTTTACATAATAAAAATAAAAATTTTAAAAACAACAAAATTGAAAATCACGACACTACATGATACATAATAAGCATGCATACAAAAACAAAATCTAAGCAGCATCCATTTCATTAAAAATAAGTCTCACGGAACAACTCAGTCTTCAGATATTTCATGAAAGATGAAAAATTTTCACAGGACTTTGTCCGACGACTAAGTGCGTTCCATAGGCGTGGAGCTATGAATGAAAAGGCTTTTTCACCGAAAGTGGATTTTGAGGTGGTAACTTTTAGAAGTTGGGACTGAGATGATCTTAAATTTCGAGTGGGTTCATATTTTTTAATCAGTTCCTGCAAATCCATCCAGACATCTAAAAACATAGCACAATATCTTAAATTCTATCCTATACTTCACAGGAAACCAGTGCAATTCCTGGAGAACTGATGTTATCTCATGTAGTTCCATATCTGAAGCAGACGTCGGAGGTCATCTTCCGCCAAGCTGATCTATCTCTTGCCAATTCTATTAAAGCAGCGCCACCTTTCTCAGCTTCATCTGTCCAAGTTCTTATCCCTTTCAAATACGTTATTCTTTGTCTTCCTCTTATTCTTTTTCCATTCATCTTTCCAGTCAAGGCGAGTACTTCCAAACCAGGGTGGCGGATAATGTGTCCTAAAAATTCCATTTGGCGTTTGATGATTTTTGTTATCAGTGATCTTTTTCTGTTTGCCATTTCTAAAATTTCTTCATTTCTTTTCCTTTCCATCCATGACACCCTCATCATTCTTATGTAAAACCACATTTCCACTGCCTCCAGTCTTTTAACCATGGTCTTGTTTATGGTCCAGCTCTCACAACCATATAGCAGCACAGACAGTACATAGCAATCCAGGACTTTGATTTTTGTTTTCATGCTAATATTCCTGTTTTTCATAATTGTATGCAGCTGGTTGAATGCATTCTTCGCCATACCTATTCTTTTCTTTATTTCACAATCTGATTTTCCATTGGATGTTACATTGAAGCCTAAATATTTGAAACATTCAACTTGTTGTATTGTTTGTCCTCTGCTTGTTATTACACAGGCTGGTGGGTTATTATTTTTAGATACCGTCATACATTCTGTTTTAGATATATTCAGTTCCAGTCCCATATTTTCACTACTCCTGACTACAACATCCAGTAATTCTTGTAGTTCATGTTCAGATTCTGCCAGTAGAACCGTATCATCTGCATACCTCAGATTTGTTACATTCTTTCCTCCAATACACACCCCCTTCTTATGTTCGATATCTCTTAATATCATTTCACTATAGAGGTTGAATAAATCTGGAGACAAAACACACCCCTGCCTAACTCCCTCTCTAATAGGTGTAAAACTGCTTAGCTCGTTGTCAACACGCATTGCTGCTTCTTGTTCCCAGTACAAATTCCGTAATATTCTGATGTTATATGATCTCTTTTTTTCGTTAATTTTATAAGTCTAGCCGCTTTATTTTGAATTTTTTTGTAGTTTATGAATTAATCTACTTTGACAGCCAATGAGAAGGGCATTGCAATAATCTAATCTGCTAGTAATAAACGAATTAACAAGCATCTTTGTAATATCTTCATCAATATAATGTTGACTCTTCCAATGTTTCTAATTAATGTGATAGTTACAACATTGGCATATGGTTTAAACATGATCTTCCATGGATAACCCGTGATCTAAATACACCCCAAGAGTTCTCACACAAGAACTAAGTTTAATAGCATTTTCACCCACTAGTATCTCATTTATAGATATCTTTGAGAGTTGATACCTATTTCCAAAAATTATCATTTCCGTCTTGTCATCATTAAATTTAAGTTTGTTTAGTTCCATCCAATCCTTTATGTTAGCAATGCAATTTTCCATAACAGATACTTATGATAGCTCTGAATCATTATTGAGTTTTGTATAGAGCTGAGTGTCATCAACATACAAATGAAAATCAATGGGAAAAGTGGATAATATATGAGAAAGGGGAGCAGTATACATTGTAAAAAGGAGGAAGCCGAGAATAGATCCCTGAGGCACTCCACACGTTAATATGGATGGAGTTGATACATGGTTTTCTATGATTACCGACTGAGTTCTTTCAAACAAATATTCCTTTAACCAGTCCAAAGCTGTGCCACTGATATGAAATTGATCCCGTAGTCTAGTCAAAAGTAAATTTTGATCGATAGTGTCGAATGCCGCACTTAAATCTAGTAAAACAAGCATCGCACACTTTTATTATCTATATCATTTACAATATCATAAAAAACTTTAAGTAATGCCGTTTCCGTGCTATGTGAGGCTTTGTAGGCAGATTGCAATTTAACATTTAGGCATTCGTATCTAGATGGTTAATAATACGAGCAGCAACGACATTTTCGATTAATTTTGAAATGAAATTAATTTAAATTTTACACAGTCGAAAATTATTTAACTCATTGCAGTCAAGATTTGCTTTTTTCTTCAGGGGTCAAACCAAGGCATGTTTCAGCATATTAGGAAAATCGCGCAACCCTAGGATTGTCATTTACGATAGATGCAATTGCTGGAGCAAGATAATTTGAACATGATTTTATGAGCCAAGTTGGTGTTTTATCTAGCGGTCATGATTTATTAGGCATATCTGACAAAATATTTTTAACTTCCTCTATTGTTACGGGTTCAAACGACGTTAACATTTTATAACGGACTTAGTTGGTCGTGTCGTGCAGGTAAGTGTTGTGTCCTCCTGTAGTGTCTCTTCCGTTGATGTTGATCTTCCAGGCGATGTCACGTGCCTTGTCATTGTTGTTGTGTTCATTGGTGAAGTCATGCTTGTTGTTTCAACTCGTGATGTCGTGCTGGGATGTAGATTTGTGGGGCTATCGTTGTCTAGTTCCTGTCGGATGATGGAAATTTTCTCAGTGAAAAAGGTGCTGAATTTGTCACAGAGTTCTTTTGTAGATGTATTTGTAGGTAGATTATTTGTATTCGATGGTGTGATCATTTCTTTGACAGTATTATAAAGCTTTTTCGAGTCAAGTTTGCTTTTTATCAGAGTGTCCTTCACATATTGCCGCCGCTTTGTACTGACTAAATTAGTTGATTGGTATAATTTTTGGCTTTTTTATAAATTTGTTTGTGAACTTCAAGTCCAGCCTTACGCCAAATACCTTCCTTATGACGTCTTTCATGTTTGGCCTTTCGGATTTCAACAGTGAACCATTTGGAATTTGGTCTTAGGACGATTGTTCTGGATTGGAGGGGCGCATGATTTTCCAGACACTTATTGAGTGTTGTGTAGAGGAGATCTAATGGCTCTGTGACGCCGTGTGTATTCATAACGTTATTATTTATGCCCAACTCCCGAATTTGGTCTAGTAATTTGGTGTGATTTATGTCTTTCGTTTTTCTATAGCGGACTGTACGCCGATTTGAAAATGGGACAGGGACATTGATCTTAAAAAATACTGGGTGGTCTGAAATGTCTGGACTTCCGATCCTGATCTCACGAGTGGAAATATTGATAGACCGTGTGATAACGAGATCGAGCGTGTGTCCACCCTCGTGAGTTGGTCCTTTGACATTTTGTTTGAGATTGAATATTTCTAGAAGTTTGGTGAAGTTGTCCGAAATCTCGGCATGAAAATTAAAATCACCTAGAATAATAATTTCTCCATTCTCGGTGATTTTTGCGTGGAGAATGTCTTCAAATTCTTTTAGAAAAGTTTTATTAGTGCTCTTGTTTTTAGTTGATGGTGGTGGTCTGTAAATGGTTACGACGTTAAAGTGTCTGTTATTATGGCTAAAGTGAATTTCGATTCATTCGAATGAGTCGAAGTTTTGTTTTTCTCGTTTGATAATATTCAATTGGTCTCTAAAAACGCACATCAAACTACCTCCACGTCTTTGGTCACTATTTTCTTGATGATATGAATAGCCGCTGGGGATTACCTCGTTTATGGTTATAGTGTCAGAAGATGTTAGCCAAGTCTCTGTAATAAAGAATAAATCCAATTTGTTTTCGACGATAAAATCATTTATTAACACAGCTTTAATTCGCACAGAGCGGGCATTCAGGAGAGCACATTTCAAATTGTTTTCGTCATCTGTACTCCTTTGTTTTTGTTGTTGCTGTTGTCGCCGCTGTTGTTGCCGTAAAGTAATAAGATTGGATGGGGGTGGTGATGCTGATGATAGCGACGATGGTGATGGTGGTTGTGGTGGTAACGATATGGAAGATGACAGCGATGACGATGGTGGTGGTGCTGACGATAACGACAATGGCAATGATCGTGGCTTTAAATCAATTGTTGTGTATGTGGGTGGGGGTCGTGATGGTTTGTAATGGTGGGGGCGATGTGGTCTGTGGCCAGTGAACACTGGTATCGCCCTTTGTTTTCTCGTTCCACCCCGTTGGTGTGAATTTGACGCAATGTCGTCAACAAGAGACGTTGCTTATTGACGGGATTGATAATAAAACGCCGATGTTAAAAATAAAGTGGTGAATAAGTGAATAAAAATTTCTCGTAATGTGTAGAAGAAATAGATTGGTAAAAATCAGGCTTTACCTTAAAATCCATTTTTTTTAAAAATGAGAATATCGCAGAAATAGTTCGTTTGATATTAAAATTGATTTCAGATAATTAAACACAACACAGTCACAAGATTAACCATATAAAAATCCACATTGAAGAGTAAGAATTTAAAGTAAAATCGAATAGAAAGACACATGTAAACAACAACGTGTCCTGCCGGTTAGGCGTGTTGCAAGCGTGTTTAAGAACAGATACAGGGGGTTTGTATATATATATATATATATATATATATATATATATATATGTGATGAAAATTACATTATAAATATATATATATATATATATATATATATTATATTAATATATATTCAATTTTACAAGATTTTTTAAAACTAGAACCTATAGTTGAGGAAAAGAATAAATACTGCATTGCAAATAACTTTATAAAAGGAGAAATATATTCTTTAAAATAAAAAAATAGGGTTGGAATTTTAAATTGTTCAGCCAATCTCAATTTTTTTCCAACGAGCACAGAATTACTGGCAAATCTTAAAATTATAAAAATATTTTTTACAGATTGACATACCAAAAGCCTACAAACCTTTCTTTAAATTATGGGTAATTCTGTCACCTGTTTATTCATATGATTATTAGAAAATCTGCAAGGACATAATGATCGGTCACTAATTTGCCGTTGGGTATCACCATCTGCCCGACCTGTTGCCAGATTCATTTGCGCGCACCTAAAGATTGCATTACTGGATCGATTTTAATTGTTGATGGCTGAAAAGTGTTTCGAGACTTTTATTTTCCAAAATGCATTAGATATATGATATCAAAAACAACATGTTCGTTATAGACTTTATTTCTTCGCAAATATTGCCGGATTTCCTAGTAAAGACAGAAAATACGCATTCCCTATTATTAAAACTTTTTATCTTTCTCTATAAAAAAGAGTTTAACATGTTTCGATTTTAAACGTATACGGTTCGTAAGTACTCGATGCTGTATACAATGGCCATGATAAAAAAGAAACTTGTTTTGGATTATATAATCCTCAATAATATTGAGATTATCGAATAACAATACAGCTAACGATTATTATTATTATTATTATTATTATTATATTATTATTATTATTATTATTATTATTATTATTATTATTATTATTATTATCATTATTTTCTTCTTCTTATTATTATTATCATCATCATCATCATCATCATCATCATCATCATCATCATCATCATATTATTATTATTATTATTATTATTATTATTATTATTATTATTATTATTATTATTATTATTATCACCATGATCATAATCATCATCATCATCATCATCACCTCATCATCATCATCATCATTATCATCATCATCATCATCATCATCATCATCATCATCATTTTTATTATTTTATTATTAACATCATCATCATCATCATCATCATCATCATCATCATCATCATCATCATCATCATCATCACCTTTATCATTATCATCATCATTATCATCATCATCATCATCATCGTTATCTATGATCATATTGAAATAATTCAGAGTATCTACCTTATTTTTTTTTTGATTGCCTTTGCTCACGTCAGTTTGAAATATCAAACATCTTGTTATTATAAGTTGAATCTGTTGTATTTTTTGCCTCTGATAATATGCAAATGTATTAATAAAAAGAACTTATTCAAGAAAAGTTTTCACATTCAATTTAATTACAGTGTAAATGACACATTGTTTTTTGTTGAGGTATTTTTTCGGGTGGATGGTTTTCTTGTTGTATGTGTATCTTTGTGTGCATGCGTGTGTGTGTTGCGTGTGTGAATATGTATGTGTATGTTTATGTAAAATCACACACACATAGAATGATCTATATTTAGCTTGCTTTTTATCCCAGTCATCAATCACATGGTTAATTTAATCATTGGTTTTTTATGACGTAAACATGCAGTTTTGTGAACAAACCCAGTACAGATCAAGCTGAACAAAATGAACGATTGGGTTGCTAAAATGTATCGCAGAGCGCTTTTAAGTAAACATTTTAAATCTTGTCAAGGACCGGAGCAGGAGGGGGAATAACAATGGTGGAATGTGGAAGTAAAATCATTTCACCATTTCTTCCCGCCATTGCAATGGGCATGATCCATATTCCCTTTCCATGTGCTCGAGGTCATTGGTCACATTGCCAAGTGTGCTCAAAATCACCCACATCGTGAAAAGTGGTCACAGTTTGAAAAATATCCAACCTTACAATTGGTCATTTTGCTCAGCTTGACTCATGGGTATGTTTACAACTTTCATAAACAAAGCAGCATGTTTAGATACATTGATAAATGTCCAATCGTTGTACAGCAACAAATTATGTGATCGGTGACTAGGTTGGACGAAAACATGAACATAGATCGCTCCCATTGAACAAGCACACCAAACTAATGTAACCGTGATAAGGAGAGGTTTCACACCAGAGCCGCACTTTAATATGAATAATTTCAACACTGTAAAACAGTTTAAAATGTCACTAGAAATTCAAAACAGAAAAGAATGCAAAACAAATATATCAATAAATTAATATTTACATTATTTGGAAGTAAAAAACGAAAATAATTATATATGTTTTTGTAAACGGCAGAATGGCATCCTCTACGCCACGTCCTGGTTTGTAAGCAAATTGATGACTATCACACACTGGCTCCTAATTTTAATAAGAACAAGTTTTTTCTAAAGATTTCATGACTATTGAAGTCAGTGCAAACAGGTCTGAGATCATTCATTGGTTCAAATTTCTCTTTTTTTGTTTTTGGGAACAGGAATAATTTTTGAAGTTTTCCAAATAGCAGGGATCCAAACGCATTGGAGGGACATGTTAAAAATATGTGTATAAATGGGGAAAAGCTGATGGGCACATTCTTTTAATAATTTTCCTTTCAGCCGAGCAGCCTTACTCTCGTTTAGGTTCGAAAATATAAATCTCGTTTCTTCTCAGTGACCTCAATAGTCATTCCATCTTCCAAAGCCCTGTCTAATTTGTTTTACATTTTCAATATCAAATTTGTTTGTTGTGTCGAAACGTGAATAAAATTTGTTTCAATTTCGATGTCTTCTGGTTTTATCATGGGCTTTGAGTTAAAGTTGACAGCAGTTATAAGACCCGACCACGTGTCCTTTATATCCCCAGAAGAAAAGCATTTCTCAATTTTATTTTTGAACTTGTCTCTACAACTAGATATTACTCTCTTTATCTCTTTTTGTTTTGTTTTAAAATCTTTTTTGTTTCCCCTAGTAAAGAGATTTTCCTTCTGGTTTCCAGCTGTTCACCCACTCACCCATAGCTCATCCACACTATTACATTATTCGATTTAAAAAAAAACATGTCAGTCAGTACATTCAAAGCAACCTCGCAAATCTTCACACACACACACACACACAACACACACACACACACACACACACACACACACACACACACACACTTCCGTTCCAGATATGTACACTTTTCTATAGATAGAATGAAAATGACGTTACTCAGGTCTTTGTTATTGTTTTTTTTTTGCCATCCGCGTTTATGAGTAGTTCTCTCTAACCTGTATTAACCAGACTATAAACGTTTAAAGTTACACATAGTTTTGTGTGTTGATCCGTTATACTTCAGGATGGCAATGTTGTGGGCTTCTTAGCCAAGCGCATACTATCGATACTGGTTTTACATATTTAAAAACAGGGCGGTAGGTGGGGAGTAGCAAGACCATGCAGTGGACAGATAAACCTAATGGGGTACGGGGTGAACATTTATAACTATTTTTTAAATATTACACAGGAATAAATCTGGTTTTTTTGTCCCTTGTATCGCAGTCCGCGTATTGATAAAGTCCCGGGAGAGAGTGAAATCATAACAGTGGTTAAAATCACCTGTGACCATCATTACGGCGTCGGGTGACTTTATCTGAATGTCCTGTATTTCTTTCCTCATCATCATCACCATCATCATCATCATCATCATCATCATCATCATCATCATCATATCATCATCATCATCATCATCATCATTATTTACGAGGCGGATCGAAACCGGAAAATGGGCATAACTTTTGAACAACCAAAAACAAAATATGTATGTGGGCATAAAAACCTATTAAAAAAATAATGTTCTTTAATGCACCATTATTTATTTGCAATGATAAACGCTGTTGTTTTTAAGATACCGACGGAAATCAGAGAATGGTCAAAGCTGGAGATTAGAACTGTTATACGCTTTTTTGTTGACAACAGGGACAAAACATGGAATATTTGAAATTAAAGGTGAGAATACAATGTCTAAGACTGAGGTGTTGACACAATGGGTTTTCATTTGTTCTCTGTTCCCTTGATCATTAACAAAAATGAAATTTGAAAATATAATTTTCAACTGACAATCAAGGCAGTTTGGTGTGTTCCAAGACCGATGGATGTTCTGCAAACCATCAACTATAATCTCCATTCTTCATGTTTTATTGGATCATGAGCTGGCAACAAATGACATTTTTTTGTCAAAAGATCACACTTCCTGCACGCATACAACCCATAAAAATACGAGACGAGATGAGACGAGACGACATTAAAGCCACATTAGAACGGAGAACAAATCATCAAAATATTGAAAGATGTCTCCACAGAACATTTTTCTCCGCACACAAAAAGAAAAAAGAAAAAGAAGAGAAAGAAGTAGAAACGAGAGCATTAAAACGACAATGATTGGGGTGATTTTCAGCATTTAGGATCAATATTTTACATCACGACCATTGTAATAAAGCTTCTACATTAAGTATTTAGTAAGTGCTTATCATGGTCGTAATGATTTACCGTCTGCAAATCTTTTATGGTTATGAACCTGATCAAAGCAGGTTTTTTTCTTAATCGACAACCGGCGAACAGACAGACGCTGTGGTGGCAATAATTTGATGGTCACGGTATCCCATTGTTGACGATTCTAAGCGTGGCGATGAAGACAGTATTGTATTGTAGATACACTATGGACTGTGGGCGACACGGGTCTTTAGGTCTTCACAGCCAATGAGCTGGTATAGTACAGAGCTTTGACGAGACGTGTTGACGATTGAATGGATGCATTGACCACGTTCAGACACGGGGTGTCCAGAAGAATATGTAAGGTCATAATGTCAACCCATGATAAAAAGTATCAACCAAATGTTATATAGATTAAAGTGCAACTCGGCCTTTTTCGGGTGGTCTGGTCAATGATTCGAATTGCTATTATGTCGCTTTTTCTATCATCTTTTGGCTCGTTCGTAGATTTCTTTTTGAGGCAAATCTCTCAGGAATTAAATGAATTGGAAACATTCTCCAGACGACAGTTTTAATGCCCTAAATAGGAGAATGATTTTAAGAACGAGAACATGCTTTGATCTTTCCATGAAAATGACACGATGTAAATTAATTAGTCAGTCTGAGATATAGCAGCTTTGTGGTGGAAAGGTTTGACACTCGGTTGGTGATCCGTGGTCCCTGTTTCGAGTCTTAGTGGCTGGCACAAAAATAGTCCTTGGAAAGAGATCATTACTCATTTTTCCCCAAACATATTTAAGTGTAAAAAATGTTGGTGACCTGTAACTGTAAAGCGCTATTACATTATTTTAACTGACGGAGACTATACTAGGCTCCGACATTTTAAAAAAGTGTATTAGTTCTTTACAATAGCCTTGTACGTCATATTAATTATTGCTGTTTGTCTGGGACAGTGAGCATGAGCACATTAATGGAATATTGATGTAATTAAAAGGTAATCTAAATGTTGCTGCTCGAAGCTCGAAGAGATAAATAAAAATGTGAAATTGAATGCAAGCTTCAATTTAGTTACAAAAACAGATCAAATGAACGTTTCGAGTTTTCCCTTTATCAACAAAACAGGATGAATGAAACACTACAGATGAATGAGATAATGTGGTAGTGGCGTTGTTCAGATGAATAAACAAAACATAGATGCCCATCTATGTAATTAAAAGGAAGCGTTTCAAAAGAAAATGTAAATTCTTTATATATATATATATATATATATATATATATATATATATATATATAAAAGCCAGTTTAAAAGGTGCAAACTGATCATGCTGTTATGACATTTCCCCCATGCCAAGGAATATTGGTCACTCATGAGTGAGTCTGGCCAGAGGCATTATTCTCCATTTTATTGATGACAGAGTTGTCAGTGCACTAAGACTTTTGATAAACTCGATTGTTGTTGTTATTTTGTTGTTGTTGTTGTTGTTATTATTATTATTATTATTATTATTATTATTATTATTATTATTATTTATTATTATTATTATTATTATTATTTTTGTGGGTGTCCTAAACACAAAGACCTTTGAGATTGTGCTTTTCGGTTGTTGCAATATATAGAGATCTTTTTCGGCTATTGAGCTGTGGGCAGTGCTTTCTGTATTGGATATGCACAGAGAAGATGTTATCTGAGGTCTTGCAACTTCTGCTGTCTAAGTAGATACGGTGTTTCATAATGATAATAATAATAATAAAAATAATATAATAATAATAATAATAATAATAATATAATAATAATAATAATAATAATAATAATAATTATAATAATGTAATTTATTTATATAGCTCCTTGTCCATACAATATATTTCTAGGCGCACAATATGCATGGCATGCAATATATATCATTTTTAAAAAACAAAATATTCTATCATATTATTAACAACATTTAAAATATGAGAATACGGAATCATTTCAAAAAAGGTAAATTATGGTAAATATGTTCTATGAGGTGACACTACAGAAATAATGATATATTATGAAGATTGCTAATCCATTCTTTCTCAACTTTAGTTAATTTTTTAAAAATAAATAAAGAAAGAAAGAAATCCTCTATTGGTTCTTTCTACATACCATCTAAATATAGCAGAGATATATGACTTTTTAATTTTCTTTTAAAAACTGCTTCAGAATCAGTAACGCTAAAGCGCAGATTGAATGGCAGAGAACTCCACACTGTTGGAGCTGCCATAAGGCTGGCCACATAATGAACATCCAGTAAGTTGTTGAGGATTGAATCCATTGAGGTGTTGGTTACGTGGTTAAATTGTCTTCGGAGGTGGGCACTTAACTTGAACTGTGTGGGTGACTAGTAAGGATGAGCGAAGTTCGCCTCCGTGGGGCGTGCATTATGTATTGCATAATGGTGAACTCTATTCAATTATAAGAGCGTCTGGCTGAATTAATCTATATATTTTATTGTATAAAATAGAAGGTTTCAAAAAGTTTCAGGTCATGAAATATCAAGTTTTGTATAAGTAGCTGCTTGATGATTGATTCAAATGACGGGGGAACAAAAAACAGAAACGGTTTGACGAATGAATCAGAGAATAACGTTTTAGCAATCAAAAGTTATTTTTTATATCATTCTTTCGAAATATAAATGTTAGATAAATGTTTCTATGTTCGAAAGTTTTCATCAGAAGTAAACTTTTTTACAATGTTCAATTCAACTTTTCGGACAGAAAACAATAGTTTGGTAAATGGAATATTATAATGACTTCCAACTCGTTAAAAGATTTAAACCTGGCACTTCAAACAATTAATGTATGTGTCAGCTTCAAACCCGTTTGAATGTTTGGCCATTTAGTTAGCGTCGGCCATATGACACATAAAATCGGAGTTTATCCCGGTTTATTTAGCGTCAAACAGGCATTGCAACCCTCCTGATAGGATATTGCAAAGCATTTTCCTTCATTTCTAACAAACCAACTCCATCCATAACAGGCTTCAACGGTCGTGACGTCACTTCCCTCGTAATGACGTATAATAACCTAGTAACCGGTTCTAAACTATCGGAACAATTGCGGACGCCCTTATGAAATACTTCTCCAACGAGCATAAAAGTGTATCCAGAGGAGAAAAACATAAAAATCTGATTATGTTTTGACTTTTATACATTCTGATCACATGACATGTGAAAAAGTTCTAGCCAGCTTGAAGAATAGAAAGTACCGATTTTCTTTGTTTAGAACCAAGCTGCTCGTTGCTGGGCGTACGTGACATCAGACAATTGAATCCTTCATGCTATACTAAGACTTAAGTAATGTGCCAGATTTGACAGGTTTTGATAGATGAGGCTGTTTTAATCGATCGATATTTGATTGACAAATTCTAAAGAAAAAAAAAACACATTTGTCAAATGTCCGTAAATTATTGATCGATTAAAACATCTTCATCTATCAAAACCACTCAAACCTGGGACTTCACTTCAGGCTAACATGTTTATACATTAATGTGAAAAACAATGTATTTTTATCATATATCGTATTGTCGAATTTACGACACCAGTTCTATTTTAATGAAGGAGACTAAAAAACACTTTCACTCAATTTAAAAGGTTTTATTCTATTTCCTTTTTAAGCCCTTTCAATTCTTTGTTTGGCTCTCTTTAACTTTCACACACTGCCTGGTAACAAAATATGTCTTTCTTATTTTTTGAAATTTAAATAAATGCCATTTTAATCATATTTAATTCGATTTTAATGTAATAACTAAGAATTCAAAAACTTTCAAATCAATATTATGTTTAAAAGACCTTGAATTCATTGGTTGTTGTAATTTTCCTTATCTGAACGACTCAAACCTACACGCGGTATGTTACAAAAGACTTTCTATTATGATTACTCTACGACCTCCCTTTTTGTTTGCCTGGCTACTCCTCCCCCAAACTAAAGGTGTTTTCACTATGTTTTGGAATGCAAACGACTGCGCACGCCTTAACCTCCCAATGTCCATTGTTTTGTGGAACATAACACCAAAATATGGGCGTTTGAAAAATACTAATGGATTCCGCCTCCCCGCCCACCTTTATCCGCCCACTTTCTTCGGCATTCATTGGACGCCAAGGATCAACACGCCCTTTATCGGACAAACCAGATGGATTATTGGCTTTAAAGGACATCTGAAACTGCCTCTTTTCATAACTTTGTTATGCCCAGGCTCTTTCGCTACTACAACGATACAAATGATAACTTTATTCTTTTATTTCACCCATCTATCTCTCTTATTAATCATTAAACACACCTCTGTACTTCGATTCACCCACCAATCTATTCATCCATCTTTTTATTTATTTATTTATTTATTTATTTATTTATTTATTTATTTATTTATTTATTTATCTATCTTTTAATTTCTCAATCTGTCTGTTCATTCTTCTATTCATCTTTCTGATTATTTATCGTTTTTTTAAATTTTTATCCATCAATCCGTTCTTTTATTCATTCATCCATCTATTCTTCTATCTATCTTCTGTGCGGTGTGCTTAACAGTGAAATGCCTCTCCCCAGTCTGTGGTTCCTAACTACTAACATTTCATTGTAAGACTGCCTTTTTTAAGGACGTAACATTGTTCAGCCCACGGCGTGCTTAAACCAGAGACCTACTATCGATTGTCATACTACAAGACCACAAAGCTATCTATCCGGCTATCTATCCTTCTATTTATCTATCTATCCATAAAATGTTATTCCATCCTACCTTATATCCATCTGTCTTTTTATTTATTTTAACCCGTCTTTCTAACCATCCGTTCAGCTTTCAATCATTCCTTCTAACCATCCATTCATCTTTCAATCCATCCTTCTCACCATTTATTCATATTTCAAAACGGTCCTTTTAATCATCCTTTCATAATTTGGTTTATATATTGCGTCAACCGCAGAGCAGCGCCTTAAAGTGAGCAATCATTTCTAAATATCCTGCTCAAGAAAAACAAGATGCAATGCCTTCTCTACTTGGCCATCCGGACCACCCCCATTGTTCCATTCTTATATTTTTCTATCCTATATCCTATATTCGAGCAGGGACAAAAACATACCAGCTAACCAAGCCATGTCGGGATATTTCCAAAAACACGGAAGACCGATCACAACACTCCCTGTGATCCTAAACAAAAACCCCACAACACTTGGACAAAGCATTAGTCTCATAACGGCAGGGGACCTTGAAAATCTGAGAACCCTAGCAGAGGACCGGCAATATTGGAGACACCTCACACAGGAAATACTGGAAACAGCCAAGGCGACCCGATCTTTCGGTCGAGACGCGAAAGGCATCTAAGTCAAGTAAGTCAAGAGTATATTCGAGCCACTCATCCATTCATCTATCCCTATTCACCCATCCATCAACCATCCTTCCGTTAAGTCACAAATTCCTCCGTCATTGATCAACGAATCCGTCCTTATAATTCATCCTGCATTTTACATCCGGTTAATCTTTCAGCTATCTATCCATCCTTCGATTCAACTACCCAGTCGCCATTCCATTTATTCTTTCTTCTATTTATCCATTGTGTTGCTCTTCTGTTCATCTTACCATCCTTTATTCTTCTCCATCTACACACCCACCGTGTTGTTCTCCTATCCATACTTGAATTCAATTGTATGAACAGAATGTTATTTTAGATGCACATTGGTTGCTCAATTCTGTGTTTGAGCTTTTCATTTTCATTCATTGATCCACATTTAGAATCAGCGTGGGTGCGCAACTGGATGCGCGGGTTGACGGAGGCAGAAAGCAATAACAAACCCACATGGTTGCCATTACCTCCACCATCATTCTCGCTCACGGTTTGTGGAAAGCACTTCATTACAGGCACGTAATAGTGAATCTAGTTTTTGTTTTGAACATTTCTATTATTATTCTTTGTAAATTGACCCATATTAAAAGAAACATACAAACAAAAAAGGCATGACCAGTCACTAACAATGCCGTGTAGTGTGTAGACAGTAACACAGTACGGTGAACATGACTGACACTGACATTGGGGTCGGAATGTCGGAACCCATGAGTCGTTCGCAACTCTGCCTCACGTATTCATTTAATCAGTCAATTTAATTTTTATTAAGCTTGCGTAAAACATACAAACAAAAAAGACATGACCAGTCACTAACAATGCAGTGTAGTGTGTAGACAGTAACACGGTACGGTGAACATGAATGACACTGGGATCGGAATGTCGGAACCCAGTAGTCGTTCGCAACTCAGCCTCGCGTACTCATTTAATCAGTCAATTTAATTTTCATTTAGCTTGCCTATTCTTCAAGTTTATGTTATATTCACCTTTTCTATTTAAAAAGGGTAATCCAAACAGACCATAAAAACGATTTTATAATAAGCCGACTTCAACTTCCATCACTTACGACACGAACTTATTTTGGGTGTTGTTTTTTTTTAACAAAACCGTTTGACTCAAATTAAAGCTTCGGCATTGGATAAGGAGCGAGGTCCCTGTTGCCATCTTGCTTAGTTTATACAGAGACTGGGTTGCCACCTTGGCTGTTCTTGATAAATAATAAAATAGTACAACCTTGTGCAATATGAGAGAGAGAGAGAGAGAGAGAGAGATTTTGAACAAAAAACGAATCTCTCTCTCTCTCTCTCTCTCTCTCTCTCTCCCTCTCTCTCTCTCTCTCTCTCTCTTCCTATTTCATCTGTCACACTGTTTGACAATCTTCATCATCTGGCTCACTTGTACTTGTAATATCGGGTGTAAGGTAAAATTTTGAACAATTATTATTATTTATAAAATGCAGAAACTTTGCAAATAAACGGATGGACTAGATATTAATTCGATTCGACAAGTGGAACACAAAAGCGGAATTTGCGAATACCCGGTCCAGACATAAGCGTCATGGTCTTATTTATAAAGTGCAGAATCTTTGCAAATAAACGGATAAAATAGAGATTAATTCGATTCGAAAAGTGGAACACAAAAGCAGAATTTGCGAATGCCCGGACCAGACATAAGCGTTATGGTCTTATTTATAAAGTGCAGAATCTTTGCAAATAAACGGATAAAATAGAGATTAATTCGATTCGAAAAGTGGAACACAAAAGCAGAATTTGCGAATGCCCGGACCAGACATAAGCGTTATGGTCTTATTTATAAAGTGCAGAATCTTTGCAAATAAACGGATAAACTAGATATTAATTCGATTCGAAAAGTGGAACACAAAAGCAGAATTTGGGAATACCCGGTCCAGACATAAGCGTCATGGTCTTATTTATAAAGTGCAGAAACTTTGCAAATAAATGGGAAAAATAGAGATTAATTCTAATCGAACAGTGGAACACAAAGGCAGAATTTGCGAACAACCTAACACATAAGTGTCGTGGTCTTATTTATAAAATGCAGAAACTTTGCAAATAAACGGATAGACTAGATATTAATTCGATTCGAACAGTGGAACACAAAAGCAGAATTTGCGAATACCCGGTCCAGACATAAGCGTCATGGTCTTATTTATAAAGTGCAGAAACTTTGCAAATAAAGGGATAAAATAGAGATTAATTCGATTCGAAAAGTGGAACACAAAAGCAGAATTTGCGAATAACCCGTCCAGACATAAGCGTTATGGTCTTATTTATAAAGTGCAGAAACTTTGCAAATAAACGGATAGACTAGATGTTATTTCGATTCGAAAAGTGGAACACAATAGGAAAATTTGCGAATACCCAGTCCAGACATAAGCGTCATGGTCTTATTTATAAAGTGCAGAATCTTTGCAAATAAACGGATAAAATAGAGATTAATTCGATTCGAAAAGTGGAACACAAAAGCAGAATTTGCGAATGCCCGGTCCAGACATAAGCGTCATGGTCTTATTTATAAAGTGCAGAAACTTTGCAAATAAATGGAAAAAATAGAGATTAATTCTAATCGAACAGTGGAACACAAAGGCAGAATTTGCGAACAACCTAACACATAAGTGTCGTGGTCTTATTTATAAAGTGCAGAAACTTTGCAAATAAACGGATAAAATAGAGATTAATTCGATTCGAAAAGTGGAACACATAAGCAGAATTTGCGAATGCCCGGTCCAGACATAAGCGTCATGGTCTTATTTATAAAGTGCAGAAACTTTGCAAATAAAGGGATAAAATAGAGATTAATTCGATTCGAAAGTGGAACACAAAAGCAGAATTTGCGAATACCCCGTCCAGACATAAGCGTTATGGTCTTATTTATAAAGTGCAGAAACTTTGCAAATAAACGGATAGACTAGATGTTATTTCGATTCGAAAAGTGGAACACAATAGGAAAATTTGCGAATACCCAGTCCAGACATAAGCGTCATGGTCTTATTTATAAAGTGCAGAATCTTTGCAAATAAACGGATAAAATAGAGATTAATTCGATTCGAAAAGTGGAACACAAAAGCAGAATTTGCGAATGCCCGGTCCAGACATAAGCGTCATGGTCTTATTTATAAAGTGCAGAAACTTTGCAAATAAAGGGATAAAAATAGAGATTAATTCGATTCGAAAAGTGGAACACAAAAGCAGAATTTGCGAACAACCGGTCCAGACATAAGCGTCATGGTCTTATTTATAAAGTGCAGAAACTTTGCAAATAAAGGGATAAAATAGAGATTAATTCGATTCGAAAAGTGGAACACAAAAGCAGAATTTGCGAATACCCCGTCCAGACATAAGCGTTATGGTCTTATTTATAAAGTGCAGAAACTTTGCAAATAAACGGATAGACTAGATGTTATTTCGATTCGAAAAGTGGAACACAATAGGAAAATTTGCGAATACCCAGTCCAGACATAAGCGTCATGGTCTTATTTATAAAGTGCAGAATCTTTGCAAATAAACGGATAAAATAGAGATTAATTCGATTCGAAAAGTGGAACACAAAAGCAGAATTTGCGAATGCCCGGTCCAGACATAAGCGTCATGGTCTTATTTATAAAGTGCAGAAACTTTGCAAATAAAGGGATAAAATAGAGATTAATTCGATTCGAAAAGTGGAACACAAAAGCAGAATTTGCGAACAACCGGTCCAGACATAAGCGTTATGGTCTTATTTATAAAGTGCAGAATCTTTGCAAATAAACGGATAAAATAGAGATTAATTCGAATCGAAAAGTGGAACACAAAAGCAGAATTTGCGAATGCCCGGTCCAGACATAAGCGTCATGGTCTTATTTATAAAGTGCAGAAACTTTGCAAATAAACGGATGAAATAAAGATTAATTCGATTCGAAAAGTGGAACACAAAAGCAGAATTTGCGAATACCCCGTCCAGACATAAGCGTTATGGTCTTATTTATAAAGTGCAGAAACTTTGCAAATAAACGGATAAGATAGAGATTAATTCGATTCGAAAGTGGAATGCAAAAGCAGAAGTTGTGAATACTTGGTCCAGACATAAGCGTCATGGTCTTGTTTAAATGAAACAGTGCAATTTAAAAAAATAAATGGTCATTGAGTAATTAAGCTAAATATGCGGAGTTCAAATATATAACTTGATCTGTGAAATTTTTTATAATTAGCTGTTTTTATTCTCCATCATTTAGATTATGTGATTAAGTTTATAATTGAAATACAAACTTTATCTCACTTATCAATGTTTTGCAATAAAGGAGAGTGTGAGTGAACCTGTGCAAAGAAAATTATTTGATAGAGTGATATTTATCATGCTTTTCAGTTTGTAGTTGAATTCTAGAATGGATTCTTTATAGTTCTCATTGATTGTATGTCAGTCTTTAGGACACCGATTACCCTAATGCGGCCACAATTTACAATGTGACGGCCACAAGCCCGTTATACGCAGAGTGGGGTATTGTTGTTTGCAAGTAATGCTATGGTTTTAATAGGATATCTGTCTCCTATTAAAATACATTCCTGTGTTGGATTTTGGATTAAATTCATGTCTTCTTCGGATTTTGGGATATTTAATTTTCATGGATTGTGATTGTGATTTTCAAGACTATTAATGTAAGTAAATGCCCAAATAGATATTTTTATTCATTTTTTTTTTTTAGTTTTGTTTTGTTTTGAAGCATTTATTATAAGAAATAATGTACATATGCACTTATACACCAAAGACTGCTTTCAACTACTTATTATTATTATTAATATTATTATTATTATTATTATATAATAATAATAATAATAACAATAATAATAATAATAATAATAATAATAATAATAATAATAATAATAATAATAATAATAATAATAATAATAATAATAATAATAATAATAATAATAATAATAATAATAATAATAAGTGCATTGAGTGAAATCCCAATCATGGTTGCCCAAATAAAACTGGCGCTAGAATCCCGACTACCTGTCTAAACGAATGTTGTTTGTACGATACATACTAACTACACGTTCAATATCGGGGGCAGAAAATATACGTTTGGTTTTATGAAATTAAAACAGTAGTCCCACATTGTTCTTTGATGTTATTTGTGGTTGCATTTGCTTTGAAACTTACACATTAATATATTGTGTTACATTGTTTACAAAATATTTCTGGTACTCGTATGCATGTGTAGTCAACGGTCAATCGTGTTCTTTATTATTTTATTATTAATTTTGGTTTGGCATCTTACATATGTGAATTTGACAGGTTGTTATGGATGGTAATTACTCGTATAACATTAAGTGATTTTTAAACATTTTTACGGCGTTTTAAATGTCTTTCTTGCATTCATTGCCGAGCACCTCCACTTTTCTGTTACTATTTTAACGATCAGCTGATTTTCTCTTGCCTCCCCTTTAATTTTGCGGACTTTTTTTCAGAACGAGGCGTGGGAGTGACTAATAAAGATATGTAGGTAAATCTGTGCATTGGAATGGCCAAGATCAGTCTGAGCTGATGTTATTCCTAGTTGACCTTTCCTTAGCCCCGTGCTCAGGATGATTAATACTCTGGATGAGCGGCTATGCTGTCTTGTGGTATGACACTCGCTTTCGGATCGGAAGGTCCTGTGTTCGAACCTTGCTCGGCGCATAGTTGAGTCATTGGAAAAGACTCTTTACTCACATTCGCTCACCGTAAAATGAGTAACTGGCCGTTAACAACGTTGCTCTGTCGGAAAAAAAATTTGCAATATCAAGATCAATTAAGTGTTGCTGTTGGCCAGGGACCCCTTGCAAAGAGCTTTGAGCACGTTTAGTGAATATTGCGCTATATAAAAGCTCAACTTTAAAGCTCAACATTAAGAAATTGTGGATTTGATAGGATTGACAATGACATTGTTATATGACTTTGGTTGATTTTAGAAAAAAAGAGTTATCACTCAGAACTGAAAATCCCAAAGAGCAGGAATTTATCATTCTTCTTAAAGTGCTGTGCGGACTGTACAGAATATTTACAACCCTTTTGAGAAGAGCCCCGCCCAATGTATCGCCTCTCCAGTGGATCAGCACCTTGTCGCGGCTTGAGAGCTTGTGTGCCTCAATGATCCGATGGAAATGTCTGCGAGAGAGTGACAGTGTCACCCATGCTGAACTGTCAACGGTGAGAAGCCAGACTAAAACTGATCCAATTGGGACCTAGATGTAAGAAAACCGCTTTGTCAGAACCCAGTAGAGCTCATGGCGTGTGTGAGTGTGTGTTGGGGGTGGGGGGTGCAAAGGATTCACTTCCTATAGAAAAGAAATCGGATTAAAAGTCAACCTATGCTCCAATTTTGGATAGATAGAGCTCGTAATCGAGGAGAAATGCCTATGATAAAAGAACTGGAAGGGCCTTCTATAATGAAAGATGAAGTTAGGAACGTCATGAAAAGCATGAAAAATGGAAAAGCTGCAGGACCTGATGCCATAACAATTGAAGCCTTGACTGGCCTGGGTGAATGGGGGATTGAATTCATCACAAACCTTCTAAATCAAGTGTATGACACAGGAAAAATGCCAACTGATATGAAACGATCCATTTTTATAGCACTACCAAAAAAGCCAGGGGCAGTTGATTGTGAACAACACAGAACTATTAGCCTAATGAGCCACCTCACAAAAATTCTTTTGAAGATAATTTTACTAAGAATAAGAAATAAAATACGACCTGAAATTGGGGAGATGCAATTTGGTTTTGTTGAGGACAAGGGTACCAGAAATGGAATATTCACATTATCAATGCTGATGGAAAGATGTATTGAAGTAAATAAAGATCTGTATATGTGTTTCATCGACTATTCAAAAGCCTTTGATAAAGTACAACACGAAAAACTATTCAAAATTCTATCATCCTTGGACATTGATGGTAACGATTTAAGAATATTACGGAATTTGTACTGGGAACAAGAAGCAGCAATGCGTGTTGACAACGAGCTAAGCAGTTTTACACCTATTAGAAGAGGAGTTAGGCAGGGGTGTGTTTTGTCTCCAGATTTATTCAACCTCTATAGTGAAATGATATTAAGAGATATCGAACATAAGAAGGGGGTGTGTATTGGAGGAAAGAATGTAACAAATCTGAGGTATGCAGATGATACGGTTCTACTGGCAGAATCTGAACATGAACTACAAGAATTACTGGATGTTGTAGTCAGGAGTAGTGAAAATATGGGACTGGAACTGAATATATCTAAAACAGAATGTATGACGGTATCTAAAAATAATAACCCACCAGCCTGTGTAATAACAAGCAGAGGACAAACAATACAACAAGTTGAATGTTTCAAATATTTAGGCTTCAATGTAACATCCAATGGAAAATCAGATTGTGAAATAAAGAAAAGAATAGGTATGGCGAAAAATGCATTCAACCAGCTGCATACAATTATGAAAAACAGGAATATTAGCATGAAAACAAAAATCAAAGTCCTGGATTGCTATGTACTGTCTGTGCTGCTATATGGTTGTGAGAGCTGGACCATAAACAAGACCATGGTTAAAAGACTGGAGGCAGTGGAAATGTGGTTTTACAGAAGAATGATGAGGGTGTCATGGATGGAAAGGAAAAGAAATGAAGAAATTTTAGAAATGGCCAACAGAAAAAGATCACTGATAACAAAAATCATCAAACGCCAAATGGAATTTTTAGGACACATTATCCGCCACCCTGGTTTGGAAATACTCGCCTTGACTGGAAAGATGAATGGAAAAAGAATAAGAGGAAGACAAAGAATAACGTATTTGAAAGGGATAAGAACTTGGACAGATGAAGCTGAGAAAGGTGGCGCTGCTTTAATAGAATTGGCAAGAGATAGATCAGCTTGGCGGAAGATGACCTCCGACGTCTGCTTCAGATATGGAACTACATGAGATGAGAGCTCGTAAGCAAGGTCTAAGAGAGGGCCTATTCACATTAAACCAAGGATGTGATGGACTCTATAGCTCGGAAGAGAAACCCGCCTAGGAGAAGAAGCTGTCACGGGCTTAATGGCTCTAATGGACTACTTTTTCATTCCCGACCAACAGTTGGATCAAAGAAGTGATTTGAATTTTTACTGCTGGCTTTCTTTAGGTGATCATCGCTCTATTTTCTGATGTAGTGTGCGTATGTGGATAGAAACAGACTAGAACATAACCGTGGCAATGTACGTAGAAGATGCAAAGCAAAACAAAAAGCTACTCGTAGAGCTGGGGCTTCACGGTCACTGTCAAGTGAATGCCTGTGCAACGCGAAGGCCCAGATAAGCTAGCTTTTGTCTCGTTAGCCTCACCTTCGAACACGCCTCTGGTTATCTCAAAGAAAAGATGAAGATGCTGTTGTACGCTCGCTCCCTCTTTAGTTTTAAAGGCGTTCTTTCAATCTGAGACCCCTTTTAAAGTACTGTGTCGAAAAAGTTGCTTGAACTAACGTATCAAATTGATTTAACTTTCAACAGCGAAGGCGTGATCGAAAACAAGGGAAGCAATCCAATTTATCGTAGCCCAAACCAATGAACTAAGCAGTTGTTCCCCTTTGTGCATTTGAGATTGAACCAGGGACGGTCGTCTTGCAGAGTGGAGATGGAGACATTTTTAGGCAAGTGTACCCATTTATTAAACAGCTCTGTAAGATTTTGTCTTGAATTAGGTAGAGAGAGCAAAACGTTAATAGATTGACCTTATTGTTGTCTTGTTGTAGTTGTCATTGTTCTACTACTACTACTACTACTACTACTACTACTACTACTACTACTACTACTACTACTACTACTACTACTACTATACTACTACTATTACTACTACAGCTACAGCTACTCCAACTACCATTGCTATTACCATTACTACTATTCAACAAATAAGGATAATAATTTTTTTAAATGCTAAATACTAATAATACTGATATTAATGATACAAATAAAAATGTTATTCTATGTAACATTTAAATGACATTAATTGTTCAGGAGATTGGAAAATTATAGTAAGTTTTATAATAGTTTTAAATCATTTACATTGTGTTTATGGGCCTATTTCGCATTGATCAGATAAAATTTAAGATTTTAGAATATTTGACAAATGTTTTTGTTACACAAATCCATTTCCAATTCAGTACGTTAATAAACCAAAAAGCTCTACAGAAATGCAAACAAAATGCGGTTTAGTATTAGTAGTCGTAGTAGTAGTAGTAGTAGTAGTAGTAGTAGTAGTAGTAGTAGTAGTAGTAGTAGTAGTAGTAGTAGTAGTAGTAGTAGTAGTAGTAGTAGTAGTAGTAGTAGTACCCATTTAGTATCCCCTAATCATGATATTTATCACAACAATGACTATTTTCGATATAGTGAGATCCATTTTATGTTTTACTATTTCTAGAATTCTTCGAGAGTATGATTCAGTTGGCAGAACAGGAACTGGTAGTCCGCCATTGTACGCGTCGATAACAACCAGCCGATCATCCAACGATTTTCACTACATGCCGCCATACACTCGTGCTCATTTTCAAACAAGGCCAAGCGCCCCAGACTACGAGAACCACAACGGTCGAAGGGATAACCCTGAAACACAGCGCAGTTCTGATGACTATTATGACGAAGTTCCACCACAATGGGCCCCAATAACTTTACACAGTAACTGATACTTTATTTTGATAATGTTCACGCCGACGCTTAAATCTCTAATTTAAGTTAAATTATGTACTTTCTGAATTAATCTCCAAATTGTGTATTGCTCAAAAATTATTAATTGAGATCGATATTATTTTTATTGTTTTCATCAGAGGGGTTTTTGAGTCTTCTTTAGACTGATTTGAATTAAAGAATTATTAAAGCTCAATGTTTTCATTTCTTTATCTATATTTTAGTTTTTGTATTTATCTGGTATTATATCAGAATGAACTAGATGAAGAAAATTGTTTTTAAGAAAATGATCAAAACTAGGAAATGTTCATTTTTACACGTTTAAGAAAAGAAACTAACTTTCATCAATGAAGCCAATTATTTTATATCATAAAATTGTATAAGTTGAACTTGAGATTTAATTTAAATCACCACGAAATAATAGCACTTTCTGGCGATTGGCCGCATCTAATCTTACTTATGCGTTCGTCTGTTCGAGCAAAACGATTTAATTTTAATAAAATTGATTTTAAAAATTACCCTGTCATTTTATTGATCCAGAGAGAATCCTAAGTACACGTACGTATGTGTCAGTTTCATACAATACAATGTGTTATATTGGCTTCTACTGTATAAATAATATTTATTAAATACCTGTTTGGTGGAAATAGGATAGAAATTCTAACATTGGATCTGATGGAAAGCATTCTACAGCAAAAAAAATGCCTCGTCAAGTCTTTCTACATGGTTCAAAAACCAGTATATTATTTAGATGCACAGGCCTTGTTGATTTAAGCAGAGAGATTAATATAGTGGATGTTTAAATGATATCATCAATTAAACTGCATGTGCTGATTATTTTCACCGCGTTAATGGATTTATTTCAACGTATACATTTGACACGGACACCTAATTCTTTTCTATCAATGTTTTTTTTTTTTTGCACCAAATTTCGGATAAAAATCCGAGGTAAGGTCAACCGGTCCTTTAATTATTGATCAATTTATATGACTCTAATCTTGGAAAAAAACCCTCCCAAACCTGGGACGTTACGAAATCTTCCATAGTCCCAGGTTTGAGAGTTTTTTTTCCCAAGATGAAGGTCATTTAAATCAATCGATACTTGAAGGACGAGTTTTCTGGTCCACCTTTTACATTATGTGTCTTTCCAGAGTACGACAGATAACTGGTTAAAGTCAAACTGTTTCAAATTTGGGAAATTAAAAATGTTGGAATTCAAGAAATAGAAAAGCACCCAATTCACCGAAATTATATATTGTGACTCCAATTTTATTGGAATCTAATTTTAACACCGAATTAATTCCGATAAAATACCGTTTATTACAACGGGTCACATTTGTGTCCAATCATCTCAATACTGTATTTTGTCGAGTGAACCTAACGATAAGTAATGAAATGTAAGCTTCAATTTATTGAACGAAGACAGATAATGTGGACGTTTTGTCTTTCCCCTTTATCAACAAATCACGATGAATCATCATCACAGCTTGTCGCTCCAACACCGAACCTACTCCACAGCATCTGGGGAGCAGACACTTAGGTCATGATCAGTGCCTCTGGGCCTGTCCTGGCATTCTCTAAGTTAAGGATGTGCTCCATCGTCTGCTCTGGGCATTCACATAATATACACAAGCTAATCTCAGCAAATCTCCACTTTTTTCATGCTTTCAGCTGTTCTCCCAAGTTTTGCCTGCGCTCTGTTCAGTGTTACCCATTTATTCCTGGGGAACTCAGTGCAGTAGGGCAGTTCTTCTCTCGGATCTTCAACGGCTTCATTTGCATGATTGTCTCACTCCCTTCATGTGGAAAGTCTGTATTCCGCTGTATGGTCAGGGTTGATGCTTCCTTCCATCATGAGGCTCTTTCTCGATTTCAGTTTTCTTGTCGTTGGGTTGTGGTCATGGAGGGGTGCCTTGGCTCCATTTCCTGTTTATATTTCTGGGCTTTGGAAGTATTGGCTCTTCGAATGTGGGGAGGTACAATGCCAGCCAGCCGATGGAGGACGGAAACTGCAGTCCTTTTCAAATGACCAGTAATTATCCGGCAGGTGTTATGTAGCTCGGGGTCAATCATTTTGGCATGTCAGATTTTTGCCCAAACTGGTGAGGCTTATTAGGCTGATGAATAGCAGAGGGCTAGTGCGGTTGTCTTGATAGATTTTGGGTCTGCTCCCCATGAAGTGCTTGCCAGTTTTCTTAGGAGGTTGTTTCGTATGGCCACCTTTGCTTTTGTTTTCTTTATGTACTGAGAGGACAGTGCGCGGTCCACTGTGACACCGAGGTACACGAGTAATGTGTTGTTCTCCAATATATTCCAATTCTAGGAGATCATCAGTTCACTGTTGGCTTGGTTTTTTTAATGGAATGCGAACACTTGAGTTTTTCCTGGGTCGGCAATTAGTAAGTGTCTTCAGGGCATCTGGTAGTCTCTCCTCAATGGCCAACACAATGAATGAAACACTGAGGACGAACTACGCCATTCTCATATTTCTCATTCGTCTTTGGTGTTTCATTCATTCATCGTGATTTTTTGATAAAGGGGAAACCCGGGACGTCCACATTATATGTCTTAGTTCAGTAAATTAAAGCTTACATCTTATTACTTATCATTATTTTTCCCTTCGTGCTTCACACTAGCCGAATTCAGTCCGAGCCAATGTTATCCTTGTCAGTTTTCGCGATCAGCAGTCAGGAGGTCAATGATTGGAAGTGTTATAGATTTCTGTCGAGGCTGTGGATTTGATATAAAAAGGTATTATTATTATTATTATTATTATTATTATTATTATTATTATTATTATTATTATTATTATTATTATTATTATTAATAATAATATAGTGGGGATTTATTAACCGGAATACCACTTAAATTAGTTATCTAGAAATAACAACAAATTGAAAAAAATGAACACTGAAATAGCATATCTCCAGGGTTTGATAATAATCTATATTCTCCCCAATGCTACATTTATAATAACGCCCTCAACTTAAGCAGGTAAAACGAATCATGTCTCTATTAAATATTTTGTAAGCCTGTGATTGCAGCAGCTCCTAATGGTTCAAAACAAGAATGTTCGGACGATCTATCCAGGCGACAACAGCTTCTATTGCTATCACAATACTCTATAATGACGGTCTATCCAGGTGTCAGCAGTAGCCTCTAATGGTGTCACACTACAATGTTATGATGATCAATCCAGGTCATCGTGTTTAATCGCAAACTGGCAAAGTCACAACGCAACGTTTAACTAGATGCTATGCAGTTTCGGGCTCCTGACCTCAAATCGTACATGTTGACAAGTCCCCACTGATGAAGAGAGTGCCTTCTATCGCTGGTACAGAATCATGGCAACTTCTCTCCCAGTTTCGAGGAGTCTACACAGGGAATGAATGGGTAACACTGAACAGAGCGCAGGCAAAACTTGGGAGAACAGCTGAAAGCATGAAAAAAGTGGAGACTTGCTGAGATTAGCTTGTGTATATTATGTGGATGCCTAGAGCAGACGATGGAGCACATCCTTAACTTAGAGAATGCCAGGACGGGCCCAGAGGCACTGATCATGACCTAAGTGTCTGCTCCCCAGATGCTGTGGAGTAGGTTTGGTGTTGGAGCGACAAGCTATGATGATGATTCATCGTGATTTGTTGATAAAGGGGAAAGACAAAACGTCCACATTATCTGTCTTCGTTCAATAAATTGAAGCTTACATTTCATTACTTATCGTTAGGTTCAATCGACAAAATACAGTATTGAGATTATTGGACACAAATGTGACCCGTTGTTATAAACGGTATTTTATCGGAATTAATTCGGTGTTAAAATTAGATTCCAATAAAATTGGAGTCACAATATATAATTTCGGTGAATTGGGTGCTTTTCTATTTCTTGAATTCCAACATTTTTAATTTCCCAAATTTGAAACATTTTGACTTTAACCAGTTATCTGTCGTACTCTGGAAAGACACATAATGTAAAAGGTGGACCAGAAAACTCGTCCTTCAAGTATCGATTGATTTAAATGACCTTCAGCTTGGGAAAAAAAAACTCTCAAACCTGGGACTATGGAAGATTTCGTAACGTCCCAGGTTTGGGAGGGTTTTTTTTTCAAGATTAGAGTCATATAAATTGATCAATAATTAAAGGACCGGTTGACCTTACCTCGGATCTTTATCCGAAATTTGGTGCAAAAAAAAACATTGATAGAAAAGAATTAGGTGTCTGTGTCAAATGTATGCGTTGAAATAAATCCATTAAAGCGGTGAAAATAATCAGCACAGGCAGTTTAATTGATGATATCATTTAAACATCCACTATATTAATCTCTCTGCTTAAATCAACAAGGCCTGTGCATCTAAATAATATACTGGTTTTTGAACCATGTAGAAAGACTTGACGAGTCATTTTTTTTGCTGTAGAATGCTTTCCATCAGATCCAATGTTAGAATTTCTATCCTATTTCCACCAAACAGGTATTTAATAAATATTATTTATACAGTAGAAGCCAATATAACACATTGTATTGTATGAAACTGACACATACGTACGTGTACTTAGGATTCTCTCTGGATCAATAAAATGACAGGGTAATTTTTAAAATCAATTTTATTAAAATTAAATCGTTTTGCTCGAACAGACGAACGCATAAGTAAGATTAGATGCGGCCAATCGCCAGAAAGTGCTATTATTTCGTGATGATTTAAATTAAATCTCAAGTTCAACTTATACAATTTTATTATATAAAATAATTGGCTTCATTGATGAAAGTTAGTTTCTTTTCTTAAACGTGTAAAAATGAACATTTTTGATCATTTTCTTAAACACAATTTTCTTCATCTAGTTCATTCTGATATAATACCAGATAAATACAAAAACTAAAATATAGATAAAGAAATGAAAACATTGAGCTTTAATAAGTTCTTTAATTCAAATCAGTCTAAAGAAGACTCAAAAACCCCTCTGATGAAAACAATAAAAATAATATTGATCTCAATTAATAATTTTTGCAGCAATACACAAATTGGAGATTAATTCAGAAAGTACATAATTTAACTTAAATAAGAGATTTAAGCATCGGCGTGAACATTATCAAAATAAAGTATCAGTTACTGTGTAAAGTTATTGGGGCCCATTGTGGTGGAACTTCGTCATAATAGTCATCAGAACTGCGCTGTGTTTCAGGGTTATCCCTTCGACCGTTGTGGTTCTCGTAGTCTGGGGCGCTTGGCCTTGTTTGAAAATGAGCACGAGTGTATGGCGGCATGTAGTGAAAATCGTTGGATGATCGGCTGGTTGTTATCGACGCGTACAATGGCGGACTACCAGTTCCTGTTCTGCCAACTGAATCATACTCTCGAAGAATTCTAGAAATAGTAAAACATAAAATGGATCTCACTATATCGAAAATAGTCATTGTTGTGATAAATATCATGATTAGGGGATACTAAATGGGTACTACTACTACTACTACTACTACTACTACTACTACTACTACTACTACTACTACTACTACTACTACTACTACTACTACTACTACTACTACTACTACTACGACTACGACTACTAATACTAAACCGCATTGTGTTTGCATTTCTGTAGAGCTTTTTGGTTTATTAACGTACTGAATTGGAAATGGATTTGTGTAACAAAAACATTTGTCAAATATTCTAAAATCTTAAATTTTATCTGATCAATGCGAAATAGGCCCATAAACACAATGTAAATGATTTAAAACTATTATAAAACTTATTATAATTTTCCAATCTCCTGAACAATTAATGTCATTTAAATGTTACATAGAATAACATTTTTATTTGTATCATTAATATCAGTATTATTAGTATTTAGCATTTAAAAAATTATTATCCTTATTTGTTGAATAGTAGTAATGGTAATAGCAATGGTAGTTGGAGTAGCTGTAGCTGTAGTAGTAATAGTAGTAGTAGTAGTAGTAGTAGTAGTAGTAGTAGTAGTAGTAGTAGTAGTAGTAGTAGTAGTAGTAGTAGTAGTAGTAGTAGTAGTAGTAGAACAATGACAACTACAACAAGACAACAATAAGGTCAATATATTAACGTTTTGCTCTCTCTACCTAATTCAAGACAAAATCTTACAGAGCTGTTTAATAAATGGGTACACTTGCCTAAAAATTTATCCATCTCCACTCTGCAAGACGACTGTCCCTGGTTCAATTTCAAATGCATAAAGGGGAACAACTGCTTGGTTCATTGGTTTGGGCTACGATAAATTGGATTGCTTCCCTTGTTTTCGATCACGCCTTCGCTGTTGAAAGTTAAATCAATTTGATACGTTAGTTCAAGCAACTTTTTCGACACAGTACATTAAAAGGGGTCTCAGATTGAAAGAACGCCTTTAAAACTAAAGGGGGAGCGAGCGTACAACAACATCTTCATCTTTTCTTTGAGATAACCAGAGGCGTGTTCGAAGGTGAGGCTAACGAGACAAAAGCTAGCTTATCTGGGCCTTCGCGTTGCACAGGCATTCACTTGACAGTGACCGTGAAGCCCCAGCTCTACGAGTAGCTTTTTGTTTTGCTTTGCATCTTCTACGTACATTGCCACGGTTATGTTCTAGTCTGTTTCTATCCACATACGCACACTACATCAGAAAATAGAGCGATGATCACCTAAAGAAAGCCAGCAGTAAAAATTCAAATCACTTCTTTGATCCAACTGTTGGTCGGGAATGAAAAAGTAGTCCATTAGAGCCATTAAGCCCGTGAAGCTGGAGTTCATCCCAGTTTTTATAGTGTTGAACGTACAATAGCAATTGCTTTCTACCTTTTGATAGGACGCTAGTATATTGCAAAATACTTTCCATCGGTTCTAACATATTGACTTACTTAATCCTTTTCGGGCCTTGGTGCACATAGGGCATCCACCAGACATCTCCATTTTTTGCGATCGTATGCTTTTGCGGTGGCTGTAGTTCAGGACAGGCCTGCTTCCTTCAATTCTTTCTCTATTGTCCTTCGCCAGGTTTCTTTGGGTCTTCCCCGCTTTCTCTTCCCATCTGCTGTCCAGTACACGGCTGTCTTGGGAAGTGGCCCTTTGTCCATTCTGGCCACGTGAACCAGCCAACGCCATTTTCTTCTTTTTATGTGGCTTCAATGCTAGTGCAGTCAGCTTTCTTTAATAGATCCACTGTTTTTATTTTTGTAGGCCAAAATATATTGAAATTATTTTTAGACACTTGTTTTGAAAGGTTTCGAGTTTCTGTGTTAAGGAGGATCTCATTTTCCAGCTTTCACTTCCACAAAGCAGTACACTTAAATCATGGCTTTTGTATATTTTCAGCTTAGTCTTTCTCATAATTTGCTTTGATTTCCAAAAGTTTTTCAGCATGCCGAAAGCCTGGTTTGCCTTTTGGATTCTATGCTTGATGTCGGGTTTTGCATTCCTGTAGTTTGTTATTTTGGATCCAAGGTAGGACAACTCTGTTACCTCTTCAATTATATGTCCATCTATCCTAATTGCCAATTGGACAATTACAGAAGACATTAGAAAGAAACTGGAGGAAGCAGAAATGTTGTTTCTTAGAAGAATGTTAAGAATCTCATGGGCAGAGAAGAAAACTAATTAAGAAGTATAAGAGCAAGCTGAATCTAAAAGGTTAATAATTCGTACAATAAGAAAAAGACAAATGCAATTTTTAGGGCACCTAAATCGACATAAATGTATTGAACACCTTGCTCTCACAGGAAAGGTAGAAAGTGAAAAGAGTAATGGTAGACAAAGAAAAACATATTTGAATAGTTTGAGCAGCTGGGTAACAAAGAAAGAAAAGAGTAATATTAGTTTTTTAAGATTATTATTAGAGAGATGAATGGCGTACCATGATCACCGATGTCTGGCACAGACTTGGTACTTGAAGAGGAAGAAGCTCCTAATTGCACGGTCAATCACCAGCATGTACACGAGCAAATCGAAATTTATTTCAGTCCAATGTTCAAGGCGTATTTGTGTAGTACGTTTAGTTTCTCTGAGGCGTCTCTGTGTTTATTGGAAACTAACGCGAGATCCTCTGAGTAGTCTATCTCTTCCAGAAAGGATGTCAGTGTCCAGCGAATGCCCTTTTCAAATCATCAATTGTATTTTTCATGTCCCAGTTTAGAGCCAGGATAAACAGAAGCGGGGAGAGTATGTAGCCTTGTTTTACACCAGTTGTTACATTAAAGCTGTCTGTTAAGTTATTTCAACTTGGCATTGGTAGTTGTTGTACATTGCTTTTATTTAGTAACATACCCAGCTACCAAATCATTGCTGGACAGACAAAAATCTAGGCTTCATTTAGGATCGATCTCGGTTCCTTTTCGTGTGAAGTTCTACCAACAGAGTTATCGGGACCCCCAATCTCGCGTTGAATTTTAAGCATAAGATACCACAACATACTACAACATAACACAACATTTCTAAACAATTTGAGTGAACATAAGTGCTTTCATTGAGGAGTGTGCCTTTTGTTACTTAATCTTTGGCCTGCAAAAACGGTTACGTATACAAAATGTTTCAATTGTCGCTAATTTGTAATTGGAATGCTAACTGTTCAAAGTTAACTCTTTAAAGCGGAGGTTCAACTTCTTTTATCTTAGTTTCTCGCATTTTTCAAATGATCGTTGCTGCAGACTTCCTCGTATTCACAAAAGAGAGCAGTGACAGCGATGCCACTGGAGTTGCTACAGAATCACATCTCTATTTCCACTCTCATGGTAAAAGTTTTTTAAAAGCTTTGATGGCCAAGAAAAAAAAACCAACATCGCCAGTATAATATCAGATTCTCTTGACTTGGGATCGAACTTCATACCGTGACCATCAAAACATATTGATATTTTTGATATTAGTAATATTTTATAAGTCTTCGGACACAAGTCACCACTTCTTCCAAACTTATAAACAGTTCTGTAAAATGTTTATTATATTTCTGAAAAGGGGTCTGTGATTCCATCAGAGAACGAGAAAGTCTGATTTTTAAAGTTGTTCTCTCTTGTGCTTTTCTTTCTTCTTTGACCAGCACTTTATAATCAACAGTTTATCAAAATGTTTATCTATTTATAGTTTTGTTTACCTGCATGAACAGCCCCACAGCCAGTAAACGGCTGAGAGGAAGGTGGCCATCAATGAAAACGCCAGCAATAATCCAAACACGCTGAAACCCTCAACCTTGACACTGGGGAAACAATGGATACAGATGGCATGGGATGGTGGTGATGAAAATGATGATGAAGATGATGATGATGATGATGATGATGATGATGATGATTATGATGATGATTATGATGATGGTGGTGGTGGTGATGTTGATGATGATAATGATGATAAAGATGGTGATGATGATGATTTCTGGTTATCATTTGAATGGAGTGACTTTTATTGCGTGGTCATTGACGTGTTTATTCCTCTCTGATCTAAAGGAAGGCTTCGAGTTCATGTCCTTGATCAGGAAATCAGATGAAAAGTCCTTGGAAAAGGTTTGTTTTGTCGTTCGTAAATATTCAATGGTATACTCTGGTATCTCAAAACAAAGTGGTTTAAAAGGAAAGGATCGAATGGAACTCTTAGCAAAGGGCTAAGCATTGAGTAGTAGCCAAAGTGATTAAGGGAAATAGCCGAGGCTTTACTATGTAGTTAGTTGACCTTGAGATATTCATGGAAAAGTAAGGGTTTTCATTTTTTAATTTATATCGAAAAATAAGAATTAAGTCTCAGCACGAAATAACAAATGCGTGGTAAAAGGCAATATCGATTGGTGATTGGTCGGCAACATGGCTCATTCCACTTCAATGACAAATTTTGAAATCAGCAAAGTTTGGAATATCAAATTTATAAATTTGAGTCATGTTCAAGTTCAAAGATTTATTTTTAGTCAATTGCCAATAACTCATACATTGACAGAGAATTTCCATTTCACAAATCAGAACATACAAATTTATAACTGACCGAAGCAAACAAACAAAATGATTATATAAATAGATGAATAGATTAATTAGTTAAGGATCAGGCAGTGGTGTAAGATAAAGATCTGAAAAAGTGTGTATGAAACTACCAGACATAGCAAGAAAGAAAAATACAAGAATATAAAACTATCCCGAAACATCAGCCTGCCTCGACAGGGAATCGAACCTGAGACCGGTAATCAAGAAGTCTGAGCTTCGATCCCCTATTGGGCTTTATTTATTGGGTGTTTTTTTGTTTGTTTGTTGTTCTTTTTTTTGTCTTTTGCTTGTTTTGTTGATATTTTATTGGGGGGGGGGGGGTTGTATTTTTCTGTCTTTATTTGTCTTGCACCATTTCCTACACACTTTTTAGATCATTAAAGATTGCAATTCTCCATAAACTGAAAATACTGATAATTTGATTTTTGTATGCAGCAATATTTAATGCTTGAAACAGTAAAATTAGAGCAATGAAGCTTAGGTTAAGGTTATGACAGGTATCAAATAGCATTGACCAAGCGTCCTAGTTGGCTTAACGGTTATGTGTCTCTTCTTATAAAAACTTAAGCGATGTTGAGTGGGGTTAGGACTGGATGGGTAATTGTGTTCGTTTTACTCTTGCCCTGACGTTGTGCCCTTGGGTGAGCCACTTTACACGCAATACTAATCCGATTTTATTATTTATGAGTCACTGGTTGTTAGTAGATGTTAGAGATATTGCAAGAGAGCTTGCAGAAACAGGGACGCCTAGCAGGCAAATTGTAAGAATATTTTTGCTCCATATGAAATGGATGTAATGTGTAAGCGCACTGACTTTGGTTAACCTCTAGAATTTCAATTTATAGTTATTTCTTCAATGTTTAAAAAATGGTCTCATTGGCACAAGGCTCAAAGAACAACTTAATTCTGGTCTCTATAACCTACAGGATTAAAATATGTGTTGCCTTGATCTGACAGACCTATCAAATCAAATCAATAATAATTTTGAACATCTATATAGCTCAATTCCGTGGAATCAACAAACTCATTGCGCTTCAAATGTCCATTTGATACCAAACAAATTGTTTGCCAGACGTCGTTATTACACTCGTACCAATTTTTTAACTACCTACAACCAGTTTCTCAATCACACTTTTCTAATGATGTAGTTATTGTCATCCATCCGGCCATTTATCATTTTCAACATTGCTTGCTTTTATTGCAAGAAGATAAAACATAGACGAGAGCCACTGACGTCACGACAATCCCCAATCACGGAAATACCTGGTAGTCATAAATGTCAGGAATATTTTCCAACCGGTCCTGATGCACGTCAGTGGGAGACTAACGTAATCTTTATTTTAACTGCTGTACTCTGGAAAAACTCTATTAAATATTTTGCCAGATAACTCGTCATTCAAATATCGATCGATTTACATGACCGACGACTTGGCAAAAATTCTCAAAACCTCGCGAGGCACTTTAACAAAGTCCCAGGTTTTGAGCGTTTTGCCAAGATGAGGGTCAAGATGATACAACCAACATCTACTTACTCGGATGCATCAAACTCGTCCATCTCCATTTAGAAACTTCAACAGGGGTTGTATTTATTTCAAGTTCATTGACACTCCTGCTGCCTAAGGAGAGAAATACTATAAATTATAGTATAATGATAAAATATTATTTGAAAAGGGATATATGAATAATAATAACAAACAACAACAATAATAATAATAATAATAATAATAATAATAATAATAATAATAATAATAATAATAATAATAATAATAATAATAATAATAATAGTGGATTAGTCTTGTATAGCGCATTTTCTAAATTATGTCGTCAATGTGCTGGAGGCTGACAAAGGGCATCTGTAAAAAGCTAGACGCATTCCAAAACAACTGCTTTAGGAAGATATTGGGGATATTCATAAACCATCTCAAACTGCAATTTGATGAGAGAACAGGGATAGAGCCTGTATTTCTCCTTGTGAAGAGAAGAGGATAAAGGTGAACTGGCCACGTTCGTTGGATGAACCATGGAACCACGGGTCGCCCTCAGATGGCAGTGGATTTGGGACAGATGCCAAAGATGGCAACAGGCCGTGATGGTTGGAGATCTACTGTGTCGGGTCTATGCCCAGCTGAAGAATCAATTGGATAAGAAAAGGGGTGCTTCTTGATGGTTCTGAAAATAACATTCATATCCGGGGTTCCACGACAGAAAAGAGTCGTCTGCCCAAACCATTGTTTATAAAAAGAGAAACTATACGTTTAGATTTATCCGATGATGATCTCAGTGGCCTGGACGGCGTATAAGGATGTAATATGTTTTTATGTAGATAGGGGCTTCATCATTTAGACATTTAAAGCGTATCATTTCGATTTTGTAGGTAAATCTCCCTTTGTTAGCCAGTGCAGTTCGTAGAGCATCGGGAGGGAGTGGGCCTTTACGAAAAAAATCCGAAACGTAATACGGAAATTGTAATGAGCAACCTGAATGCTTCGATAAGATGCAATAATGGCACGAATTAAGAGTATGGTATCTAACAGACCCAGCTACCCCAATCACTGTTGAGTTGACAGAGGGGTCAGATATAACTAGTCGTGACCGGTACAAGTTCCTTTGGTACAATCTGAGCCATTCGGACCCCGTCACTGCCTGTTGCCATACACTAAGCACACTGGAGTCAAGCGAGGTCATGTATATGAAGGTCCAAGAATACGAAACCAGTTTTTAAAAATTATTGTCGACCGTTCATTCCCTGGGCATGATTAGGTTTGTTCCGAACAAGACACTGTAACACTTTCCATCTATAGCTGTTTTTCATCAACACGTGAAAATTGATTCACTCTGTCCAATTGTTGTTTATTCTTATTAAAGACCAACTGACAAACAAACAAACGATACACTCCTTTTATTTATTAGATCCGAAAAGAAACTAAAATCTGTCCTAACTATAAATGTTCTTATTTGATCTTCTTGATAATTTCAAATACTACAAAGCTACCTCAGTTGCTTTCCATATATTAATTCTTTTGCAAGTTAAACGTAAATCAAAATTTAAAAAAAAAAACCAATGATATTTTTAAAATATTGATTAGTAACTTCCTTGGAAATTTCGCCCTCTCATCATATTATTGTCGGAGTTCAACAGCTGGTTAATGAAGGGGCGTAACTACTTAATTGATTGGTTTGAGGACAGGAAAAATGGAGTTATTTCCCCTGATTTCATCACTATTTCACTATTACTTGCAATCAATGGCACATTTCAATTAAAAGAATGTACCTTTGTCTTTTTAAAGTCTACCAGGATTAGGCTATATCATGGGAAAAAAAAAAGAGAGAGAGTGAGAGAGAGAGAGAGAGAGAAAGCGAGAGAGAGAGAGGGAGACGGAGAGAGAGAAAGAGAAAGAGAGGGAGAGGGAGAGGGATAGATAGATCGATCAATCGATAGATAGATAGATAGATAGATAGATAGATAGATAGATAGAGAGAGAGAGAGAGAGAGAGAGAGAGAGAGAGAGAGAGAACTTCATATAATAACTGTGTAATCATAATTGTGACCCATTGTCTCAAAACGGTATTGTGTCGTGGCGAACCAGAAGCTAAAATGTCAGAATGAAATTAGAGTGATCAAAAATTATGAATACCTTGTAATAAGAACTCTCCTCAATAAAGCTATAAATTCAATTTTCAGAATTTTATTTCCCGACATAATACTGTTTGGGGGCGATGGGACATAATTTTAAACGATACTATACTATATAGGGTGTCCCAAAAAAGTATATATATTTTAAAACCTTTAAAACGTGAGAGCTTATGTAATGTCACTATTATTTAAAATGTAGTTAAAATGAAAAAAAAACAATAACATGACACTTATATGAATATTTTTGCACTTATATCATCATCATCATGGCTTATCCCTCCTGGGCGTGGCCTCCGATACTGCCAACCGAATCTTCTGTCCTACGCCATCCTTTCACATTCAGTCACTGGCTTATTCATCCATTCGCCGATGTCTTGTGGCCATCGTCTTCTAGGTCTCCCTCTCCCTCTTTTACCCAACCACAATACCTTCTGAAAATTCGTTTTAAGGGTGTCATGTCTCTTGATTCCCAATGCCCAGGGACTCTTTGAACTTTTTTGTTAGTTTCCTTTGTTGTCCAGAGAATACGGGGAATTTTCTGGTATCATTTCATTTCAAATGCATTAATTTCATTCTCATTAAGTTTTGTGATTGTCCATATAATGCTGTTGGAGATGTTGTAGTAGTAGTAGTAGTAAGCTTCGCAGTCCGAACGACGCTTGCTGAGAATTGTGTGATTTAGTAGTAGTAGTAGTAGTAGTAGTAGTAGTAGTAGTAGTAGTAGTAGTAGTAGTAGTAGTAGTTAGTAGTAGTAGTAGTAGTAGTAGTAGTAGTAGTAGTAGTAGTAGTAAGTTTCGCAGTCCGAATGACGCTTGCTGAGAATTGTGTGATTTAGTCATGGGCGATACGTATGGCTGCTTTCTCCATCCATGTTGTTAATTGTTTCCATTGGTCACGGTCCTGGGCTAGAGTTTTGGGGCTGTCAAGATCTTGTTGTGACTTTAGTGCGAGGGCACTGCAGTATTACTTAGTTCTTCGGGGATTATAATTCGGCCTCATCTGAATCCAGAAACTTCTGATATGTAGAGAGATCCTGGTTCAGGGTAGTTACTATTGATGTTAGTGGTCTCCCTACATATTTGTTGCCATGAAGGAAATATTCTGTCATTGCAGTTTGGGCTGGGATGTTATCTTCTGAGACCTACCTTCCCAGTCACTGCCGGGTAGACAGAGGGATCAGGGGGAAAATCCGATTGTATACTGACCTCTTTTCTGATGAGGCAAGTGTTCTTCAAAACTGAGTCAGAATTGAAACGTTTTGATGTAAAATATCTAAAATCGTATACTTGATAACCTTTTTAACTGTTCGTTGGTAGTCGTGGATTTATCCTTCAACTACGAGACCATTATGCTTATGAATAATGAATAATTATTTCTTTCATTATCTGGTCAGATTCCAAGACGTCCCAATTTCAATATGAGATAAATCAAATAACAATCATCATCATCCATCGTGGCTTGTGGTCTTGAGCACGTTGCCGGTCAGCTGTCTCCACGAATCACGATCCTCTGCGGTGCGCATGAAATCTGTGTTGCTTTTTAAGTCACATTAGGCCATTCTTAGGTTATTTAGATAAGTCATTCTTTGTCTTCCTCTAGCTCTCTTTCCTTCGATCATCCCAGATGTTACCAACTTTTCTATTCCGTCTCTTCTCCACACATGTCCCAGAAACCGTAACTGCCTCTTTCTGATGTTATCGATCAGTATTCTTCTCTTTCTCACCTTCTCCAACACTTCCTCGTTCGTACACCTGTCTGTCCATGATACCCTCAACATTCTTCTATACACCTACATCTCAAATGCCTCTAACCTCCTCGTACATTCTTTGTCAAGCGTCCACGTTTCACAAACGTATAAAAGGGTACTTATAACATATGTTTCTACTACTTTCATTCTGGTCTTCAAGTTTAGGTTGTTGTTTGACACAACTGGTCGCATTTTATGGGACACGTTTTTTTTTTTGCTATTGCTATTCTTTGTTTTATATCCTCTATGTCACGTGCGTCATGGGTGATGATAGTGCCTAAATATTTCTTTACTTGTTTGATTGTCTCTCCTTTGCTTGACAAGTGGAAGGTCGCGTTGTTGTCATTCTTTGAGACCACCATGCATTCGGTTTTCTTAATATTTAGTTTCAGGCCCGAGAGTAGGCCATCAGAGTACCATCGTCTGCGTATCTTTTGCTATTCATATTCTGCCCTCCAACGATGACGCCTTTCATATCTTCAATTTCTTTGAATATTATTTCACTATATATGTTAAAAAGTTCCGGTGATAAGACGCAACCTTGTCTTACTCCCTTCTTGATGTTAAAGATGTCCGATGTTTCATTATCCAGTTTGACACACGCTGTTTGATTCCAATAAAAGTTTTTCACAAGTCGAAGGTCTTTATTGTCTATACCAATCTTTTCTAAGATTTTGAATAGCGTATCGTGCTGTACTGAATCAAAAGCATTGGAATAATCAATGAAGAATAGATAAAGTTATTTTTGTTTTTCGATTGACCGTTGCATTAATGTTTTCAATGTAAAGATTGCATTTACCGAACCTTTTTCTTTAACAAAACCAAACTGCTCGTCACTTATCTCTGGAGAGATCTTGCTCCTCATTCTTTTCATAAGTATTCTTAACATAATTTTTGTGGTCTGACTCATTATGCTGATTGTTCTGTGTTGGTCACAGTCAATAGTACCTTGTTTATTGGGTATCGTAATGAATACCGATTGTCTTAAGACATTAGGCAATTCACCCTTTTCATATAAGACATTAAAGGCTTTTGTCAGAATGTCTATTCCCAGATCGTCGAGGGCGTCAATCAATTCTATTGAGAAGCTATCTTGGCCTACCGCTTTCCCCTTTTTCATCTCTTTGCAATACGAAATGAATAAAAGCTTCAGTTTATTAAACGAAGTCATAATGTGGGCGTTTCATGTTTCCCCGTTATCAACAAAATATGATAAATGAAACACTATGGTCGACAGAGAGCTTTGTTGAATAAACGAAACAAGGTTTCATTGTTTCATCAAAACCCAAAACGTCCACATTAATCTGTTTTCATTTAATAAATTGAAGCTTCTATTTCATGTCGTACTGTTATTTATTTTTTTCGAGCTTCAAGCAGCAACTTTTTCAATATGAGACAAACGGCGATGAATTGTTTTGACTAAATCCTGATTGGCACCACTGCCATCATTGGTCTCGAGGTAAAACGAGAAGCTTTGATGTCAAGTTACAGATGAATTCAGCTTTCAAAGGGTTAATAATATTCAAACACTTGTTTTCATATTTTATTATTCTCCGTAAGTACGTAGGTAAAATCCATCTATTTTTTTAGCAAAAGCGTGTATGATTCATTGTGTTTTTGATAGATGCTGTAGATTGAAATTCGCATCAATTTATAACTCATAATTTATTTAAAACAGAGGACACGGATTGCATTAAAAATTATAATATTCAGTTCACCTCTATAACAATGTCTCTATCAGATTGGTACATCTCGGAGCTCTCACAACAGATGGTTCAATCAGCTCTCGACTTTTTTGTTTGCTTTGCGTTGAGTGAAATAAATTTGGAAAAAAAAAACATAAAATAAAAAAATATTCTATATAATATGAATTTAAAATATGACTTAGGATTTATGCATTGCCTGACACAATCTGTGTATCTATTTTCAATTTCTGACTGGTTTTGCATTCATTAAGATTCATTAAACAAAATAATTTTAAAAAACAATCAAAATATAATTTGGACACAGTGTGTTTATCTATTTTTAATTTATGTCTGGTTTTATTTTATGGGTTTTTTAAAAAAAAAAAGCACAGGTCGTTTTTGTTATTTCTGTTGGGTGTTTTATTTTGTTTGGGGTTTTTTTTTTTTTGGGGGGGGGGGTCTGTTTGTGTTTGTTTTGTTTTGTTTTTGTGTTTTATTTATTATTCATTTCTTTATTATTAGTGGGTGCGGCGTGGGCACATTGGTAAGGTCTTTGCCTCCTTCCCAGAAGATACCAAGTTCGATTACTCCTCCCCCTTTCAGGTCAAGCTGTGTAACATTGAGCACGTTGTCACGCCCTAGCTCATTTAGCGGTGCTACATTGCGGCTGAGGCCTGGACTATTCCAGTCTTTACTTGGAATAAACAAAAAATCTTATTTCTAGGCTTAAAATACGAGTAAGAGTCACTTCACCAAATTCGTTTTAATTGGAAGGGCCTATCATACTTTATTTTGGTTCCCATTAAGAATTATTTCTTTGAGCAAATGGAATCAGTATGTTTTCGTAAGAACTTGTCAGTAAGCAAAGCAACTTGCACAAGCCTGCTCCTTTCAATTGGTGCCTCCACGTCATCTTACACAGCTATGAAACGATTACACAGTGGGGAAGAGCATTCTCTCTATCTGAAACAATATTGTAATAGCGTCCTAGAGTACAGGTCATAAATAGGAAGTATAGCTATTGGTTTGAGTCGTGTGTGATTAAAAAAAATAATAGAGCATTTTAATAGAGCAATATCCACTATTCGTGCTTAAAGCGCTTTTCAAGGGTCCCCGACCACCAGCAACACTTAACATGTAGGACGGGACATGACGCCTGTTAGGCAATGTTACAATTTTCCGGACAGAGATAACGCTGTTATCGGCCAGGTACTCATTTTACACCTGAGTACGGTGAGAAAAAGTGAATAAAGAGCATTTTCCAAGGGCTCAACTATGCGCCGAGCGAGGCTCGAACCCAGGACCTCCCGGTCCGAAAGCGAGTTTCATACCACTAGACCACATAGCCGCACGATTAAAAACAATGATCGATCGTATTATTCAGGAATATGTTTCTTTATGTCAATACAAAGCCGAAACCACATTTGATTTATTTTCAAAGATAAATGACCTCCAATGATTCCTGTCTTGAATCCAAACAATTTGTAAACAATTGTAAACCAAATGACGAATTGCCTTTTTTTACAATAAAGATGATATTATTATTGTTATCATTATTATTATTATTATTATTATTATTATTATTATTATTATTATTATTATTATTATTATTATTATTATTATTATTATTATTATTATTACTATTATTATTATTATATTATTATTATTATTACTATTATTATTATTATTATTATTACTATATTATTATTATTATTATTATTATTATTATTATTATTATTGATATTGTTTATTATTATTATTATTATTATTATTATTATTATTATTATATTATTATTATTATTATTATTATTATTAATATTATTATTATCATTATTGTTATTATTATTATTATTATTATTATTATTATTATTATTACTATGATTATTATTATTATTATTATTGATATTGTTATCATTATTGTTATATATTATTATTATTATATTATTATTATTATTATTATTATTATTATTATTATTATTATTATTATTATTATTATTTATTTATTATTATTATTATTATTATTATTATTATTATTATTATTATTATTATTATATCATTATTATTATTATATCATTATTATTATTATTATCATTATTATTATTATTATTATTATTATTATTATTATTTATTAATTTGGTTAATAATTATGTCCAAAAAGGTCTATAAGAGTCGTACAACGTTTTACACAGAAGTAGAGTTTTACAAAAAACAATTCAAAATACATGGGACTGAATCATAGTTTAATCCATTAGAAAATCAATTGGATAAGAGAGAAAAAGGCTACGCATAGGCAAAAAGCAAAATGAGAGATCAACAGATGACATCAACATATTTGAGAATTATGTCCCAAATCTTAGATATAGCAAATATGTGGTGCTAAAACACAAAAACAATCATGGAGTTAAATCTTTTGACAAATTTTCATAATTAAAAAGTTGTATACATAAATTTTAGTCAGGCAGCTATAGGGCGTCGAAATTTTTTCAGTGATTTTCTCACATCTTATATATATATATATTATATATATATATATATATATATATATATATATATAATATATATATATATATATATGTGTGTGTGTGTGTGTGTGTGTGTCTGTGTGTGTGAAAAGTAGCTCCTTATTTTTAGGTAACTGTTATATAGTTCTGAATTATAATTCATACAATAGCATGAGAAGGAAGAGTATTGCATGGAGTTTTATTAAAAATTCGATATGGGAACTAGCAATCGTTACAAGCTTCTCAGGCCGACTGGGAACTGCATCAACTGACTTCACGAAAACTCTTGTGGGATCGAAGTCACAATTTTACATATTCGCCCTTCAAGTTCCTCAAAGTCATTGGCTTGCTTGAGGAGATATGCTCTTTTGACCAACTCCAAAGAAATAACGATGCGGAATACTGCTTCTCCTAAAGAGGGAGTATTATATATATAGGAATTAATTCCACCACCCTTCTACAAATCTCGTTTTGATAACGAGCAAAATTTTGTTAATATTATTAATTTAAATTCAAATTTAATTCAAATTGAGCTTTTATATAGCGCAATATCCACCAAACTTGCTCAATAATAAAGAGGACGTCATCTTCGATAATGAATAAAACTAGGTTGCGAGGAGAAATTACCCAATTTACTCAAAAATCATGTTTACCATGTTTTGCTTCCATATAACAAATAAATAAACGTTGGACAGCAACAGAGCGTATTGTGTTAGACGTGTTAAAGAAAAGCATGCTTATTAATTTATTAGTAAAACCAATAACTAGAGGTCCCTAAATGTGTCAATAAAATGGAGATAAAGATAAAGGGAGTAAATCTGACTCATGAATGAACACCATGAATGAAAAAGACCAAAGGCCGAAACGTCGTTTGTTATATGTCGTTGTTCATTCATGAGTCAGATTTACTCCCTTTATCTTTATCTCCATTTTATTAATTTATGCTTTGATTTCAATGTTGGTTATAACAGTTGTTAGTTGGGATATTTTTGTCATCGTGTTAGGTACCTATTATGACCGTGGTACAAACAAGTGGTATCAATCAAAACATTTTAATGAAACATGTGGTTTGAGGAGATTGGAGAGTGTAAAATCAATGTAGAACAAATGAACAGAAATCTATCATAGATATAAAAAAACATTATAAATGAAAGACCTACGATTATAGGAATTAATCTGTCTCTATCACAATGGTGTCATCTAAAAAATGATATGCTATATCATCTCTATTTCAAGTACACAACATGGCGAATGGTGTTTATTTATGTTTATAATTGAATATTATGATACTGTAGTTCTTTGATATATTCGAACTATGAAAATATGATTAACTTATTATAATCGTCACTACAACCAAAAGTGCAATTATTATTATTATTATTATTATTATTATTATTATTATTATTATTATTATTATTATTATTATTATTATTATTATTCTAGGTTCCATGCCTGGTCCAGGCTTCGGATACTGCATGAATTATCTCTCTACATTATTATTATTATTATTATTATTATTATTATTATTATTATTATTATTATTATTATTATTATTATTAATATTATTATTATCATCATCATTATTATTATCATTATTATTATTATTATTATATTATTATTATCATCATCATCATCATTATTATTATTACTATCAATATTATTATTATTAATATTTTATTATTATCATTATTATTATTATTATTATTATTATTATTATTATTATTATTATTATTATTATTATTATTATTATTATTATTATTATTATCATCACCATTATTGTATTCATTACTACTACCACTACTACCACTACTACTACTACTACTACTACTACATACTACTACTACTACTACTACTACTACTACTACTCTTACTTCTACTACTACTACTACTACTACTACTACTACTACTACTACTACTACTACTACTACTACTACTACTACTACTACTGCTATTACTACTACATACTACTATCGCCATCGTCATCAACATAATGCCATTTACATCTTTGTTTATTTTTCAAAAATTGAATTTTGATTAAGCTACTTTCAATATCATGGTCCACATGATTGTAATCGACATGTAAATTATATAATGATACAAGACGTGTCCTACCTTTATTCCAAGGTGTCGAAATTTCGGTATCTCATAGCAAAAGTCTTCTTCTTATTCTTATTCTTCTTCTTCTTCTTCTCCTTCTTCTTCTTCTTCTTCTTCTTCTTCTTCTTCTCTTCTCTTCTTCTTCTTCTTCTTCTTCTTCTTCTTCTTCTTCTTCTTTTTCTTCTTCTTCTTCTTCTTCTTCTTTTTCTTAAAAAAATTTTTTTTTCAGCTAATCCCGCATTTTGAAGGGTTGCCATAATGAATGCCACATATCCATGCATCTCTCCTCATTGCATCCTCCTCCTCCATGACCAGTTCTTTCATATCGTCCTTCACATTCTTTTCCCGCTCATTGCATATCCGATACTTTCCTTCCCACGCACTCCCTCTCTCGTTTCTTTACATGTCACAAACATCGAACCATCGATGATCAGGAACTGCATAAGGTGGATTATACTAGAGCTTATTTTGATTTTTTTTAAAAGCAAACCTTACACCATAGGTAAAACGTAACTTGCCCCAGCCATACGGTAAATTATAAAGACTGTTTTACACAAAGATCCTGAACCAGTAACGAAGGTTTTATCCTGAAGTAACAGCAAAGGCAAACTGATGAAATGGTGGGAGAAGATTATGTCAATTGGTTCAGCTATTGAAAGTGACCAAATTCAGAAGGCAACAATGTACAAAAACTGTTCGCGATTTTTTCGAAGATCGGAAATTCCAATCACAAATGTTTGGGCAGCTGCCATGGTGGGGGACTATTGTGGCTTTACAGCATTTTTGAAGGAGGCTGTGCCAACCATTTTATCAGTACAATGTGTCATTCACAGGCAACACGAAGAATTGGAGGGGATGTTTTGAACATTTCCTTACAGCCAGAGTTTGAGTCGCTCTGATCTGACATTATATCATGTTTTCACACAAACAAGCTTTATTGAAACCCCATTGGCTCGGCAGTTGCTGCTAATTATATGAAAACGGCTGGGTTTGCAGTTTTAATTAGAAGAATATTGTGGGGAAATTACATATTTGTGAAAGAAACTTATGTCTCGATGTTAAAGGGTTAACATCCTGGTCCTGAACAGCAGTATGAATCGCCCCGCCCACATTGCAGTCACGTGCTTTTATGCTCAATCATAATTAAATTAAAACATGTTATAAATGGTGTCATCTGTAGTCATTCTTCAACCGTGTCGTCAGCAATAGCCAACGATTTGCTATTTCAAAGGCGTGTTATTCTACCCAGTCAATCCACAGCTGCTTTTATTTCAGAGACTTCGCTCGGACACAGGAGAAGCATGATGTTGAAAATAACGATTTTGTTGTTTTTAGCTTGTGTTGGTTATGTAGGTGAGTAACGACACAATGTTATATTTTATCTGTATTTACTATATGTTCCGTTATTCTTCATACATGTGATCCGAGGTCCAAAAACAGCATTATGTCAATGTAACCAAGATGCTTAATAGCATTTTAAACAGTTAATTGGTGTACTCTGGAAAACTCGTATTTAAAATATTGGCCAAAAGTCGTCCTACGAATATCGGTCGATTTAAATGACCCTCATCTTGGCTAAAACTCTCAAACCTCGGACAAGGGAGAGTTTTTGCCAAGATGAAGGTCATTTAAATCGACCAATATTTGAAGTATTTTTTAACCTTCTGTAACCTAAAAAAACATGCCCAACCAAAGGGGCACGGTCCTCAACACTTAGTCTAGGCATGCTTTTAGTTAGTGACGGTGTAGTTACTGAAGAATAAGATATTATTTATATTTTGTTTGTCAACTTACGTGAAGTCACGATTATTTCAATATGTTTCTTGATTTCTGCAAAGTGATGTAAAAATTATGTCAGTTAAGGTATCCAGTTGCCTGGTGCATTGCTTTACCTAAAATACTTACCTGCGCATATTTTTGAAAGTTAGAAATTTAGGTGTTCCAAATTCTATGCATTGCATCTTTTGATTGACTGTGAATATAGGAATATGATTAGAGTAATTGAATTGGCAATTAGTTTACCTTTTAAATGTGTAACACAACGTAATGCGTTTGACACAAATGATATAAAGGAGAAAGAAACGTGAATTTAATTTTGTATAGGACTATATAATACGCATATAAATGTGAATCCTATAATAGTATAATCATCACACAAATTTACTTCGCAATGCACATAGACATCCTTTGCAATTTAATTGATGCTATGCATTTAGGTAAAATACGCACATTTGCCAGCCGGATAGCACACAAAACGATGTGTAACTTTAGTCTGATTGATATAATTTAGTGAGAAATAATTACCACAATGGCTAAATAAAACAACAAAGAGCTGAGTAACGTCAATTTCGTTCCTTCTATATAACAGAGAACATTATGTCTCCAACGCATTGAAATTAGGACTGATTGCAAATGTATATCTACATATCCAAGAACTTTACTCACTCTGTCGACTCTCTGTCTTTCAATACACTGTACGGATCTGTTCTCTCTCATCCCATTCTTGTATACAAGATCCCTCTTTTCACCCCTCTCTCTCTCTCTCTCTCTCTCTCTCTCTCTCTCTCTCTCTCTCTCTCTCTCTCTTTATATATATATATATATATTATATATATATATTCATATATTACACACACACTCTCTCTCACACATTCTCTCCTACTCTCTCTCTCTCTCTCTCTCTCTATCTTACACACACCCCCTCTCTTACACACACTCCCTCTCTTACACACAAAACTCTCCCCCTTACACTCTCTCTCTCTCTCCCTCTTCCCCCCCCCCCCCCTCTCCTAACTCTCTCTCTCTCTCTCTCTCTCTCTCTCTCTCAGCCTCTATCTCTCTCCTCATGTCAGT
>NC_088364.1:21749856-21754856 GCF_034508935.2 Berghia stephanieae | reverse complement strand
GTAGTAGTCGTAATAGTAGAAATAGTGGTCGTAGTAGTAGTAGTAGTAGTAGTAGTAGTAGTAGTAGTAGTAGTAGTAGTAGTAGTGCAGCAGCAGCAGCAGCAGTAGTAGTAGTAGTAGTAGTAGTAGTAGTAGATAGTATTAGTAGTAGTAGTAGTAGTGGTAGTAGTAGTAGTAGTAGTAGTAGTAGTAGTAGTAGTAGTAGTAGTAGTAGTAGTAGTAGTAGTGGTGGTGGTAGTGGTAGTGGTAGTAGTAGTAGTAGTTGCAGTAGCAGTAGCAGAAGCAATAATAATACTCTTGCTATAAGAATATTTCATGATTATATAAATCTTATGTAAACAAATCCCATCGTACAGTGTAAAAAATCATTATCGTCATGTCGTATCATATGTTGATTCATAAAATGTGAATTATTAGAGTTGTACCAAGGACTTATTTTTTAAATTATTAATTTATAATTCAAACTATTAAATAACTAATCTATTAATTAGAAGATTTTACATTATTATTATCACCATTATAATTATCATTATTATTATTATTATTATTATTATTATTATTATTATTATTATTATTATTATTATTATTATTATTATTACTATTATTATCATTATTACTATCATTGTTTGCCTTGCTTTATTATTGATTTTATTTACTTGATTTGTTGATGAAAATATTATATTCTTGTATGAGTTATATTGACAATTGCCTACAAATAAACTTTTGAATCTTGTAAAAAAAATAAAATAATAATAATGCATTCGCGCAGGTGTGTCCCGGGACAGTCCTGTCCTAGTGCGGAACCCCTTTTGAATAGAAGTTTTCTCCAGTGGGACAGGACAAATTTGTCCTGGGACAGTTTTGTCCTAGTGCGGAAGGAGGCTTAAAGTTAAAGTCGAGCACTTTTATTTCGTGCCTTTTGTTCTCTCTCTCTCTCTCTCTCTCTCTCTCTCTCTCTCTCTCTCTCTCTCTCTCTCTCTCTCTCTCTCTCTCTCTCTCTCTTTCTCTCTCTATCACACACACACACACACACACGCATACATACAGTTTCAAGCTGACCGCTGTGTGTATGTGTGTGTGTGTGTGTGTGTGTGCGTGTGTACGTGCAGCAAGGCCCATGTTATTCTGAAAATTGTGTCGTATAGTTGAAAGTAAAACAAACACTCGAACTAGGCAGTGCTAGGCAGTGCTCAGCAATCCGTTGACTTTAGCTGTAGACTTACCTGAGCGTAATGGAAGGGAAAAGCATTGTATTTGGAGATCAGATAATAAGTTGGTTTCGGCGCCTCTGCATAACCGATTAGACTCTTAAAAGTCCTGCTATAGCAGATACATCTTACTAAAAGTAAAGATGGAGAAGAAACGAGGATCTTAAAAATTCCTCTTTATAACCGGGTCTGGATGATATCCAGACATGTTATACATGGGTTCCACTGTGTTTATATATATATATATATATATATATATATATATATATATATATATATATATATATATATATATATATATATATATATATATATATACTATTTAAGCCTTGAACACCATTTCGGATAAGGAAACCGAGGCATGGAGTCCCTCAGGGATCTGTTCTGGCACCAATGTTATTTAATGTCTATATTAGCGACTTCCTGAGGCTGGGATGCGGACGATTGGGACCTCGTTACTCAAAGTCAGGTCTGGATCTGTCTCAAGAACATATTCAGCGAGGAAATTACCAAACTCATATCCTACTTTAACAAGTTGTACCTCCAGATAAACACTTCAACAACCGTAGTTGCAACATCCCATCTACACAGCAGATGGCACACATAGAAACTGAATGTCCTTGTCGGGGACCAGGTTCGTCCATCTGAACCGGATCCGAAGTATCTGGGGGTTACGCTTGACAGCCGCCTTTCCTATCGGGCTATCTCGAAGGTGTTCCCCGGAAGATAGAGAAACGCTACAGTCTTCTGAGGAAGCTGGCAGGAACAACTTGGAGTGCCGACCAGGTGCTCCTGAGGTCTTCTGCCCTGACACTATACTATTACAACGCAGGTATTGCGCTCCAGTGTGGGTTAGAAGCAAAAACGTTGAGAAGGTAATTCTCGCAAGTTTATGCGGAGACGCTGGCAACAACATCTAAAGATTGAGGCCAGATAATGGCAGCATTCCACCCCCCCCCTCCCAACCCGATGTCCAGCGGGAGACAATTACCTGGCACTGGCTGAACAAAGTAGGGTGGAGAAATGGGGTAACCCCTCCCAGTCACCAGAATGGACGTTGTCCCTGTTTCGAGCCAAAATATGTCCCGGCAATCCTTGTACTTGGTTTTCCTGACTTCGTACTGGGTTGCACATACGAGATGGATGTCGACTTGGACGAATTTTCGGTTCCACGTGGGGGGAGGGGTGGTAGACTTCTCGAAACTGAGAGAGATGTTGTCAGTTTTCTGTACCAGCGATAGAAGGCACTCTCTTCATCAGTGGGGACTTGCCACGTGTCCAACACGTACGATTTGTGGTCAAGAGCATTGCGTTGTGACAATGAAAGTTCGCGATTGAACACGACTGCGACGATAAGTTTGGGACCTGGACTGATCGATCATCATAACACCATTAGAGGCTACTGCTGACACCTTGATAGACCGTCATAATTGAGTATTGTGATAGCAATAGAAGCTGTTGTCGCCTGGATAGATCGTCCTAACAGTGTTGTTTGGAACCATTAGGAGCTGCTACCAAACACAGGCTTACAAAATATTTAATAGAGATATGATTCGTTTTACCTGCTTAAGTTGAGGGGCGTTATTATAAATGAAGCATTGGGGTGAATCTAGATTATTATCAAACCCTGGAGATATGCTATTTCAGTGTTCATTTTTTTTCAATTTGTTGTTATTTCTAGATAACTAATTTTAGTGGTATTCCGGTTAATAAATCCCCACTATATTAATAATAATGATGATAATAATAATAATAATAATAATAATAATAATAATAATAATAATAATAATAATAATAATAATAATAATAATAATAATAATACCTTTTTATATCAAATCCACAGCCTCGACAGAAATCTATAACACTTCCAAGCATTGACCTCCTGACTGCTGATCGCCGAAACTGACAAGGATAACATTGACTCGGACTGAATTCGGCTAGTGTGATACAGAGATTAACCACCACGTTTTGATCAATAAAAAAATAAATAGATAGATAAATAAATAAATAAATAAATAAATCCACATAAAAGAAAATTAGGGTTATTTTATTTATAAGACTGGATAGATACATTGAGAGGCTATTTGGTCTAGTGGTATGACAATCGCACTATTATCGGGAGGTCTTGGGATCGAGTTCTGAACTGCGCAAATGTGACTCCTTGGAAAAGGCACTTTACTCACATTTTCTCATCGCACAGGTCTAAAACCAATGCCTGGCCGTAAACAGCGTTTTCTGCCCGGAAAAATATTGTAATTTCGCCTAAGAGGCGCCATGTCTCGGTATTACACGTTAAGTGCTGCTGTTGGCTAGGGTCCCCTTGTAAAACTCTTTGAACACGTTTAGTGGATATTGCGCTATATAAAAAACTCAAGTTTAAAAAACATTGTAAGTCATCGTGTCAATCAGGTATTATGTCCGAATGAACCAGATAGAGTCAATTGTATCTATGTACAAAATGATCACAACAGAGAAACGGAATGTTTTTGAAGTTTAAAAATCAGAAATCGCTGTCCCAAAGAAGGCAGTTATCGTAAAATGTTGTAACGCATGATTGGATTTGAAGCAGTCGGTTTACTCGATACTGAAAATGTTGCTGCTTGAAGCACGAAGGGAAAAATAATGATAAGTAATAAGATGTAAGCTTTAATTTATTGAACTAAGACATATAAACACGATGAATGAATGAAACACCAAAGACGAATGAGAAATATGAGAATGGCGTAGTTCGTCCTTAGTGTATCACTCATTGTGATGGCCATTGAGGAGAGACTACCAGATGCCCTGAAGACACTTACTAATTGCCAACGCAGGAAAAACTCAAGTGTGCGCATTCCATTAAAAAACCAACCAACAGGAAACTGAACATCTCCTGGAATTGGAATATATTGGAGAACAACACATTTCTGTGTCACACTGGACCACGTTCTGTCCTCTCAGTACATAAAGAAAACAAAAGCAAAAGTGGCCATACGAAACAACCTCCTAAGAAAACTGGCAAGCACTTCATGGGGAGCAGATCCAAAAACTATCAAGACAACTGCACTAGCCCTCTGCTATTCATCAGCCGAATACGCCTCACCAGTTTGGGCAAGAATCTGACATGCCAAAAAGATTGACCCCGAGCTACATAACACCTGCTGAAGCATTACTGGTAATTTGAGATGGACTGTAGTTTCCGTCCTCCATCGGCTGGCTGGCATTGTACCTCCCCACATTCGAAGAGCCACTATTTCCAAAGCCCAGAAATATAAACAGGAAATGGAGCAAAGGCACCCCTCCATGATCACAACCCAACGACAAGAAGACTGAAGTCAAGAAAGAGCTTCATGACGGAAGGAAGCATCAACCCTGACCATACAGCAGAATACAGACTTTCCACATGGCGGGAGTGGGACAATCATGCAAATGAAGCCGTTGAAGATCCGAGAGAAGAACTGCCCTACTGCACTGAGCTCCCCAGGAATGAATGGGTAACACTGAACAGAGCACGGGCAAAACTTGGGAGAACAGCTGAAAGCATAAAAAAAAGTGGAGACTTGCTGAGATTAGCTTGTGTATATTATGTGGATGCCTAGAGCAGACGATGGAGCACATCCTTTAGAGAATGCCAGGACGGGCCCAGAGGCACTGATTATGACCTAAGTGTCTGCTCCCCAGATGCTGTGGAGTAGGTTTGGTGTTGGAGCGACAAGCTATGATGATGATTCATCGTGATTTGTTGATAAAGCGGAAAGACAAAACGTCCACATTATCTGTCTTCGTTCAATAAATTGAAGCTTACATTTCATT
>NC_088364.1:21724856-21744856 GCF_034508935.2 Berghia stephanieae | reverse complement strand
TTGTACATTGCTTTTATTTAGTAGCATCACTTAGGATCGATCTCGGTTCCTTTTCGTGTGAAGTTCTACCAACAGAGTTATCGGGACCCCCAATCTCGCGTTGAATTTTAAGCATAAGATACCACAACATACTACAACATAACACAACATTTCTAAACAATTTGAGTGAACATAAGTGCTTTCATTGAGGAGTGTGCCTTTTGTTACTTAAACTTTGGTTTGCAAAAACGGTTATACAAAATGTTTCAATTGTCGCTAATTTGTAGTTGAAATGCTAACTGCTTAAAGTTAATTCTTTAAAGCGGAGGTTCAACTTCTTTTATCTTAGTTTCTCGCATTTTTCAAATGATCCTTGCTGCAGACTTCGTCGTATTTACAAAAGAGAGCAGTGACAGCGATGCCACTGGAGTTGCTACAGAATCACATCTCTATTTCCACTCTCATGGTAAAATATTTTAAAAAGCTTTGATGCCTAAGAAAAAGAAAAACCAACATCGCCAGTATAATATCAGATTCTCTTGACTTGGGATCGAACTTCATACCGTGACCATCAAAACATATTGATATTTTTGATATTAGTAATATTTTATAAGTCTTCGGACACAAGTCACCACTTCTTCCAAACTTATAAACAGTTCTGTAAAATGTTTATTATATTTCTGAAAAGGGGTCTGTGATTCCATCAGAGAACGAGAAAGTCTGATTTTTGAAGTCGTTCTCTCTTGTGCTTTCTTCTTCGACCAGCACTTTGATCAACAGTTTATCAAAATGTATATCTATTTATAGTTTTGTTTACCTGCATGAACAGCCCCACAGCCAGTATACGGCGAAGAGGAAGGTGGCCATCAATGAAAACGCCAGCAATAATCCAAACACGCTGAAACCCTCAACCTTGACACTGGGGAAACAATGGATACAGATGGCATGGGATGGTGGTGATGAAAATGAAGATGATGATGATGATGATGATGATGATGATGATGATGATGATGATTATGATGATGATGATGATGATGATTATGATGATGGTGGTGGTGGTGATGATGATGATGATGATGATGATGATGATGATGATGATGATGATGATGATGATGATGATGATGATGATTTTTGGTTATCATTTGAATGGAGTGACGTTTATTGCGTGGTCATTGACGTGTTTATTCCTCTTTGATCTAAAGGAAGGCCACGAGTTCATGTCCTTGATCAGGAAATCAGATGAAAAGTCCTTGAAAAAAGGTTTGTTTTGTCGTTCGTAAATATTCAATGGTATACTCTGGTATCTCAAAACAAAGTGGTTTAAAAGGAAAGGATCGAATGGAACTCTTAGCAAAGGCTAAGCATTGAGTAGTAACCAAAGTGATTAAGGGAAAATTAAGGGAAATAGCCGAGGCTTTACTAGTTAGTTGACCTTGAGATATTCATAGAAAAGTAAGGGTTTTTATTGTTTAACTTTTATCGAGGAATAAGAATTAAGTCTCAGCACGAAATAACAAATGCGTGGTAAAAGGCAATATCGATTGGTGATTGGTCGGCAACATGGCTCATTCCACTTCAATGACAAATTTTGAAATCAGCAAAGTTTGGAATATCAAATTTATAAATTTGAGTCATGTTCAAGTTCAAAGATTTATTTTTAGTCAATTGCCAATAACTCATACATTGCCAGAGAATTTCCATTTCACAAATCAGAACAGGCAAAATTTATAACTGACCAAAGCAAACAAACAAAATGATTATATAAATAGATGAATAGATTAATTAGTTAAGGATCAGGCAGTGGTGTAAGATAAAGATCTGAAAAAGTGTGTAAGAAACTACCAGAAAAAAAGAAAGAAAAATACAAGAATATAAAACTATCCATAAACATCAGCCTTCCTCGACAGGGAATCGAACTTCAGACCGGTAATCAAGAGGTCTGATTCGATCCCCGATTGGGGTTTATTTATTGGGTGTTTTTGTTTGTTTGTTTGTTGTTCTTTTGTTTTTGTCCGTTTGCTTGTTTTGTTTTGCTTATTATTTAATTTCATTGGGTAAGGGGGGGGGAGGTGTTGTATTTTTCTGTCTTGCTTTGTCTTGCACCTTTTCCTCCAAACTTTTTAGATCATTAAAGATTGCAATTATACATAAACTGAAATTACTGATAATTTGATTTTTGTATGCAGCAATATTTAAGGCTTGAAACAGTAAAATTAGAGCAATGAAGTTTAGGTTAAGGTTATGACAGGTATCAAATAGCATTGACCAAGCGTCCTAGTTGGCTTAACGGTTATGTGTCTCTTCTTATAAAAACTTAAGCGATGTTGAGTGGGGTTAGGACTGGATGGGTAATTGTGTTCGTTTTACTCTTGCCCTGACGTTGTGCCCTTGGGTGAGCCACTTTACACGCAATACTAATCCGATTTTATTATTTATGAGTCACTGGTTGTTAGTAGATGTTAGAGATATTGCAAGAGAGCTTGCAGAAACAGGGACGCCTAGCAGGCAAATTGTAAGAATATTTTTGCTCCATATGAAATGGATGTAATATTTAAAGCGCATTGAGTTTCGTGAACCTGTAGAATTTCAATTTATAGTTATTCATACTTCAGTGTTTTAAAAAATGGTCTCAACGGCACAAGGTTCAAGGAACAGACTTAATTCTGGTTTCTGTAATCCTTTGTAACCTACAGGACAAAAATATGTGTTGCCTTGATCTGACAGACCCATCAGATCAAATTAATAATAAATTTGACCTTTTATATAGTACAATTCCGTGAATCAACATATTCATTGCGCTTCAAATGTCCATTTCATGCCAAACAAAATTGGGTCGTTATTACACTCGTACCAATTGTTTAACTGCCTACAGCCAGTTTCTCAATCACATTTTATTCTAGTGATGAAATTATTGCAGGGACAGGGTTTTGTCATCCATCTGGTCATTGATCATTCTCAACATTGCTTGCCTTTATTGCAAGAAGACAAAACATAGACGTGAGCCACTGACGTCACGACAATCCTCAATCACGGGAGTACCTGGTAGTCATAAATGTCAGGAACATTTTCCAACCATCCTGATGCACGTCAGTGGGAGACTAACGTAATCTTTATTTTAACTGCTGTACTCTGGTCAAACTGATCATTCAAATATCGATCGATTTAAATGACCGACGACTTGGCAAAATTCTCAAAACCTCGCGAGGCACTTTAACAAAGTCCCAGGTTTTGAGAGTTTTGCCAAGATGAGGGTAAAGATGATACAACCAACATCTACTTACTCGGATGCATCAAACTCGTCCATCTCCATTTAGAAACATCAACAGGGGTTGTATTTATTTCAAGTTCATTGACACTCCTGCTGCCTAAGGAGAGAAATACTATGATCATAAAAGATTATTTGAAAAGGGACATATGACAATGACGGTGGTGCTTTCGAAAAAAAATTAGGATAAAATGTGATGTAATTATAGTAAAATGAAGTAGTCATGGACTTAGAAATGATAATTGTAAATGTAACCCATCATTACTATATTTTCATTATATTATTTATTGTTATCCTAATGCCTATTTCTAATGTTATTATAATTATTATAATTATTGTGATGATAATAATACTTTTTTATCATTATCATTATCATCATTATTATTATTATTATTATTATTATTATTATTATCATTATTATTTATTATTATTATATCATCATCATCCTTGTTATTATCATTATTGTATTATTATTATTATCATCATATCATCATATATCATTCATCATATCATCATATAATTTATCATCATATTCATTCATTATCATTATCATTATTATTATTATTATTATTATTATTATTATTATTATTATTATTATTATTATTATTATTATTATTATTATTATTATATTATATTATATATTATTATTGTATATAGTATATATTATATTATTATTATTATTATTATTATTATATATTATTATTTATTAATATATGAATTATTGTCATATCATATATTATTATTATTATATATATATTATTATTATATTATTATTATTATATTATTAGTAGTAGTAGTAGTGTAGTAGTAGTAGTATAGTAGTAGTAGTAGTAGTAGTAGTAGTAGTAGTAGTAGTAGTAGTAGTAGTAGTATAAGGGTGGTGGTGGTGGTGGTGTAGCTGAAAAATAAATTGCATTTTTTTTAGTTTGAGGAGGAAGAAGAAGAAGAAAAGGACAAGGATGAGGATTGGGAGGATTAAGAGGAGGAGCAGGATGAGGAAAAGAGGGAGGAGAAGGAGAAAAAGGAGGAGAAAAGGAAGAAGAAGAGGAGGAGGAGTAGGAAGAGGAGGAGGATAAGAGGAAGAAGATTAAGAAGAAAAAGAAGAAGCAGAAGAAAATTGATGTAAAAAAAAAAAGATTTGGAGGAGGAGGACAACGACGAATAACAGCAATAATAACAACAGCAACAAAATCTGTAATATCAGTAACAACAAAAATATGTCGTAATCTGGATAACCCATGTTTGAACATTTGGCCAGAAAACTCATTCTTCAAATATTGATCAATTTAAATTACCACCATCTTGACAAAAAACAACAAAAAAAACTCTCAAGCCTGTTACTTCGCGAACGAAAACTACAACAACAGCTACAACACCTACAGGCTACTCCTTTGAAATGTAATCTAATTCTCTTTTTTATATGAATCCTCTGAAAATAGAAATATTTTACACATATCACAGAGTTATTGTGTTTATCCATACCCGGAAAGCTTATGAGTGAAATACACAACATGAATCAAAGCCTTGTCTTATAATACTGTAATACAGAGAGCTTGGCGATGCATTTATTCGTACTATGCCAAAAGACGGTTTTTGTTTCAATTTAGCAACAAAAAAATAACGAAAACTTCTTTTACTGAAGTATCGATAAATAAAAATAATCCCCAACTTTTAAAAAAATCTCAAACTTGTGACGTTTAAAGGCATAGTTAGAGACCTTTTAGCCCTATAAATCTTATTTCTAACGATCGATATTTGAAATTTATAGTTTTCGGGCCAAAATAAATAAAATGTGTACTGTCAGAGCAGAGCAGTAGTGGCTATTGATTTATAAACATCTGGTGCTATAGGTCAATATATACGACATAATCGATCAATCCGTGTAGGATTTCATTTTAAAATGGTTCAATTTTAGTAAGCGATGAAGTATATATAAATATACTTACTGTTGCATGTGACTAGTGGAATGTACATGTGTTCAAATAAAAAATTGATTAAATATTACCACAATCAATCGCTTTGCAGTGCTTGTTTTGTTCCCCCAGTAGGTCATAATATAGAACCAAATTTCCAATTCAAAGATTACTAATTCCCTTTAAGGTTATTATTTTTATGGATGTTCATACAAGGTCCATTACAGACAAAGGCCAGAATTTTATTCATACAAAATTACTGATACAAATTGTCTTATTATTGTCTTGGTCACAGAGCCCAAGACCTGATTTTGTAATCACCGGCTTGACTTTGTATACGACCATACTCCCACGTCTTAAAACTAAACATATAAATCTTCTTATTACATATTACATACATTCAGTTTGGAATGTTACGAGACATTGCCAAAATAAAAGTATAACAGGGGAAAAATGTATAACGTTTAATTCATTTTTACCTTGGGGCACCTCTCAGTCATAACAAACATTGATGGTCGCTGGATTGGAACAGATTTTTGTCGTAACGATTTGGTCCGTCACATTCATGAGGCACATGGAACAGGAGGCTATCCCGGATTCTGCATAAATGGACTATGTAGCCATAAGGTTTGCTGATCACGTTTGATCTCCAACGAGGACCTCCTCCGACAATACACTCTAATAACCTTGAAAACCTGATCACGAGAATAGGGTATGTTCTACGAATGAAGGACAAGGCATCATCATCATAGGTAACTCTTCGCCGAACATAAGGGCCCGTTTTCATGAACGCGGACGAGCGCTTAGTCTCTGACTATCTCTGACTTTAGTCAAGGACTGACTAAGCAAGTTCCAGACTAAAATCACGGTGCCTTCGGACTAAGTTTGGCCAAGTTTTAGTCACTTACTGAAGCAGGACTTCAATCTTAGTCTGAGATTATTTACTAGGATACGCCAACGATAATATATCATAGCAGCTATTTTTAGATTAAGAGCGATTCGGTTCGGAAGGAAAATACGTCGGTTACGAATGACAGAGGCAAACAGTGTCCTGTTGCTATTGGCAGTGGCTTTTAAAACAGTAAGATAAGTGCAGATCGTCGAAAGTACACATTTTTGTGAGTAAAGACTAAAATAAAACCCGAATCGGATCGCGAGTTGCGAGTGAACGGAGACTCAAAGTGGAAGGGTTCGCTTCGAAGAACAACCAAAACTAAAACGATTAGAAAGTGTAGTGGAGACAAAAGCTATTCTGCTGGCATTGTAACTGACTCTAATAATGTGATTCATCAGAACACACTTTCTCTTTTGTTTGTTTCTATGGTTGGGTTTTTTTTAATTCTTGGTTCAATTTGTTTGAGTTTCAATGAAACTGTCATTGGCCTAAATATATGATTGACAGTCGACCATGGGCATCATTGTAGTCTATCAGTCTACAGTCAATATCAAGTGATTTGATTAATCATGGCAAAAGTAAGTTACAATACAAAAAGAAACGAAATGTTATCAATACCGGATGTGTTGCTAATTTCCTCTTTGAAAATCTTTTGCGTAGAAAGTATGAAGGCTGGAATCTTCCCTGTCATCGTCTACGAGAGAGCGGATGTTACCAGCACAAAATATGCCGGATTGGTCACCATCCTTACAACGCCCATTTATAGGCAAGAGACCAGATAGTATGAGACTAGAAAGCGTTCATGAAATCCGATTTTTAGTAACTTACTAAACCTAGCCCGTGCTCATGAAAATGGGCCCAGAAGGCTTTTTGGAAGAGAGGCGGGCAGAAGTAGACATGACAACTGACAGTGGAGGAGACGGTCGGAAAATGGAACGAGTCCTGAAAGTCTCTGTATCTACCGACCTGTGCCTATAGAAAAATGTTGACATCTTGCATTGGTGTCTTACGCCAGTGGACGTAAAAGGTATGAAGTATCAATGTATGGCCATGAACTTTTGTGCAGAATGCGTCACTTGTAGCGATTGAATAAAAAATGAAATTGAGATGGGTAATCGACAGCGTTCGATTATTATACACTTTCACCGATGTTTGTAATTAGTTATATTAATAGTTATAATGATGATTATGATGATGATGATAATGTTATTATTACGAGCATCATTATGATATTATTATTATTATTATCATCATCATCATCATCATCATCATCATCATCATCATCATCATCATCATCATCACCATCATCACCATCATGGTTATCATTATCATCACATTACTATAAACTTTATTATTTATATTACCATTATTATTTTATAGCAATCCAGTCATCATCATCGCCGTTTTGTGAATTGAGAATGATTGCATTTCATTCACTGCTTGATTATACCCACTTTTTATAACGTCTATTTCCTACTGACTAATGAAGGGGACATCTAAAGCCTGTTCTATCATACTTTGAAAAAAAAAACATATTTTAAATATTTTTTGCAGAAAACTCGTCCTTCAAATATTGATCGATTAAAAATACCCTCATCATAATAAACTCAAACATGGGACTTCGCGAAGTCGCAGGTATTAGACGATTTTGCCAAGGTGAGCGTCAATTTACTGGATCAATATTTGAAAGTCGAGTTTTCTGGCCAATATTTTTATAATGTGTTGTTTTTTCAAAGTACCTTCGCTGTGTTACGCAAGTTTTCTTTCCATATCTTTATTGGAACAAATAGTCTAGTATTATTCTCTTCCCGTAGTCTGTTTCTAGTCAATCAGCAACCTTTATACTATACGTTTATTATTTTTTATGGTCTCTGAGAGCTGCAATATCATAATACTTGACTTCATTAAAGGATTCCAGTCGAAAATGGTTAGATCTGTTGTTCCAGTCAAAGCGACAGATAAAATAAAAATTTGAAAGATTCGAATGACCTAAAAGTAATTCCGTTTAACCATTATCGAGTTAATTGCACCATCAATATTCATACCATCAGGTGGATGGTGGATACATGATGAAAGTTATCTTATCAGCCGACCACAAAAAAAAAGGTATGGGCAATTAAAAGAAGCTATTAAATGTGAATTGAGGTTTAAACTCCCGTCTGTAATCTCGCGACATTCATTTCCGTCGTATTATATTATTGTTTTTGTTCTATTTAATTACTTTTCTTTTGCCTCATGTTGTGGGGGTTGAGGAGAGAGGGTTACCGATGATAGAGCACGAAACTAACAATCAAAAGGATTAATATCGATCCTTGATTCTATCGCGGGAGTGTTTTTGTGTATAAGGGCGGAAATCGCTTAGTGGTGCTTTCTATACTTGGGAAAATAGTTTTAACTTATAGTATCTCACTGCACTCATGTGTAAAATGGCATGTAATATACTTGTCTCTGTAGGAATATTATTATATTAGCTGCCCAAAGGCGCTAAGTTCCATCCTACATATTAAATATTGCTGTTGGCGTCTGACCCCTCGTAAATTAAATGAATATTGCGACACATAAAAGCAAGATTACATTCCTGCCGCTTGTATTCGTCCCAAAGCTGACTTAGTAGCCCAATAGTTAACGCATTGGACTTACACTTAAATACAGATTTAAAAAACTTAGAATTTACAAGATCCCGTTAGTCCAAGGTCATATCCACCGATGAATCGCCCCTCTTGCCACTTCCCTCTTTTTTTTCTTCACCATCATATTATATTTAGCCAACTGCTCAGTGTCTATACAGTCGAATACCGACAAAGTCAACACCAAAGAATCATAAAGATTGGTTGATTTTTAGCAAGATTTACTTTATCCATCGTCAGATAAGGAACAAAAAATTAAAACCCAACAAGATGTGTTGACTTCGAGCAAAAATGGACATAAAGATTATTGACTTTATGCAGATTTCACTGTATCTTATTCTTCATATCTCCGTATATATCTATCTCCCTCTCTCTCTCTCTCTCTCTCTCTCTATATATATATATATATATATATATATATATATATATATATATATATATATACATATATATATATACATATATATATATATATATATATATATATATATATATATCCCTATCTCTCTATCTCTCTATCTCTCTCTATCTATCTATTTATCTATCTATCTATCTATCTATCTATCTATCTATCTATCTATCTATCTATCTCTCTCTCTCTATCTCTCTCTATCTCTCTATCTATCTCTCTATCTATCTCTCTCACTCTCTCTCTCTCTATCTCTCTCTCTCGATCTCTCTCTATCTATCTATCTCTCTCACTCTCTCTCTATCTATCTATCTCTCTCTCTATCTCTCTCTCTCTCTCTATCTCTCTATCTCTCTCTATCTATCTATCTATCTCTCTCTCTATCTCTCTCTATCTATCTATCTCTCTCTATCTATCTATCTATCTCTCTCTATCTATCTATCTATCTCTCGCTCTCTCTCTCTCTCTCTCTCTCTCTCACACACACACACACACACACACATCTATTGTATTGTTTCGATATATGTGAGTTTTCTTTTGTTAATTAGATTATTAAACTCCCAAATTGCTCACTTTGTACAACAAGGGTCGTTCCTACTGACATAAGATGGTTGCTTGGTGGATTATCTACATATCTTCATGAAATGCCTTAACGGCGAAAGCTAATGATGGCGCGCGGATGGGCGTATTCATTTTTCCTTTGTTCCCTTTTCTTTCTTTTTCTCTCTTTTATTTTTTAAATTCTTTTTCAACCTCCTCCCGATCTCTCCTCTTTAAACCGCTGAATCCAATCTGACAGAATTATGGCGGTACTTTATCTATAATAGACTAGCATCCGACTATTTACAGTTGACCGACAACTGCTGTTTTAAGGCATATACACTGGAGTAATCTCTTGTTTCGTAATCCTGATTTCTCTTAATTCTTTACGACTAGGTACTAGAATCATTGCTTAGGCTGCATTTACAATTTTGACTTCACATGGGGCAGATTATGATGGCTCACTGTAAAGAAATGCCTTCTAGGTAACAAAGGGAGATAGTTGTCCTACCCACCAAGGTCTCGGGTAGAATCAAACCCATATAATTAAATGATTTATGAGTGTAGGATGGGTGTTGGAATAGGGACTCCCTTGTTTTCGCCGTGGGTAGTGTAGACTATGAAGGCAATGAAAGAACGGAGGGTTATCATGTTCCATCAGTGTTAAAACACCCTCATCAATCTTATGCAACAACCGAGATACCGTTAGATACCCTGTCCTATGTTTCGGCTTGGGCCGATGTTCAACTGGCAGTCTGCGATTTGAGGTCGAAGAAGGAAGACCTGTACAGCCTGTGTGTTGGCTGGAATTCTGTTTGGCTATGTTGAAGCCACAGTGAAAAGGGCCCAAAGTGGCCAGTATTTTATGTCGCACCCGAATATGGGCTCTCAGGCGATATGTGTTGGGCCTGTGTGTTGGCCAGCATTGTGTTTTAGGCTGTATTGTAGCCGAAGTGGGCCTAATATGGCCAGTATTTTGTATATCGTACCCGGTTATGGGCTCTAAGCGATATTGTGTTTTTGTAATTTGTGCTCGTGAAGAGCTGACGGGGCTAGGACATAGCGCTCGGTAAATGCGTTTGCATCTTTGAACTTTGTAATTTTGACGGGGCTAGGACATAGCGCCCGGTAAATGTGTTTTGAACCCTTTTGAACAATATGATTTTGAGAAATATGAACAAAATACAATGTAATGTTTGTAAAGATGAGGAAGTAACACTCGATCTATGTGTTTTATTTTGGAACAATTTTGGATTTGAACAGGCTGGAACACCGCACCCTGTGTGAACAATTTTGTAATTAATTTTATTCTCCTTTCGGAATATGAACAGTTTATTTTGACCCTATCTGTAATTAATGATTTCATTATTGTGGGAATTAATGAAACGGTTGGAACCTGGGTGAAGTATAGTTTATTTTGGTTAAAACTTACATGAATTTTATATTGCATTACTACTTTTTACTTGTATGTACTTTTGATTTTTCCTGTCAATATATGCAATGTTATTCTGTTTTGCTCAATAACTATGAGCTGTTCCCCTTTCTTTTACTTTAAATAAATAATAATGGCTCTCTTGTCAGATACGGTGTTCTGTTGGTGATTGTAACGTCCACGTCTACCTCTCCACACTTTAAGGTCATAAGCGGCCTTCGCATCCATTGCGAGTTGCGAACGCACCTTGTGACATGAATTGGCGCTGCGAGCAGGGTTTCTTATTGTGTGGTTTGGTGGTCTGAAGTTATACATCAACAGACACCTTCGTTTCTGAGAAGTCAATGCCTCTTATTGTTGTGGGATTTAGAGTCGCTTCCTGTACTGATGCATATCAGGGGGTTGGGCTGTCAGATCTAATTTCAGGCGCTACTTCTCATCATTTAACGACTATGTACTGTCTGTAATGTAAAGCTATAGTTTGGGTGAGTGAAATGATATCACGTAATTGTTTAGGCGTAACAAGGTTACACTGATGTTGTAGGGTACGCGCGGCGTATCGCTACTTATTGTTTTGTTCATAAAGCGAGTGAACCACGAACTATGAAAGGCCAGTGTGAAGGGCCTTAATACTTTAATTTGATTAAAGTCTAGATAATGTTGTTTTGGTATAATGTAGTGGTCATCGCTTGATGTTTTAACTTTTTGAACTGACGAAGCGTCAGCTGTTATTACTGATATTGCTATTGTTTGTTTGACAATAGGTATACTGGGTAGATTTTTATCTGCATTTAGCTGATCCTTCTCTTTTTATATTATTCAATCTATCGATTTTTTTAAGTACGTTGCGATAAATATTTTGTCATTATGGATGTGGAACGGTTGTTAAAATGTGGGGAAAAGTTGGGTTTACATGGCGACGAACTGAGAGTGTGGGTGGAAGAAAAGTTGGAACGGGACAGAGAGGAAAAGGAGAGAGAGAGGTTTGAGAAAGAGAAAGAGCGTGATGCAGTCGCAGAACAAACGAAACAACAAGCTCTTCTTGTTGAAAGGCAGCTGGAACTAGAGCGCCTAAAAATTGAAAATTCAGTGGTCCCGGTTCGAACCCCTTCCTCCACTGACAGTGAACCCTCGACTGGCAGTTGTGGAGCTAAAAGTCCTCGCCTGCCATATTTTGATGAATCGAAAGATCAGATAGATAGCTATCTACTCAGGTTTGAAAGATATGCAACCGTAAATCGATGGAGAGAAGAGGATTGGGCGATTCATTTGTCGGCGTTGCTTAGAGGCAATGCGTTGGACGTGTACACTCGCTTGGACGAGGTAGACGCTACCCAGTATGATAATGTAAAGTGCGCGTTATTGAAACGCTACAATTTAACGGAAGACGGCTTCTTAGAGCGTTTCCGTAAAAGTAGACCAGAAATAGGAGAAAGGATGGGTCAGTTTCGAACCCGTATATCCACATATCTGGAAAAGTGGATAACTATGTCCGGCAAGGATAGAACAAAGCCTGAGGACATCTTGGACTTGATTGTTAAAGAACAGCTCGTAAATGTTTGTAACAAGGAGCTGGTGGTTTTCCTGAAGGAAAGAAAACCAAATACATCTATGGAAGTAGTCGACACTGTAGAGAAATATGTCGAAGCGCACGGGACTGCCGGCGCTTTCTCAAGAACTGTGTCATATCAGAATGACAAGGTTCCAAGCAAACAGCAAGATGGTCACAAACCTGTCATGAAACCAACTACTTCAGTAATTAGATGCCACAACTGTTTTAAAGTTGGACATTTGAAGAGGGATTGTAAGAACAGACCACAAATCTCTGCAATACAAAGAGACACGAAATGTGGATACTGTGGTCGTAGGTACCACTCCACTGAGCAGTGCTGGGAAAGAAAAAGGATGGAGAATACTAATAAGAAGACTTTTGGAGTAGCGGCTATGAATACTCCAGAACCGCTGCCGTGTTGTAACAATGCACAACATCATGTTGCTAACAATGGTATCATGAACAACACTAACTCTCAACGTCAAGCGCCGAGGGAAAATAAAGAATTTTGACAATTAATTACGGTGTCCGCAGCATGTTCGGGACACGCGATAGAGACGACAGGTATGCCGGTCGCTATTGGTTGGATAAATGGACAAAGAGTTAAAGTGTTGAGAGACAGCGGCAGTAGTTGTGTTGTGATTAGAAAAGGCCTTGTGAGTAGAGAAAAGAAAGAACAAGAAAAGAGAGTGAAGGTCAGTCTAGCTGATGGGAAGACTGTGAGTGCCCCACTAACTGAAGCGTGGCTTAATTGTCCATATTACAAGGGAAGAGTGACGGCTGTAGAAATGGCCTCACCTTTGTATGAAGTCATTTTGGGAAATATACCAGGAGTCAAATGCCCAGGAACGCCAATAAAATATGACGATCACTCTGATTCAGTCCACGAGAATCTCATGAGAAAGGATTGTGAGCACTCAGCTCAAGCAGCACAGACGAGGGCACAAAAAGAGAAGAGAATGAAACCATTGATCACTGCCCCCTCAGTGGAAACAGGTGTTAGTAAGGCTGTTTTGAAAGAAAAACAGACCAAAGACGAGACATTGAAATGTGCGAGAGAGGCAGCAGTTACGAAAGAAGTGAAAAAGACTGGTGCCAATAATAAAAGTTGGTTTGAATATGATAGAGGGGTTCTAGTACGATATTTTCAATCACCAAAGATTGAGCACGGTGACGTGATTAGACAAGTCATGGTCCCAAAAGATTTGCGAGAGACAGTGATGCGTTTAGCTCATGAGTCCATACTCTCTGGACATCTCGCTGCCAAGAAAACGACTGAGCGCATTCTCAGCAATTTCTACTGGCCCAACATTTGGGATGACGTCACCCGCTTCTGTAGATCGTGTGACCAATGTCAAAGGTCAACGGCAAAAGGAATGACCCCAAAAGTGCCTCTGACTGAAGTTCCGCTGATAGACGAACCATTCAGTCGAGTAGCGGTAGATTTGGTAGGACCAATTATTCCTGCATCAAATAGAGGGAATCGCTACATGCTTACTGTGGTAGATTACTGCACACGGTACCCGGAAGCTGTAGCCTTGAAAAACATAGAAACCGCGACAGTTGCGGAAGGCCTCGTCGACATTTTCAGTAGGACGGGGATACCAAAAGAGATATTAAGTGACAGAGGTACACAGTTCACCTCAGATTTGATGAAAGAAGTCTGTAGACTACTGTCACAAAGTGCGCACGTAAACCGTATGCTTATGTAGCGCAGTTTGCAACCTTGTTTATGTGTGCTATATTCAAGCTACGACACCGATCAATAACCAAACACAATACGTTGATAAAGGTTTTGAAGCTAAATGAAGATATATTTTATTACAATATAACAAAGATATTATGAGATATGAAGATGAAATGATAGATGTAATAAGTATGAAATCAAATGGATGGATGACAAATTGATGGAGATGGTGTGATGATGAATATGATATGAAAGCGATATGAAAATATATAATTAAATCAATTAATTATCAATACTTTACCAAACCGCTACCACATCAGACAATCTCACAGATAGGTTGCAACCATCACAGTCATACAGGCAACTAATAATTAACTAACTAAACACAATCCAGACGTGTAGAAGAAAGCCAAAAGAGTGTCCTTTATATTCAACAAAAACTGTAAGGTTGTTCTAATATTGTTAATTTGTCTCTTCTTGAAATTGTTCTGATTTCACAGTATTCATAAACAGATCAATTGTTTCTCAATGTTCTGATATTAAAATAAGCAAATGGTTCTTCACAGGTAACTTATAAAACAGGCAAATGTTCAGTTTCTATTAGTGTCAAGCTATGAGTGTATAGCCTAAAGTTGGCTTGTTAAAGCCCAGCCTCCGACGGCTCATTCACTTTAAAGAAAGAAAATGATTTTGTTATCACATGATAATCATACGAATATAACTCTATCTATATTCGAACTCATTCAATATGTTTACTTTAAATGAGTAAATATTATTTTACTTTAACAAATCAATTTATTAATGTTGATTAATATTGCTTTACTTTGTAGATATGAAATAATATTGCTTTATAGCAAGAAAAGCTTATTTTCTTTACAACAAGAATATATTATACAATTAATTTAATTATCTGATTAATTAATTGAGACTCAAAATTTAAAGTGATATTATGATATTAATATCAAAACACAATCATAATTGTAATCACAACATATTATTCAAAATCTCACCAGAGCCGAACAGATTATAGAAATCACAAATTAAGTCTACACAAGACTTTAATCAAACTCTACACAAGAGTTATAACACAACTTGATTCAGCTCAAACTTTGAGCACCGCAAAGTCTACACAAGACTTAAATCACACTCTACACAAGAGTTAACACAAAACGTGTTTCAGCTCGAACTTTGAGCACTACAAAGTCTACACAAGACTTTAATCTAACTCTACACAAGAGTTAAACAAATGAGCCTAAAAGACTCCGCTGTGGTTATCGCTTAGAGACTATGAGCCTAAAAGACTCCGCTGTCTGGTCTCTTTTGAGACAATGAGCCTAAAAGACTCCGCTGAGTGGTCTGAAGAAACTGCTCAAAACTCTGGCATTTATAGGCAAAAATCAAGCAAACGAAGCAAAATTCTACCCACACAACCGGATGTTAGTCATATCCGTAAACATCTGAAATTCCTTAAAACTCCCCCAGATTCCATAATCATGGACAACAACAACCCATCCTGATACCGGACATCCTCATATCAAGGATAAATAAATTCGTCAGCCCCATAGTTACGAGATATCAATCAAGCCATACCATAACAAAGTCACTCCCGTAGAATACAGGGATCCTACTTTGCTTATAAGTTTACGGAGAAAACAAGATTGATGCCTTTCTCACAATAACACCCACACTACGTAGTTTAATTCAAACTTCCGGGCCATAGGTGCATGATCTGATACGACCTGTATCAACAAAAGAAGGGTTGTTCCAGAGGGATTACAATAACAACAACAACTAATACTACGACGACGTACATCCTGTCGTAAACTGACGCCTACACGGAAGCATTTCGTTACAACTACTGTCTGTGAAACAACTTACCACAAGTCCATATCACCCTCAGTGTAATGGGCTGGTGGAGAAGTTTAATGGCACTCTCAAAGGGATGCTTAAGATATTGGCTACAGAGAGACCGTCAGATTGGGATCGATATCTCTATGCGGCCCTGTTTGCCTACCGTGAAGCACCACAGGAGTCCTTGGGCTTCTCCCCTTTTGAATTGTTGTTCGGTCGCCCAGTACGAGGCCCGATGACAATTCTCAGAGAGTTGTGGACGGAGTCTATTGAGGACGAAGAGGTAAAGACAACATACCAATATGTTGTAGACCTAAAAGAAAAACTTGAGACTACTATCCATATGGCCCATGAAAATTTAAAGACGGCCTCAAAAAGGCATAAGGCATATTTTGATAGAAAGGCCAAGAGGCGCAACTTCAAAGAAGGTGACAAAGTGTTGTTGTTGCTCCCGACAAAGCACAACAAACTTGAATTGAAATGGCAAGGTCCATTTGAAGTTCAACGTGTAGTTGGACATAATAATTATGTAATACAGACTGGTACTTCAAAGAAAACGTACCACGCAAATTTATTGAAACGGTACTATGACCGGAGCACCGCGGACATAAACGGAAGTGGAATTCTTCAATGTGCCGTGGCAGCTGTTATTGACGATGAAGATGACGATGGCGAAGATGTCATGCGGACTCTCAAGAATTTAGAAATGCCATCTCTTCAACAAACAGAATTTATAGACCACGTGGTCGTATGTGAAGAATTAGACAGGGAGAAAAGAAATGAATTACGACATTTATTGTCATCATTCAAGGATGTCTTGACAGATGTCCCAGGACGAACGGATAAATATACATATGACATCAAGGTATCTTCGAATTGTCCAATTCGGAAGAAACCATATCCTGTGCCTCAAGCAATGAGAAGCACTCTCAAGGCGGAAGTGCAAGAGATGATTAAGGCTGGCATTGTGGAACCCTCCAACAGCCCCTACTGTTCACCATCTGTGGTGGTGAAAAAGAAAGACGGCACCAATAGATATTGCGTGGACTTCAGAGCACTGAACAATATTTCAGTGTTTGATGCTGAACCAATGCCAAGATTATATGATCTCTTCCAAGAGATAGGTACCGCATGTAATTACGTGTCAAAATTTGACTTGACAAAAGGATATTGGCAATTGCCCTTGTCAGAACAGTCTAAAGAGAAGACTGCATTTGCCACCGAGTTAGGATTGATGCACTTTACCGTTCTTCCTTTTGGACTGCAGTGCGCCCCTGCAGCATTTTCTCGTATGATGAGGAAAGTCGTTGGTGACCTACCACATGTAAAGAACTATATTGATGACATTATCATTCATACGGAGACATGGCGAGAGCATCTTCATGCTATCTAGTCAATTCTTCAAAGACTACGAGATGCTAAATTAACAGCTAAACCATCAAAATGTCAAGTTGGTTTTAGTGATGTCGAGTTCCTCGGGCATCGCATTGGAAGTGGAACATTGCAGCCGACCATAGATAAAGTGGAAGCTATCAAAGGTGCTAGACCACCGGAAAACAAGAAACAGATGAGGAGTTTTTTGGGATTAGCCGGATTTTACCGGAGGTATGTTCCAAATTTCTCAGCGATAGTCAGTCCACTGACCGATGCCACAAGGAAAGGGATGCCAAATCGAATTCAATGGGGAGAGCCTCAAGACCGAGCATTCGAGTATATCAAGAATGTCCTCACTCAGGCTCCAGTTCTTCGGCTCCCGAATTTCGATAAACCATTTATCGTATCGACAGATGCCAGTGACACAGGCGTTGGTGCTGTTCTTATGCAAGAACATGATGATGGTAAATACCCAGTTGTTTACCTCAGTAGGAAACTGTTACCGAGAGAACAACGGTATTCAGTTGTTGAAAAAGAGTGTTTAGCTCTTGTGTGGGCTGTCAGAAGTTTGAACAGCTATCTTATGGGCAGAGAATTCATTGTGGAGACTGACCACGCTCCTTTGTTGTATCTCAACAAAGCCAAGTCAGAAAATGGTCGTCTGATGAGATGGTCACTGTTGCTCCACCAGTATGGTTTTCGGTTGATGTCTGTGAAAGGTTCGGACAATCATGGTCCAGACTTTTTGTCTCGGCTGCCTTAGTGGTCAGGCATTTCTTAGTTTTGATCAAAAATTTGGGATTTTTGTCCTCCAGTGGGGAGTGATGTAAAGAAATGCCTTCTAGGTAACAAAGGGAGATAGTTGTCCTACCCACCAAGGTCTCGGGTAGAATCAAACCCATATAATTAAATGATTTATGAGTGTAGGATGGGTGTTGGAATAGGGACTCCCTTGTTTTCGCCGTGGGTAGTGTAGACTATGAAGGCAATGAAAGAACGGAGGGTTATCATGTTCCATCAGTGTTAAAACACCCTCATCAACCTTATGCATCAACCGAGATACCGTTAGATACCCTGTCCTATGTTTCGGCTTGGGCCGATGTTCAACTGGCAGTCTGCGATTTGAGGTCGAAGAAGGAAGACCTGTACAGCCTGTGTGTTGGCTGGAATTCTGTTTGGCTATGTTGAAGCCACAGTGAAAAGGGCCCAAAGTGGCCAGTATTTTATGTCGCACCCGAATATGGGCTCTCAGGCGATATGTGTTGGGCCTGTGTGTTGGCCAGCATTGTGTTTTAGGCTGTATTGTAGCCGAAGTGGGCCTAATATGGCCAGTATTTTGTATATCGTACCCGGTTATGGGCTCTAAGCGATATTGTGTTTTTGTAATTTGTGCTCGTGAAGAGCTGACGGGGCTAGGACATAGCGCTCGGTAAATGCGTTTGCATCTTTGAACTTTGTAATTTTGACGGGGCTAGGACATAGCGCCCGGTAAATGTGTTTTGAACCCTTTTGAACAATATGATTTTTGAGAAATATGAACAAAATACAATGTAATGTTTGTAAAGATGAGGAAGTAACACTCGATCTATGTGTTTTATTTGGAACAATTTTGGATTTGAACAGGCTGGAACACCGCACCCTGTGTGAACAATTTTGTAATTAATTTTATTCTCCTTTCGGAATATGAACAGTTTATTTTGACCCTATCTGTAATTAATAATTTCATTATTAGTGGGAATTAATGAAACGGTTGGAACCTGGGTGAAGTATAGTTTATTTTGGTTAAAACTTACATGAATTTTATATTGCATTACTACTTTTTACTTGTATGTACTTTTGATTTTTCCTGTCAATATATGCAATGTTATTCTGTTTTGCTCAATAACTATGAGCTGTTCCCCTTTCTTTTACTTTAAATAAATAATAATGGCTCTCTTGTCAGATACGGTGTTCTGTTGGTGATTGTAACGTCCACGTCTACCTCTCCACACTTTAAGGTCATAAGCGGCCTTCGCATCCATTGCGAGTTGCGAACGCACCTTGTGACACTCACCGATACGGTCTTTGATTCGTATCCAAAAGTTACCGAGTTCGCTCTCTGCGCTGTGCGACCTTGAGCAAGTAACCTCACCCTGGCACAATTTTTGGCGATGCACTGCGGTCATACCAGTATTCCCTTGAAATAGACCATAGAGACTCATTTACCCTATGGGATTAATAAATGAAATTCACGGGACTAAACAAAAAATGATCTCTACAGTCAATTGTCGTGGTGGTTAGAGATAAACGTAGTAAATGAAATGGTTCAATACACTTATATGATATTCTTATACTAATAGGAAACACTCTTTGGATTGTTAAAAATCCCCAAATTATAATATCTATTTTCGTGCGGATTTGTGGTCTTGGTATAAACTTGATTTGAGTCCCGATCCGGGCCCATTTTATGTAAGCTGACTAGATTTAGTACTTTACT
>NC_088364.1:21704583-21709583 GCF_034508935.2 Berghia stephanieae | reverse complement strand
TTTTTACTGCTGGCTTTCTTTAGGTGATCATCGCTCTATTTTCTGATGTAGTGTGCGTATGTGGATAGAAACAGACTAGAACATAACCGTGGCAATGTACGTAGAAGATGCAAAGCAAAACAAAAAGCTACTCGTAGAGCTGGGGCTTCACTGTCAAGTGAATGCCTGTGCAACGCGAAGGCCCAGATAAGCTAGCTTTTGTCTCGTTAGCCTCACCTTCGAACACGCCTCTGGTTATCTCAAAGAAAAGATGAAGATGCTGTTGTACGCTCGCTCCCCCTTTAGTTTTAAAGGTGTTCTTTCAATCTGAGATCCCTTTTAAAGTACTGTGTCGAAAAAGTTGCTTGAACTAACGTATCAAATTGATTTAACTTTCAACAGCGAAGGCGTGATCGAAAACAAGGGAAGCAATCCAATTTATCGTAGCCCAAACCAATGAACTAAGCAGTTGTTCCCCTTTGTGCATTTGAGATTGAACCAGGGACGGTCGTCTTGCAGAGTGGAGATGGAGAAATTTTTAGGCGAGTGTAAGATCAAGACAACCGCACTAGCCCTCTGCTATTCATCAGCCTAATAAGCCTCACCAGTTTGGGCAAAAATCTGACATGCCAAAATGATTGACCCCGAGCTACATAACACCTGCCGGATAATTACTGGTCATTTGAAAAGGACTGCAGTTTCCGTCCTCCATCGGCTGGCTGGCATTGTACCTCCCCACATTCGAAGAGCCACTACTTCCAAAGCCCAGAAATATAAACAGGAAAGGCACCCCTCCATGACCACAACCCAACGACAAGAAAACTGAAATCGAGAAAGAGCCTCATGATGGAAGGAAGCATCAACCCTGACCATACAGCGAAATACAGACTTTCCACATGACGGGAGTGAGACAATCATGCAAATGAAGCCGTTGAAGATCCGAGAGAAGAACTGCCCTACTGCACTGAGTTCCCCAGGAATGAATTGGTAACACTGAACAGAGCGCAGGCAAAACTTGGGAGAACAGCTGAAAGCATGAAAAAAGTGGAGACTTGCTGAGATTAGCTTGTGTATATTATGTGGATGCCTAGAGCAGACGATGGAGCACATCCTTTAGAGAATGCCAGGACGGGCCCAGAGGCACTGATCATGACCTAAGAGTCTGCTCCCCAGAAGCTGTGGAGTAGGTTCGGTGTTGGAGCGACAAGCTGTGATGATGATTCATCTTGATTTGTTGATAAAGGGGAAAGACAAAACGTCCACATTATCTGTCTTCGTTTCATAAATTGAAGCTTACATTTCATTACTTATCGTTAGGTTTACTCGACAAAATACAGTATTGAGATGATTGGACACAAATGTGACCCTTTGTTATAAACCGTATTTTATCGGAATTATTTCGGTGTTAAAATTAGATTCCAATAAAATTGGAGTCACAATATATAATTTCGGTGAATTGGGTGCTTTTCTATTTCTTGAATTCCAACATTTTTAATTTCCCAAATTTGAAACATTTTGACTTTAACCAGTTATCTGTCGTACTCTGGAAAGACACATAATCCTATACGTCGATTTTTCGTCTGCCTTTAATGCCATGAAAACCAACATATTAATTAGTAAACTGCATGCTCTAAACCTTCCCCATTACCTCATCAACTGGTATAACAACTTTCTCATCGATCGCCCCCAACATGTCAGAGTAGGCTCAAATATATCATCAGTAAAAACTCTTTCAAACGGATGCCCACAAGGGTGTGTAAGCTCACCTCTACTTTACATCCTCTATACAAACGATTGTGTGGCTAGCTTTGATAACTGCCAACTCATCAAGTATGCTGATGACACCGCAATACTCGGCCTGCTCAATGATTCCGTCTCCGAATTTAAATACACTGAGCAAGTTAGTAAATTCAGCAAATGGTGTGCCGATAACTGTCTAGAGCTCAATGTAACAAAAACAAAGGAACAACTGTTTGATCACAGAAAAATAGGAAAAAGAGCAAGACAAATAACAAAAATTAACAATCAGGCGGTTGAAACTGTTGAAACGTTTAAATACCTTGGTGTAATTATAGATAACAGTCTAAGATTTGAATCGCACACCAACAATGTCATCAAAAAATGTAACCAGCGCTTGTATATACTCAGAAAATTAAGGTCTTTCAATGTGAACAGAAAGACCATGATACAAATCTACAAGTCATTAATATTGAGTATCGTTTCGTTTGGCATCACAACGTGGTATGGAAGCTGTGGAACAAAAGAAAAATCCAAACTACATAGAACCCTCAGAGAGGCTTCAAAAATAATTAACACAGACCTTAGAAGCCTTGACACAACTTATATTAATGCAGTTGAGAAGAAATCTTTTAACATTATCAACGAAAAGAGGCATCCGCTGAACGAAAAATTCCAACTTCTGCGCTCCGGAAGACGGTATCTAGAAGCAAAATGTCGGACAAATCGACATAAGACAACCTTCATTCCAACCGCCATAAAATTAATTAACAAATCTTCTGTGGAAAAATGAGACAACCAATGAAAATAACGAGAAGCAGTGTCGTGAATCATCATCATCGACATTGCCGCCGTCGTTATCATCATCATCATCATCATCATCATCATCATCATCATCATCATCATCATCATCATCATCATTATCGTAGTCATCATCATCATCATCATCATCATCATCATCATCATCATCATCACAATCATTGCCATCTTCTTCTTAATATAAGACACTATATTTATAATATGGTTATCTGCTGTCCCAGCAAATATATCGTATCGTTCTATCTGTCTGTGTGTGTGTCTGTGTGTATGTATATATGTATGTATGTATGTATGTATGTATGTATGTATGTATGTATGTATGTATGTATGTATGAATGTAGGCATGCATATACGATGATATGCTGGTTTGTATGTATGTCTGCATGTATGTATGTATGTATGTATGTATGTATGTATGTATGTATGTATGTATGTATGTATGTATATGTGTTTGTATGTACGCTCATTTCTTTTGTATACACGTGTAGAAACAATGTGCAAGCGTGTATGTTCGTGTATGGCTGTGTCTGTATTTGTAAATGTGTTGATGTTCATACCATGAACCAAACTGAGCATTGTTTACCTCACATGAATTGCCTTTAATTTGGACAATAAAGATTATTATTATTATTATTATTATTATTATTATAATGTAAAAGGTGGACCAGAAAACTCGTCCTTCAAGTATCGATTGATTTAAATGACCTTCATCTTGGGAAAAAAAACTCTCAAACCTGGGACTATGGAAGATTTCGTAACGTCCCAGGTTTGGGAGGTTTTTTTTTCTTCCAAGATTAGAGTCATATAAATTGATCAATAATTAAAGGACCGGTTGACCTTACCTCGGATCTTTATCCGAAATTTGGTGCAAAAAAAAAATTGATAGAAAAGAATTAGGTGTCTGTGTCAAATGTATGCGTTGAAATAAATCCATTAAAGCGGTGAAAATAATCAGCACAGGCAGTTTAATTGATAAGATATCATTTAAACATCCACTATATTAATCTCTCTGCTTAAATCAACAAGGCCTGTGCATCTAAATAATATACTGGTTTTTGAACCATGTAGAAAGACTTGACGAGGCATTTTTTGCTGTAGAATGCTTTCCATCAGATCCAATGTTAGAATTTCTATCCTATTTCCACCAAACAGGTATTTAATAAATATTATTTATACAGTAGAAGCCAATATAACACATTGTATTGTATGAAACTGACACATACGTACGTGAACTTAGGATTCTCTCTGGATCAATAAAATGACAGGGTAATTTTTAAAATCAATTTTATTAAAATTAAATCGTTTTGCTCGAACAGACGAACGCATAAGTAAGATTAGATGCGGCCAAATGCCAGAAAGTGCTATTATTTCGTGGTGATTTAAATTAAATCTCAAGTTCAACTTATGCAATTTTATGATATAAAATAATTGGCTTCATTGATGAAAGTTAGTTTCTTTTCTTAAACGTGTAAAAATGAACATTTCCTAGTTTTGATCATTTTCTTAAACACAATTTTCTTCATCTAGTTCATTCTGATATAATACCAGATTAATACAAAAACTAAAATATAGATAAAGAAATGAAAACATTGAGCTTTGGTAAGTTCTTTAATTCAAATCAGTCTAAAGAAGACTCAAAAACCCCTCTGATGAAAACAATAAAAATAATATCGATCTCAATTAATAATTTTTGCAGCAATACACAAGTTGGAGATTAATTCAGAAAGAACATAATTTAACTTAAATAAGAGATTTAAGCATCGGCGTGAACATTATCAAAATAAAGTATCAGTTACTGTGTAAAGTTATTGGGGCCCATTGTGGTGGAACTTCGTCATAATAGTCATCAGAACTGCGCTGTGTTTCAGGAATATCCCTTCGACCGTTGTGGTTCTCGTAGTCTGGGGCGCTTGGCCTTGTTTGAAAATGAGCACGAGTGTATGGCGGCATGTAGTGAAAATCGTTGGATGATCGGCTGGTTGTTATGGACGCGTACAATGGCGGACTACCAGTTCCTGTTCTGCCAACTGAATCATACTCTCGAAGAATTCTAGAAATAGTAAAACATATCATGGACTCACTATATCGAACAGTCATTGTTGTGATAAATATCATGATTAGGGGATACTAAATGGGTACTACTACTACTACTACTACTACTACTACTACTACTACTACTACTACTACTACTACTACTACTACTACTACTACTACTACTACTACTACTACTACTACTACCACGACTATTACTACTACTACTACTACTACTACTACTACTACTACTACTACTACTACTACTACTACTAGTAGTAGTAGTAGTAGTAGTAGTAGTAGTAGTAGTTGAAGTGGTAGTAGAAGTAACAGTAGGAGTTATAGTAATAGTAATAGTAGTAGTAGTAGTAGTAGTAGTAGTAGTAGTAGTAGTAGTAGTAGTAGTAGTAGCAGTAGTAGTAGTAGTAGTAGTA